>NC_064634.1:20498571-20834285 GCF_023864275.1 Schistocerca cancellata
ATCCAGCGATTTGACCACTCTAGGAAAATACTTCCGTGACTGGAGGCTCCAACCCAGCCCATCCAAAACAGAGGCCACTTGTTTCCACCTGAATAACAAATTAGCAAACAAAGAGCTCAAGATCCGCTTTGATGGCGGCATTCTTCCATATAATAGAACACCAAAGTATCTGGGCGTGACACTCGATAGAACATTGAGCTATAAACAATACCTTGTAAACACTGCTGAAAAAGTCAGAACTAGAAACAACATTGTCCAAAAGCTTTGTGGCACTAGTTGGGGGTCCACTGCCTCCGTTCTGCGTAGCTCTGCGCTAGGACTTGTCTATTCTGCAGCGGAGTACTGTTCCCCAACATGGTTAAATAGTGCTCACATCAAGAAGGTGGATGCAGTCTTGAACCAAACGATGAGGATTATCTCTGGAACGATCAGGTCAACTCCTGTCCAATTGCTGCCTGTATTGAGCCATATCCCGCCGCCACATTTGCGCAGAGAACACGCACTTGTCAGGGAGTGTCGAAAAATCCAAAATAGCCCAGATCTTCCTATCCACACCCTGAGTAATGGAATTGAGCAAAATAGATTGAAATCCAGACACCCCCCTCTCGCAAGTGCCAAAGATCTGGTAAAGAACGCTTTTATTCTTGAGGACCGCTGGAGAGAAGAATGGGAGGAAAAGACACCGCCTCAGGTTAACACCTTATTGGGAACATCTAACAGACCTCGGGGCTTTGACTTGCCCCGCAAAATCTGGTCTACCCTTAACAGGATCAGGACGAGCCACGGCCGTTGTGCGGACTCCTTGTACAAATGGAGCATAGTGCCGTCACCACAGTGCGACTGCGGCGCTGACAGGCAGACAATTCACCATATCGTGGTAGAATGCCCTCCGAGGGCCTACCCTGGGCCAACAAGGGACTTCATTGATGCGACTAACAGTGCAATCGATTATATTTCTAACCTAGATGTTTGTTTGTGATATTGTAACTGTTTTGTGTGTTATGTACTTTTAGATTTTTCATACGTGATTTGTACTTGCCATACGCTAAATAAATAAATCTACTGAGCTAATCCACATATTTAAATAAAGGAACATACAAGTTTAGATAGATTCGCATTTCACAAAAGTAATTAATTTACGGAATAATTAACGTCGAAGGTAACGACCGTCCTAATTTTCTTTTGCCTCTTTATGTTTGTGAGATTCCGAACTTTGATGTAATACTTTCGTCGAAATCATATTCTATGAAAAATACGGCGAACTTCACAGAATGACTAAGTCACTAATTAAGATTTTTCATAATTTATCATACCGAAAAATATTTTCAAAATGACAGCCACACCCCTAAGTAGGGTGAGCGTACGATACGACTACTGCCACCGTCATACCTAAGCAAAAGATCTGGCAGAGAACCCGAGGAAATTCTGAACCTATGTAAAATCGCTGAATGGTCTAAGGCTTCCACCCCGTCACCTGTTGACTAGTCTGGTTTGCCAGTTGAAGATAGCAAAACGAAAGCTGAAGTTTTAAATTTCAGGTGCAAGAAACCGTTTACGCAGGAAAATCGTACAAACACACCGTCCTTTGACCATCGAACAGATTCCCCTGTGGACGGCATACTAATAAGCATCCCTGGCGTAGAGAAACGACTGAAAGATTTGAAAGCAAATAAATCACCAGGTCCGTATGGAATCGCTGTTCGCCTTCACAGTGAGTACTCTACGGCATTGCTCCCTTACGTAGCGTACATTTATCGTCATCACTAGCCCAGCGCATAGTCCCAAGCGACTGGAAAAAGGCGCAGCTGACTCCTTTGCATAAGAAGGGCAAAAAAAGTATCAGGAATATTGCAGATCAATACCCCTAACATCGGTTTGCTGAAGAAAGCTTCAACATATTCTCAGTTCGAACATAATAAATTTTCTTGAGATCGATAAGGCTATATCTACGAATTGGCATGATTTTAAAAAGCATCGCTCGTGCGAAATTCAGCTTCTCTTTATCTCACACGACATACCGCGAACTATAGATGAAGAGCAACAGGCAGATTCCATATCTCTAGATTTCCAGAAAGCATTTGACATGTGTCCCATTGAAGACTGTTAACGAAAGTACGAACATATGCAATAGGTTCCCAGGTACGTCAATGGCACGAAGACTTCTTAAGTAATACAAAAAAAAAATGGTTCAAATGGCTCTGAGCACTATGGGACTTAACATCTGTGGTCATCAGCCCCCTAGAACTTAGAACTACTTAAACCTAACTAACCTAAGGACATCACACACATCCATGCCCGAGGCAGGATTCGAACCTGCGACCGTAGCTAAGAAATACACTGAAGCGCCAAACAAACTCGTATAGGCATGCGTATTCAAATACAGAGGTATGTAAACAGGCAGAATACGGCGCTGCGGTCGGCAACGACCGGTTACTGCTGCTACAATGCCAGATTATTAAGATTTAAGTGAGTTTGAGCGTGGTGTTATAGTCGGCGCACAAGCGATGGGACAGGTAACGATGAAGTGGGGATTTTTCCGTACGACCGTTTCACGAGTGTACCGTGAATATCAGGAATCCGATAAAACATCAAATCTCCGACGTCGCTGTGGCCGGAAAAAATCCTGCAAGAACGGGACGAACGACGACTAAAGAGAATCGTTCAGCATGACAGAAGTGCAGCCCTTCCGCAAGTTGTTGCAGATTTCAGTGCTGGGCCACCAACAAGTGCCAGCGTGCGAACCATTCAACGAAACATCATCGATATTGGCTTTCGGAGCCGAAGGCCCACCCGTGTACTCTTGATGACTGCACGACAGAAAGCTTTACGTGTTGCCTGGGTCCATCAACATCGGCATTGGACTGTTGGCGACTGGAAACATGTTGCCTTGTCGGATGAGGCTCGTTTCAAATTGTATCGAGCGGACGGATATGTACGGGCATGGAGACAACATCGTGAATCCATGGATCTTGCATCTCAGCAGGGGATTGTTCAAGCTGGTGGAGGTTCTGTAATGGTGTGGGGCTTGTGCAGTTGGAGTGATATGCGACCCCTGATACGCCTAGATACGATTCTGACAGGTGACACTGTAACACTACCGCCCTGTCGGACGTGCGTTAGCTCTATAAAGCCTGTACTGTAATAAGTTCACGGGCTTCACCTTATAAACAAGGATTTTAGTACATAAATTGACCGCGTGTACCTAATGGAAGCAAGATCGAACCTATACTCAGTCAGTAACTACAGTGATACGTCAAGCTAATGCAAAGTATAATTTCGCATTCGCACGGACAAGAAGTACACACAGTAGATATTACCAATGATTAATAATTCGGTCGCCAGCCTAATTAGGCATTGAGTGAGTTTTTCCCTGTACAAGTGGGTGCATGTACAAGCATAATGATACGTAGTAATGTAGCGTTTTATAGCAAAATTTGGAACCAGAAAGAATCTACTGAACTAAAGTTTTCTTCTTTTGTACTAATTTGGACGAGCTAAAATTACACAACACCACACAGCAAAGATTACTACGAACTGTATTTGTATATTGATCAGACTGAAATCGGGCATAGATTACCCTAGAATTAGCAATTTTGAAAGCACACAAACAATGTCACTATTAAAATTGGAAAAAACACTAATACACTTAGGTTAAATATAGAACTTAACTTTGCTGTTCAAATCTGATCAGTACACTTCAAAATGTGCAAGAATGGGCAAGAGAAGGGGGGGGGCCTGAAACTGTTATGGTCGTTATACTGAAACTAGTGAGTCCTGAAGGTAAATTAACACTCAAAATTATCAATCTGTGGGTAACTACTCTTTTCTATTATTTCTGAATTAATTGGTTATCATTCTTTCTGTCTCAAATTAGTTAAATAACGTTGCGAGCTCAATTCAAACTTTATCTTTCAATTTAATCAAACTGTTGTTCTTTACTAACATTTACGTTAACACACCTAAATTTAAACGTCTTTATAGCATAGATTGGTCTGCAGATAATCTAATACTAACTGTAAACTTTCAGTTCGGGATACTCGGGTTGCACAATATGTGGTAAGGACCCTGTCTAGGTCAATGATAAGTGATGGCTAAGGCAATTCTGGTGAAAGTCACGTTATTATTGAACAGTTAAAACAGTTTCGACACTGGTCCACACAGATACACTTCTAAAGATGAAGTAAATGTTTGACCTGTGCACGTCGGTGCGGCGGATGGCAGGCAGCGAGATAGCGGGCAGCACAGCACACATACAGGCACGGCTAAGGCTCTCACTGCGTTGGCACTTTCCTTCTTCTTAGCGTCGTAATCTTTCCAATTTTTGTGCCTGAGAATATAGCCATGCCAAGTAGTCGTCGGAATCGGCCCATCCGAGGCTCAATGGAATCCACTTTTCCTAGATAGCCTCCTCGGTGCAGTACATGTTCCTCTGACCGATGCCCAACTCCGACTGTTTCACTGAGCCCGTTGTGCCGAACCGCGCCAGTGTGCGTTTTCCCACGCTCGCCTGCATCCACCTTTTCCCGCTCCCCTACAGGTAGGGTATTCACCACAGGTTTTCTACTACACATATCCTAATGCATTACCTACGTATGGACCAAGTGTATAAATTACAATTTTCACATCATACAATAGTTTTAACATTACATACATTTCCCTTTGGTTATCAAATTGCTTGAAATCTAACATAAATAGTAACATTCATTTCAAAAGTTGTTTACAGTTTCTTTAACATGACACGAAAAGAAAAAGAAATTCAAAACATTACTTATATATTACTTTACACAAATTCAGAAAGAAAATTTTATCTAAATGCATAAAGAAAAAAATTATTATAGGTACAGTTGTTATTGTTACACATGCTCCTGTTTCCAGAAAATTTTCTTAAGTCTAAATTTTATGGGAACACTAAATTTAACAATTATACACTGGTTCTGAATCTTTATGTAAATGTCCAAAAAGATTTGTACTACATATTTCCTTTCACTAACTGTATATAGGTTTATACTTTCTCAACACACCAAGACCAATTTCTCGTTATTTACTTAAGTGCCTTTTGCACAGTCCAACTTCCCATCATAACATTACTAAAATAGCAATTCAATCATTTTTACTAACTTCTTCAATAAATAATTTCAGATTACGGAATACAAATATTCAACTACAAAAACAAATGCATATTTTGTATACACTATAAGATAATTTGTTGCTGCTTGCTTTGAATAGCAGTCCATTTCCTTACTTACTAAACAAAACACATACACAAAATTTTCAGAAAATTAACTACACATATTTGCTGCCTATTATGCAGATTTGGGCAGTCCATTTTACTTCATATAGTCATATTTCCTGGATCACATGTACCATTTTCCATCGACTATTTATCTGCCCTCATTGGTATTTGGCAGTCCTTCATATTATGGTTCATACCCTGCCCATTTTCAGTTTTGACAGTTCCATCTTTTATCTGGCTGATAGCATTTATCCTTTCTTTTCAGTCCTTTTCTCCATACATTTTTACAGTTACAGTACAATTGGTAATCTGAAACTCACATAACTACATTAGCACACTTTCAATGGTATACAGACATTTACAAACATTAGTTACATTTGAAATAACTTGGGTTCAGCATAAGATACAGCACAATTACTCATTCCTGGGGACATACAGTTTCAGGTCCACAATATTTCTTACACCTAAAGGTCTTTTGGATTTTGGGTAGATTAGGTAGTAAGCATTATCGTGTGGAATATTCTGTATTATATATGGTCCATTATAGATATATTTAAATTTTGAAATTTCATGGTTTAGTTCACTAGATTTTTCGTGGGTTTTTAAAAGAACATAATCTCCAATTTTAAATTTTGAAACTTTTAGATTTTTATCGTGTCTTCTAGATCTAGATTCAGCTTTTTGCTTTGTCCTTTTTATTACCAATTCTTTTTTTTTGATTCAATCCCAAACTTGTACAAGGTGGAAACTCTAATTTTTCTTCAATTAAACTTTTACTACTTCTACCTAATAAAATTTCTTCCGGTGGGAATCCTGTAGTTTCATGATGTAATGTGTTCATGACATTCTCAAAATCCGATATGAATCTGCCCCAGGCTCTATGATTGTGACTGCAGTATGTTCTACACAATCTCCCGACTTCGCGCATGTACCTTTCAACCGGGTTGCTTGCAGGATGGTAGGCTGCAATATATTTATTCTCCACACCATTTTTCTCCATTCCCTCTTTCCAAATTTTGGATATGAACTGGGGTCCATTGTCCGATAGTACTGCCTTGGGTTTCCCGATGGTCCTGAAGTATTCGACCATCCTACTAAATACCGTTTTTGCTGTTGCTTTTTTCAAGGGGTATAATTTCACAAATTTAGAAAATACTTCCAAAATCACCAAAACATATGCACAATTTCCCGAAGTCTTTGGGAGGGGACCATATTAATCTACCGATAATAAGTCTAGGGTGTATTCAGGCAATGTACTTTGCATTGGTCCCCTACTAGTTTTGTTCGGTACTTTGGCCTTTTGACAGACATCACATGACTTAATCCGTTCCTTTACCTTCTTACTTACACTACCAGTAATCACTACGACATTATTCAGTTTATCCAAACATTTTTTCGGCCCACTATGCCCCAATGCTAAATGAAAATAATCTATGACATCAGTATCAAACTGGTTTGGCCAACATACCCTCCATTCCTCAGTAACTAAATCTTTCCTCCTATATAAAATGCCTTTATAAATTTTGTAATATTTCTTAATTTGAGGATACTGCACACTATCAAAATTTACCTTCACTGACTTCCAGGTTGAATCCTCATTCTGATGGTACCTCATATTTTTACATATCTGCTCAATTTTCCTATTTCCTGAAATCTCTTTCATATACCTTATCTGAAAAGTACCCTCTTCCCCATTTTCATTGGGCACTTCACTCATACCATTAGGCAATCGAGATAAGGCATCTGCCACATAATTCTCAGTACCTTTAACATAGCAAATATCGTAATCAAATTGTTGCAGGTACAAAGCCCAACGAGTTAGCCTATCATTAAGTAAACGGCAATCTTTAAGAAAAGTCAAAGCTTTGTGGTCGGTATGAATAATGAGCTTATGGCCCCACAGTTAATTTCTAAATTTCCTTAGCCCCCATATAATGGCTAAAGCTTCCTTTTCCGAAATAGTATAGTTTCTTTCGTATTTTGTTAGGATTCTACTGGCAAATGCGATAGTCCGGTGTTCGATTTCTTTGCCCTCACAGATTTCTTGGAAAACTTCTATGCCAATTCCATAAGCACTGCTGTCAGTACTCATATGGAAAGGTTTTGACAGTATGGGGTGATGCAAAATATTGTCATTCAAAAGGTCCCTTTTTAAGTTTTCAAAATCTCTCATGCATCCTTCAGTCCACACAAAAGCACTATTTTTCTTAAGTAAATTATTCAAATGAGGACTATTAAAAACTTGGCCCTTGACGAATTTTCTATAGAACCCACATAAACCTAGAAAGGCTTTCAACTGTTTCCTATTTCTAGGAGCTGGACATCCCGATATTGCACTTAACTTTTCCGGATCCTTGCCAATACCGTTTGTAGTAATAATGTGCCCCAGAAACTTTATTTCCGATTTCACAAATTCACATTTCTTCCATTTAAGTGTCATGCCCCCTGCTTGTAGAACAACAAAAACTTTCTGTAATAACTCGCAATGCCCCTGCCATGTTTCTGTAGCAATCAGTAAATCGTCTACATAAATGGTTAGCCGGGAACTCAGTTCTCTCCCCAATACCAAGTCCAGTGCCCTAATAAATACTGCCACAGATGTGCTAAGCCCAAATGGCACTACTTTATACTGATAGCATTTCCCGGCGAATAGAAACGCGGTATATTTACGGGATTCTTTACTCAATGGGATTTGCCAGTATCCGGCGGTCATATCCAGACTGGTTAAATATTTTACGTTATAAAATTTTTGGAGCATTTCGTCCAGATTTTCAGGTCTATCTATTTCCTTTTTTACTATTTTGTTCAAAGTCCTAGCGTCGATAACTACTCTCACTCCCCCATCCCTTTTGTTCACTATGATAAGGGGACTATTATACTCACTGCTACTTCGTTCGATTACCCCCCACTCTATCATCTTATCTATTTCCACTTGAACAGCCTGCCTCTTTGATATGGGTATCGAAAACGGTCTTACGAAGAAAGGTTTATGCTCTATTGTCTCAATCTGGTATTCAAAATTCTTAACTAGGCCAGGTTTGTCCGAAAATACGGGGCTGTTACTATGTAAAATTTCAAGCAATTCTGCTTTCTGTTCGGGAGATATTCCCTCTAAATTTTCCACCATTCCCTTAAATTCATGCCCCTGCTTGTCACTCTCATTTAATAGTTTCTGGACATGGTGTACCTCGTATTTGTCTGTCAATCCATCATTCCCTTGGTCGATCTCCAACAACAAAGAATCAATTTCTGAATCAAACACTTTCCCAATTTCCTCAAAATTTAATTCCAAATTCCTAAATGTACTATTAATTTTGATCACTCCCTGGCTACAATCAATAATAACCTTTTCTTTATCCAACCAATCTATCCCGAGAATCATTTCAGTACTCAAGTCTGGCACAACCAAAAAGTCGTGTTCAAAGTTTTGTCCTTTTATACTAAACTCAACCAAAATCTGGTTCCTTATCGGCTTGCTAGCCTTGCCAGTAGCCCCAACAATTTTTACACTTGTTACTGACATAATTACTAGCCCAGGCTTATCACAAATGTATTCGAAAAACGATTGGGAAATTGCACTTATCTGAGACCCAGTATCAAGAAGTACTTGCAATTTCATGTTATAAATTTCGACTGGTATTATTGTTTGTTTAACCGTCGAATGTCTTTCATTATCGTGGTCCTCCTTGAGCAAATCCAGGTCGACGATAACATCGTCCCAAGATATGCTTTTAACATTCACTTCACATATATCAGGCGGTTTCTTTGGTTCCGGGAGTTCAAAGTCATTTATTACCTGAACCCTTTGCGAAATAAACTCTGAGTCGTCTGGTGGTTCTTTCTTTCTTTGTTCAGTCTCAACATCTGGATTTTGTTTTGATACGTCGTCATCGTTAGGTACAATATCGCAATTAATTACATCCCCTTTATTTTCACTGATTTTCTCATACCCTCTTTCAGTAAAAGTATATTCACTTTCTTTTACACCTGAAAATTCATCTTCACTAGAGTCATTACTACTCTCTTCCTCAACATCAGATTCGCTTAAGTACGCTACTTTTGCACAACAGGGAAAGTTAGTATATTCAATTTTGTCTGTATTTGCGTATGTTTCATCATCTGAACTATCGTCGGAATCCGACCATTCTGGATCGCTTTCAGGTTCTAACATAAAGGCTTTTCTGAGACAGGCACTAAGTTCTTCCTCGGTATTGTCGTCAGGCTTGGATTTTAATTCAATCTCCTCTTTTGGCAAAACGGCCTCATCATCAGCTTTATTTACATCTACTGTGACTTCATATTCAGTGTAATCCTCGTGGACTTTAATTACTTTCAGGTAATCATCTGCCCCTTCTCCACGGTGCCTCTCGGTAGCAGCTTGCACTATTGGCGGATTGTTAGCAGAAGTTATTTCTTCGTCAATGCTGAGGATTTCATCCTCCAAATCCTTCCTATCATTAACCTCCCTCTTATCGGCAGCATGCGTACTTTTCGCGGCGCTATTTATTCTCCCCTCTTCAAATTTGGGCCACGTCACTTTATTGACGCCCCTATCATTTCCTTTTCTATTAACTAATTTCTTCGCCTCATACTCCTTCTTAAAATCCTCCCACTCACATTGCTTTAGGCCCTTGTACAGATCGTCGATCTGCACACGCCAATCAGTTACTTCTGCTAATTCATTATCACCCTTTGCCTCATTGCAAACACTGCTAACCGCACCTCTCTGTGTACTCACAGTCTCATTTATTGTTTCCTTTGCCACGGAATTATCACTCGTAAAATTTTCATTATCTCTTACGGCTACGTTCGTACCTACTGCTGCCGTATTGCTAGCGGCTTCTCTCTGAACAGATGTTCCGCTAGGCTGGGCCGTTGCTCTCTGATGCTCCACTCGCCTGTTAACCTGGAGCGCTCTGTGCGGCCGATATGACTCATGCTGGCTCGCACCTGACGCTTGTCTTGCCACAACACGTTGCGTCGTTTCACGCCTGTCTCTAACCTGTCTCATTAGATTACGGTCGGTCCGGTATCTTTTCTTTAATCGGGGCCGGTATGTATTGTCCGCTTCCGTTTGGCCCACAACGTTCGCGGAAATTAGTTTCCCGCGTCGTTATTATTTTGCGCGGCATACCCTCTACCGCGACCTGGATAATTTCCTCTGCCTCTTCCTCTACCTCTTCCTCTCTGTATTATATTGACGCGAAATCCATCGCCGTCATTTCGTTCGTCATTGTGTCGGTTATTATGGTTACCAAAATTTTGATAATTGGCACGACTTGCGCGCCAATGGTCTTCGTCTTCGACCCTTTCCAGAAATGCTTGGAAGCTACGATGGTTGCTTCCTACATACCTCTTTGAATCTTCTGGGAGCTTTTTGTACAGTTCCCAGATAATTTCTGAATCTGATCTTCGGCCTCTTAAATGTGTCAATTTCCGGTACCAATACTCGCAGAAATCTTTCAAAGAATTCCTGCCCCTGTTATCATGCTGTTTGGCCATGATAAACTCGCGCCATAAATGGTCCTGCTTTTGTTCAGACCAATATTCTTCTGTAAATCTTTGCCTGAATTCTTCGAACGTCATTCGTTCGGTATTCAAATTTATTCCCCAGCGCTTTGCGTCACCTGCTAAGGCGCTAATTACTACATTTATCTTTTCCTGATCAGATAAGTGCTCAGGAAATATTCTCTCGCAATTTTTTATGAAATCTAACGGATGCCACCCGTTATGTTTCTTGGCGGGATCGAAGCGTTCCTCGCCTTCTAATAGCTTCGTAATCGGTGCGCCATTACAGACCACACCAGGCCTATCTTTAATTTTGCTCTCCAGATCGAAAATTCTGCCTTGAATTTTCGTAGTATTTTGTTCACAATTTTGAACACATCCAGTTACTTTTTTATCTAATTCCCTTTCAGCGTCTAAAACTACCTTTTTCAACTGAGATATTCCGTATTGACATTCGTTTACGATCTCAGTTTTAAGACCGAAAACTTTTTCGTCTACCTTAGTTTCAACCAGAGGTTCTACTTTCTCTTGGATGTTGAGAATTTCAACATCGAATCTACTGTTAATGTTACCTATTTCCTCCTGCATGTTATCCATATTTTTGTTAATGGTATCAATTTCAAATTTCATATTGTTTACCACAGCACTTAAATTACCCATTTTTTGTTCTACCTATTCTATTTGTTTACTAATTTTAATTCCCTGTCCTTCGACCTGTGCTTTAATTTGATCAACGTGTGTTTTAAGCTGCTCGTTCTGTGTTTTGAGTTGATGGCTCTGTGTTTTAAGTTGCTCGTCAACGTGTGTTTTTAGCTGATTAACCTGATTGCCGACTTGTTTTTGAAGTTGCTCATTCTGCCCCGCAATTTGTTTGGTTAATTGTTCAAATAAGTCGTTCATGCTTAAAATTTTTACACTGTTTTGTTCTACGAAATCGGTGTGTTCCGATTCTACTTCAGAAATTTCTTTCGGTTCTTTCTTTATCTGTGGTGAATCAAATATGTCAGTGGATTCGTTCACGTACCCACTATCATCTACCAAGTCACCCTCTTCTTCCTGTTTTGTCCCTTGCTGTGTTCGAGACGATCTCGATATTTCAATCTGTTCATTGACGTGTTCATGGTATTGTATGTACGCCAATTGTCTTCCGCTAACGCCATCTGTTATCTGGCCGCGTAAACTCCTGCTACTGCCAGCCGCATTCTCCATTTCGCTCGGCACATCTACCCCGTCTACGTTTCTGCCCATATTGAATGCCAATTACACCACACTATTATACTTGACTTACACTGCAGTTTAATTTGCTAAACTTTATTGCTGTTCGTGCCACTGAACATCCACTGTTCGGTATTTACATTAATTTGTAACCGAAAACAACTGGATGTCCTGTCACCGGGAAGCCACTTGTAACACTACCGCCCTGTCGGACGTGCGTTAGCTCTATAAAGCCTGTACTGTAATAAGTTCACGGGCTTCACCTTATAAACAAGGATTTTAGTACATAAATTGACCGCGTGTACCTAATGGAAGCAAGATCGAACCTATACTCAGTCAGTAACTACAGTGATACGTCAAGCTAATGCAAAGTATAATTTCGCATTCGCACGGACAAGAAGTACACACAGTAGATATTACCAATGATTAATAATTCGGTCGCCAGCCTAATTAGGCATTGAGTGAGTTTTTCCCTGTACAAGTGGGTGCATGTACAAGCATAATGATACGTAGTAATGTAGCGTTTTATAGCAAAATTTGGAACCAGAAAGAATCTACTGAACTAAAGTTTTCTTCTTTTGTACTAATTTGGACGAGCTAAAATTACACAACACCACACAGCAAAGATTACTACGAACTGTATTTGTATATTGATCAGACTGAAATCGGGCATAGATTACCCTAGAATTAGCAATTTTGAAAGCACACAAACAATGTCACTATTAAAATTGGAAAAAACACTAATACACTTAGGTTAAATATAGAACTTAACTTTGCTGTTCAAATCTGATCAGTACACTTCAAAATGTGCAAGAATGGGCAAGAGAAGGGGGGGGGCCTGAAACTGTTATGGTCGTTATACTGAAACTAGTGAGTCCTGAAGGTAAATTAACACTCAAAATTATCAATCTGTGGGTAACTACTCTTTTCTATTATTTCTGAATTAATTGGTTATCATTCTTTCTGTCTCAAATTAGTTAAATAACGTTGCGAGCTCAATTCAAACTTTATCTTTCAATTTAATCAAACTGTTGTTCTTTACTAACATTTACGTTAACACACCTAAATTTAAACGTCTTTATAGCATAGATTGGTCTGCAGATAATCTAATACTAACTGTAAACTTTCAGTTCGGGATACTCGGGTTGCACAATATGTGGTAAGGACCCTGTCTAGGTCAATGATAAGTGATGGCTAAGGCAATTCTGGTGAAAGTCACGTTATTATTGAACAGTTAAAACAGTTTCGACACTGGTCCACACAGATACACTTCTAAAGATGAAGTAAATGTTTGACCTGTGCACGTCGGTGCGGCGGATGGCAGGCAGCGAGATAGCGGGCAGCACAGCACACATACAGGCACGGCTAAGGCTCTCACTGCGTTGGCACTTTCCTTCTTCTTAGCGTCGTAATCTTTCCAATTTTTGTGCCTGAGAATATAGCCATGCCAAGTAGTCGTCGGAATCGGCCCATCCGAGGCTCAATGGAATCCACTTTTCCTAGATAGCCTCCTCGGTGCAGTACATGTTCCTCTGACCGATGCCCAACTCCGACTGTTTCACTGAGCCCGTTGTGCCGAACCGCGCCAGTGTGCGTTTTCCCGCGCTCGCCTGCATCCACCTTTTCCCGCTCCCCTACAGGTAGGGTATTCACCACAGGTTTTCTACTACACATATCCTAATGCATTACCTACGTATGGACCAAGTGTATAAATTACAATTTTCACATCATACAATAGTTTTAACATTACATACATTTCCCTTTGGTTATCAAATTGCTTGAAATCTAACATAAATAATAACATTCATTTCAAAAGTTGTTTACAGTTTCTTTAACATGACACGAAAAGAAAAAGAAATTCAAAACATTACTTATATATTACTTTACACAAATTCAGAAAGAAAATTTTATCTAAATGCATAAAGAAAAAAATTATTATAGGTACAGTTGTTATTGTTACAACACGAACGTAAGCATCCTGTCTGGTCACCTGCATCCATTAGTGTCCGTTGTGCATTCCGACGGACTTTGGCAATTTTTGCAGGACAATGCGACACCCCACATGTCCAGGAACACTCTTCTAAGTTTAAATACTTCTGCTGGACACTAAACTCCCCAGGCATGATCTTTATTGAGAATATCTGGAATGCCTTGCAACGTGCTGTTCAGGAGAGATCTGCACCCTCTCGAACTCTTACAGATTTATGGACAGCCCTGTAGGCTTCATGGTGTCAGTTTCCTCCAGCACTAGTTCAGACATTAGTCGCGTCGATGCCAAGTCGTGTTGCGGCACTTCTGCGTGATTGCGGGGGCTCTACCCGATATTAGGCAGGTGTACCAGTTTCTTAGGCTCTTCAGTGTAGTATAGTATCAAATTATCCGCCCAGATAACCGTGCGTGTAAAACACCGCTTCCGGGACGGGGAGATGCGTCGGCCCGGGTAGAATACGCAAATTAACGAGGAGGGTCGGTATGCCAACCAGCCTGGATTTTTAGGCTGTTTCCCACATCCCAATGTGTGAATACCGGGTAGATACCCAAGTCCCTCAATTACACGATTCTCAAACATTTAGGAAACTTTCGCTGACTTTCACGTAAATAACAGTACACACAGACAGTTGGGGTGCACACATCCCTTCCCAGAGGTAATGGGTGGCGACAGGAAGGGCATTCGGGCACCCTTAAACTAAAACCACGCCAAATACTTTAATAACCATGGCGCCTCTGCGCCGAAGCGGGACAAAGAAGCAAGAGGAAGAAGATAGTGTAACATTAAATTGTTTTCCTTGGCCTTGAGACGATGGGTTTACGATGTGACTATGTTTTAGATGTTAAGCACGCAGTTGAGTTTATTTGGCTTTGGGCTATGTTGATTATTATTGTAATAAAACCCATCTTCTTTCAAACATTTCAGGCAGACTCTTTCGAAGGGCGTAACAGGAGTTGCCAACGCCAGATGATCTGCGTGAACAAAATTGCTGTTGTGCTCTTGAAGGTTGCGGTCATTTGTGTAGATGTTAAAGAGCTCTGTTCAGACTGTTGTAAACAATTGAGAAGTCAGTCAATTACCCCGTACCATGTCCGTTTGAATAAGCGTCTTTGACGAATGCCTGATCTTAGTCTGCACGAGCACAACCATTTTATCAAACGAAGTTTAATTCTTGCGGTGGCGAAGTTTTACTCTTCCCGATTGAGGACTGTGCGTCGGAGGTAAGCATAATAGACGGGTTCTTTCTCGTAAGTAATCGTGACAGCGAATTGTACGTCACCGCGAGCTTTTGATCACCGCTGCCAGGAAACTCAGCCAAAGACACGCTCGACAGAGTGTTCTTTAACGACGTCGGCCTATTGCTGAAGCAGTTTATTTTTGCCGGAGCATAAATCAGGGAATTATTGAACTGGTGGTACTAGTGCTAGTGCTGTCTACTGTCGTAGAAATTCTCTAATACTCTATTTAATTAGTTCAGGACACATTTTATTTCATGACATTATTGCACTGCTTTGCAAATGTTAGAATGGAGGTACGAACTTTTATTACCGAACATCGTGACGGGACACTCAGTAATACAAATGTATTGACTTACCTCACTCCTGCTGGTCTCTGAGTGCACCCATATACTCATAAGACAAACAAAGCGAGGTGGCGCAAGTCGCTGGACTCGTGATATTCAAATCCTCGCCCAGATTTTCTGTTCGAGGCGGTTTTTATGAACCGCTTCAGGTCAGTGTAACAATAATAAAGCAAGGAGGAGGTTAAAGTGCCGTCGACGATCGTGTCAATAGAGAGAGAGGAAAACCTCGAATAGGGTAAGATGCACAGCATTTATATTAATATTAGCAGAGTACCCGGCGTTGCCCAGATATGAATTTATTCCAGACTTCTATTAGTCCATCTCCTTCTTCACCCTCTCCTTGTCCATCTCCTCCACACCCTGCGCTCTGTCCATCTACTCCTTCTTCCCCTCCGTCCACTCCACATTCCCACTCTATCCATCTGCTGCTCTCCCCTCTAATTTCATCTCCTCCTCCTCCCCCCCTATCTCTCTGTCCACGTCCCCCTTCCCTTCTCCCTTTCTTTGTTCACTTGCTCCTCCTCCTGTCTGTGTCCATCTCCTCCTTGCCGCTCGCTGTCTGTCCATCTCCTCTTTCCAGATTCTCTCTCACCCCGTAGGAGGCTGGTGGTTCTTATCCCCCCGCAGTATTTCTTTGAGATCGTAACTAATATATGTATCAAATTTGGTTGAAATCGTTCCATAGGTTTTGGAAGAGCTTTATACACTTGCCTTTGCCCGCGTACGCACACGTCAAATATGCTTTACATATATTGTACACATATTTCACCTGTATGTCTAGCGAATTTCGCCGTGCAATTTCATTTTGACGCAGCTAAATGTTTGTGACGTCGTCTCTCGTGAACTATGTATTTTATAATAATACAGTTTTGCAGGTACCCCCAATGACATATGTGGATACTATCTGCGAAATGTGTTATGAATAAACGTCATGATATGATGCCCCAGTTTTTCAAGCATCTCAACGTTTATGATGTCATTCCTCCTGAACTGTGTCGTACAATGATATGTATCTTTAAGTACATTCACTGGCATATGTGGATACTGTCTGCGAAATATCTTGCGAATACGGTTGGTAGTAAAGAAGTAACAAATTAAAAGGTCATGATTCATGCTGCTATTTCACTGCATGAGCAGCGAAAATGTAGGCTAAAAGATGGGTGTTCACGCGTCGTGGGCTACACCGATCTTTCACTCCACTCCCATCCCCACCCCTTTGATAAATAGGTGATTCTCCCCCACCGCCCACATTTTTTTCCAGGCAGTAAGTGATATGTGTACCAAGTCTGATTGAAATCAGTTCAGTGGTTTAGGAGGAGATGTGGAACGAACATACATACATCATTTTGATACGGATGGAATTGTGGACAGAGACTCCACGGAAAGAAAAGTCTTCATTAATAGCTGAAAATGTTGCGTGTGTTCTTAGTGAAAATGAGGTTCCAAAGAGCAATATTTTGTTTGTTCATAGGATTCACAGAACCGCAGATAGAAATTGTTGGAGGTACCAATGCAACATCCTTACTAATCATGATTATCGACTAGAAACACACGTCTTGATAGTCGGAAAAATGGGAGTCCCAAGCTACCCTTACGTTCGATTGAGAATGAGAACGCTCATGTATTATCAGAAATGTACAGATTGATGGCTAGACTTCTATTGCGCCTGCCGGAGTGGCCGAGCGTTTCTAGGCGCTACAGTCTGGAACCGCGCGACCGCTGCGGTCGCAGGTTCGAATCCTGCCTCGGGTATGGATGTGTGTGCTGTCCTTAGGTTAGTTAGGTTTAAGTAGTTCTAAGTTCTAGGCGACTGATGACCTCAGATGTTAAGTCCCATAGTGCTCAGAGCCATTTTGAACTTCTCTTGAACCTTGTGACGGGAGCCATCAGGTCTCTGAGGTAAAAACCAGTTTAAACACTTAAAAGCAGCCCAAGGTTCCGAGCGGGGAAGACTGAAGTGTCAGTAAACGCTTAGTGAACCACAGCTCTTCCGCTAATTTCTTCATTTCGGAGAGTGAGTCTTCGGTCGTTTCTGTTTTGCGTCCATCTCTCGGTCAGGCTGTACTGACTGTCCTTTAACAATGACACAGAATCGATAGTAAAGTCTTACCACTTGCACACGCAACATTTACACGTGCAGATTCTGGTCGTGTTAAGATGTATGAAAATATGAAAGTAAGAACAGAGGAATGGTTGATGAAAGTAAATAATTTTGAAGCGCAATACAAAGACCACTGAATGATACCAGACACCTAGCCGAAACTTATGGAAACCCATATATGAAGAAAAAGTAAAGACATCGTTAAATCGATAAATTGCTTTAAAAATACGGAGAAACATAAACATTTAGAGGATAGAAGGCAGGCCAGTTTTGGGCGAGATAAGTGTAACGGTGTTGACGTGCCTTACTTGAGATTGCTCCCTCCATAAGTGACATAGTCGCGGCCTAGTGCTCACCCAATGTGGACGTGCGATGCAGCGCTTAGTTTTATAGATGACTGCTTACGTAAACAGCCGTTACGACACGAAAATGTTGTGTCTGGATTCGATCAGGAAAAATTCTTTGAGGTACGCCTTTGACAAAAATGCAAGACATGTCCGACCCACGGCTTTGAAAGTTCACGACTGGCTACATGAAAGTTTCGGTATTTCAGGTGATAATGCAGAGTTCATTCAAATAGAAAATGAGATATACTGCGTTTTTGCTAAATTGCATAGATCCGTTATGTTAGACAGAATATTACTAAAACCCCAGGGCAATTTTGAATTCCGTCATCACGATGATCCTGCCAGTACCGTTGATACAAGTGTCGCGAACACCGAAATGGAAGCTGTCAGGTTGCTAAACCTTTCCCCAGAGCTAGACAACAAGGATTTAATACAGGGACTTTCTAATTATGCACAGGTAAAAAACATCGAATTCGAAAAGTGATCTACTAGATACAAGATCCAGTGCTACAACGGGATTAGATGTGTAAGAGTGTTTTTTACTTCAGACATGCCGTTCCACATTCTAGTAGGCGGTTGCAAGGCACACATAATATACGTTGGGCGAACGCTCACATGTCACGTGTGTAGTGAACCAAGACATTTTCGAGCAAACTGTCCACGGTGCGTGTTTATTCAACGAAATAATCTGCAACAGCGGACAAGATTGCGGGCACGAGAATTGATTCCTCCGAGTACTGCAACGGGCAACACCGAGAAAACTCATGTCGAATCCACTGGCCACTCTCCTAGTTTTAGCTGAAGAGGAATTGCCACTCTTGAACAAGAGACTACCAAAAAATTAAGTACCCAAGAACGCACACGACGACCAAAAGGATGAAACAAATAGAGACCAGTATGCAACTATTGTTCAGGAAAACAGCTACAGAGTCCATGAGATTTGAATTCAAGATCAAGAAAACGAGAGAGATACGGAAAATGAAAGTGTTTCTTGTTCTCATCGAAATCAGAACATGAAACGGCCGTTGGAAAAGGGCAGTGCGAGTTCCGAAGAAGACCCTGAAGAAAACTCGGTCCTGATACCAAGGAATCAGAAGCCCGATAAAGTTCCGGCAATACTGACTGGACCCGAGATTGAGGTGGAAAGTCAAGCGGACGCAGATATTCTTCAGTCCCGACAACCACACTTGGCGAGGCCCTTGAGCCGTCCACAGCAAGAAAAGTAAAAACCAACCATTGTAGGAAACAACACGCCAGGGGACTACACAGGAACAGCTGAGTGCAACCACAGCAGATGTGACTGGAGCATGTAAGTGGGGAAGTAAGGTAGAAGATTATGCGGAAACAGCTTTCAGTGCCACAACATGATCCGCAAAGTACACAATTAAGGCAGCAGAGAGAAGTATTAGCAACCAAAAAACTATAAAATTTGAAGATGTTGAGAAGGCACAGAAAATAAAAGCGAAGCTAAATCTAAATGCGGCACGTGGGAAAAATAAGAAAGATGCGGAAAGAGAAGAACAAAACGACGAGAAATAAAAAATGGAAATTGAAACTCCAGGAGACGAATCCGGACAAGACAATTAAGTAAGGGAATACGAATGGACGTGGAAACAGACAAGTGGCTCGCAATTGACAGTAGGAGGGTGCCTAGTCTACCCACGCTAAATATCTGCGGAATAACAGGTGAAAAAAAGATGAAGATTCTGGGGGTTTTCTTAAAAACCAATGGCGTGGACATTGCCTTCCTTCAGAAAGTACGTTGCGAAGAAATGAATCTAAAATAGCAATACAGTGTGTAGAACGATGTCGGCTCTAACGGTAGGGGTTGCTGCGTTTTGGTCAGAATGAGACTGGAAGTAGAGAGTTTAGAAAAAGCAACTGAATTGACGCGTTATCAAAGCCAAACCAATTGAAATAACAGTATTAAACCTTTGTGTCCCATCAGGAACACATAACAGAACTAGTAGAGAAAAGTGTTTTAGTGAATCTATCCCGTTCTTTGTGACACATCAGAAAGGGACAAAATTGTCAGAAATAACTGGGAAAAGGAAAAATTTGGCCCATTCGTACTTTTTTTTGTAAAAATAAGGATGTTTAAAAAAGGGGAACACCAAATAAGTACTTTTAAAGGAAAACTCGAGTTTATGTAGATGTACAGATTAGTTCCCTTATTTCAGATGCAGTTAGAACAAAAATTTAATTCTTCGCAAGTTCAACGAATTACATAATGTCATACACTTAATAAGGAGGAGGTTTTGGTTTCGAGAGGAAACAGGAACAGTCAACAAACAAAATACTGACAGTAATGCTGTATACTTTTGCATTTTCGAACAATTACGAAGTTGTATTTTTTTGGAACTTACAACTGTAAATTTGTTACAAATAATAATTAAAATATATGCTGTAAAAAAGTAGCTAGCGTCGCTGGCTACTGACTTGGTGGTCGTTGATTTGATTCGCGGTGACCACTTCAGATTTGTCGGCGAAGAGTTCTGCAATGTGTTCCACTCAGATTCATGAGATCAAATGAGTAGCCGCTCGACAAAAAAGTAGCGCATTTGGCAATGAAACCGTCGAGTGGCGACAAGAACGAAGGCTTGCACCGGCGTATAAACTACACAACTTTAAAGTTTATACAACATAAGGAAGCATCTGCTCTGTAGCTGCCCGTACACAGCTATCGTAGCAATTTATTTTCGTTCCGCTTGAACTAGAGTAAGCACAAAGGCGGTGCGAGGACGCCCCAGTTGTTTACATTGTTCGGCATGGCGCCTGACGTCACGTGGTACGGGTAAGAGGGGAGAAGGGTGCCAACGTAAACACTGAGCTATTTGCGCGTGTCCGGAACATCCCGCGCATCCAATTGCAGGCCTTAGGCGCCGCAGAGCACTGCTAGAATTCCTGTGTAATTATTTCAGTTCGAACGGAAAGATACACGTTACGTAGTGTTTGTCTCTAGTGCAGGTTAACGTTCGCATCAATACCGGTACCACCTGTTAGTTAATTTATTGCAATAGCTATTTTTTCATTCGCCGTGCTCCTTAGCTTAGTATATCACTATCATCTGACCATTTCTTTTGCGTCCATGCTCCTCTGCGCCTCCCATAGTTTACGCCGCGTATTTGTAACGAAAAATATGGAAGGACCCTCGCGTATTGTTGGATTTGATCCATCTTGGGTGTGAGCGCTGTGTTTGCCGGGGTGTTTCGTCAGAGACGTGCAGGAGGCCCAGCCGGCAGCTGTCGAACGCAATGGTTGCATGCAACCAGCTGCAAATAGTGACACATGTCGGCACGAATGACTCCTACCGCTTGGGTTCTGAGCGCATACTCGGTTTCCTTCAGCGGATGACTCATTTGGTGATGGCAACTAGCATCGCTCACAGGGTGCAAGCTAAGCTGAATGTGTGTAGCACCCTGCCCAGGTTCGATCACGATCCTCTTTGAAGCACAGTTTAAGGTCTAAACCAGAGGCTCATACCACTATGCTACAATGTTGATGCGAATTTCTCGACCTCCGCCATCGAATGGGGAATTGTAGGGTTCCCCTTAATAGGACAGCGTGCACTACACACAGGAAACAGCGTGCGGTTCTGGCGCTGCAGTCCGGAACCGCGGGACTGCTAAGGTCGCAGGTTCGAATCCTGCCTCGGGCATGGGTGTGTGTGATGTCCTTAGGTTAGTTAGGTTTAAGTAGTTCTAAGTTCTAGGGGACTTATGACCTAAGATGTTGAGTCCCATAGTGCTCAGAGCCATTTGAACCATTTACTAGGGTGACAGAGTAGTGTGTGGCGTGTTTTAGGTTAAAGAACTCCTCCTCCTTGGATCAAACACGAATTGCCTGCCAAAATCGAAGTTATATCAGCCACGAGATTCTCAGTGAATGCTCGTCCTCGCTGATTGGATATGGAAAAGGTTAATATGATTTAAGTAAACTACACGGAAATCCAAGGAAAGGTCCCAGAATTAATATCTTTTATTGAAGGTTATAATTAGCAGAAAGTATTAGGAACAGAAACTTGATTGAAGCCAGAAGTGAACAGCAGTATTGGGACAAAGCTTTACCACCTCACTCTCCATTGTTGCCAGATGTATCAAAGATGGCGGCGATGACGTCATCCAATTTGGCGGCGTGTAGACTTGGCAAAAGCGAATGATGTCATCCAAGATAGCGGATTTTGGCAGGAAGTTTCAATTTTGGCAGGAAGATAGCTCAATTGGGCCACCTCTGCTAACCTAACTCCCTCCCCCAGAAAATGGCGGGAAGCTCAAATTCCATCAGGATAATGCGTACCACTGTGGTTACCTCTACTAACCTAAGAAAATGGTGGGAAGATAGTTCAGTTGGGCTACCTCCACTAACCTTAGTCACCCTACTGCCACCTCTTCTTAGGGATTGGCAGGAAGTTTGAATTTTGGTGGGAAGATAGGTCAATTGGGCTATCTCTACTAACCTAAGAAAATTGCAGGAATAAAGGGCACTTGGGCTACCTCCACTGACCTAAGTAATCTGACCACCACCTCTTCCTAGGGATTGCTGGGAAAAGGACCCAGCCTGCACTGGGCTGCTGGAGAGAGGAAGGAGTGTACTTTATTTTGGGACAATTTATTTAGGGGCAGATTTTGAGAGATAGTATATTTATCACAGTGATACAGAACACACACTCTGACTTGCTACACAGCCAACAGACCTGCAAACCACTCGTAAATAATGCAATACATTTATGTCCAGAGAGCCAAGCAACTCATAAATCGTCAAAATAATAATCCATCTTAAAGACTCTGCAAACATGCTTGCTAATCATCAACTGTCGAAATCATGCACCAGTCTTTATTTAAATAATTTGAGGCAATACCACAATCCAGTGTTTCCCATGAGATCCAGTGTAGCGATCAAATAAATAAATAAATAAATATATATATATATATATATATATATATATATATATATATATATATATATATATATATATATATATATATATATGACCGGTTTCATACGATGATTCTTTTTGTGTGTGGCCTGCGGTGGGAATGATTCACATTTCTAGCTAACAGTAGGGTCTGCCCGAATAGAGAGGGCTGTTGTGAGTGTGGGAATGTAGATGGCTTAACCATGTTGTCCTCTGGATGACCGAATGGCGAACTAATACTTAGTATGTGTTGGATAGCTTCCGTGATCTCATGGAAAATTGAGAAGATTGAAAATAGAGTTGTGTTTGCGCTGGTCGATTATTCCCTCCCATGTAAATTATTCGGTTCACTGCTTCTGCACATTTCGCTCCTTTATTTAGTTGAGGGAACATGGATTATAGTGTGTTCATGTATCAGCCGAAAGACACGTTTGCTGGTTCTCTAGACATGAGAAACACATTAGTTTACTTTGTAAATTATAGGGATGGTTTGGAATCTATTACAATACGGACATCGGTAGTCATGAGTGGAAATATCAGTTCTCTCTATTTGTTTCAAGTTCTCATGTAAAGGTGTTCGCAGACGGGTAAGCACTTAAGTTGCTGGTTGTAGAGAAATAATTTCTCGTCAGTATCTTCGGAATTATGTTGCGTGAGCCATTGGTAGGCTACTGCTGTGTGCTTGATATTGAGAAGTACCGAAAATGGTATAATATTACGGCAAACCATGCAAAAAAAGTGTTCTTGTAATTCCAGAATCTGGAGATGTGTGTAGAAAAGCGAGCAGGTCCAGACCAGAAACAGTAACGCATTTGTGCTGATGCGTAGCAGGCCTGAATTTGTAGAACAGTTCTGAGAGTGACTTCGGTCCGCCGAGGGTGCTCTAGTAACGCGTCAGACGTGGATGACCAACGACCTTGCAGGGAAATATCTGGTGCTGCGAGGGGTGTACATGGTGCTGTCTGTCTTTGCAGTATATGTACGAATGATGTAAAAGGAATGATTTTGTATGGCGCAGGATAGGAATTGTATATTTACTATGTTGACACAGTAAGCGGTGACATATTGCTGGTTTGGAGATCGGTTTCGCGCTCCAATATTCAATCTCCTGTCCTGAATGGGAGAGCAGTGTAATTGAGTAAGATTTTTCCGTATTTAACGATATGTAGGGGCACTTTAAAGGGTTTAATTGTCAGTGCAATACGGCGATCTGTGTAAAATAGTATTTTTCCACTGAAAGTCTCATCTGCTGCAAGAAATTAAGGCGGACAGTGCTTCAATACTGGCGGCATCAGTAATTCAGTGGGTAAATTCGGTAAGATCGAATCATAATGCTCAATTCATTCACAAGATACTCTTTTGTGCTGGTATATAGGAGTCTTTACATAGTGGTGGGAACATTTGTGTGTGTGTGTGTGTGTGTGTGTGTGTGTGTGTGTGTGTGTGTGTGTGTTTTGAAAGCAGGAAGGGTAACACATGCTATTTGGCAATGTCAGTATCCCCAGGTATCGCATCAGCAATGGTGAAACACGTGCTGCACAGAGGTGTCTCAGGTACCAAGTATGAAAGGGATGTCGCTGCCTCTTGCTTGAGGGCAACTGTGCGTGGTTTGACAGCTGACGGCCATGTCACTTCACGAGGGCTGCTGGCAGCCTCCTGTGCGGTCTAGTGGACAGGTGGTGGCGGGCGGTGCTTGCGTACATTGATTGCGTGACTGTTGCATTATTTTGCTAGCAGGTCTGTAGGCTGTGCTATGAGTTATTTGAACAGTTTACAAGTTGATTTCGTGTCGGCACATCAGTGATCTGCATTATTTAGGAGAAGTTTGCATTTCTGTACTGAAATTATTTCGGCAATTTAGTTGTTGTCTGCATGTCCGCAGAGCGTTATTTACGAGTAGTTTACAGGTCTGTGTAGTGTGACCCCGAGCATGTCAGAGCTTGTGTTTTGTATCAGTGTGATAAATATACTATCATAAATCCATCCCTAAATAATTCGTTCCAAAATAAATAAAGTATATTCTTTCCTCTCTCCAGTAGCCCAGCGCAGGCTGAGTCATTTTCACCTCTAGACAGTCATCTTGGGTTATGTCACTGAATGGAGACAGCACCCTCTGGTGACATTACTGTGTACTAGATCCAGACCTCATGGCGACTACACTGTTTCCCACCATTTCTCCCACAATCTTGGATTACGTCATGGAACGGATAACAGCACTCTCTGGCGGTGGTTCTGTGTACTAGGCCTGGACCTCGTGGTGAAGACACTGTTTCCTACCATCTTGGATAATGGTAATTGCGTCATCAGCTGACATCATAGCTGCCATCTTGGATTACGTCATGGACGACAGTGCCCTCTGGTGGTGGTACTGTGTTTTAGGTCAGATAGGCTCGACCTCATGGTGAACATACTGGATTGTGGTTTCTCAAATTCTTTAAATAAAGACTGGTGCATGATTTCGACAATTCGCCCATTTAGGATCAAAGAAATGTAACTACAAAAACAGTGTTTTGAGATAATTCGATTTAAAGATTTTGTCCAAAAAACTGAGTACTTTCTGATAGTTTTTCATAAACTTTTGTGGTAAATGAAAGGTATACTTCATTGACTGTTGTTTTCTACTAGGTGTTACATATTTTAGTCATTCAATGGACTCTAATGAAATATTTAATGAAATTATGCACACAGTTACATTTATCTGATCCTTAACTTAATGGCTGCTGCTGTATAACATATGAACATCAAACAAATAATATGCAGATTTAAGCGATATTATCACATTAAAGATTACTGCAGTTGTGTTAATAATGTCTTTACAAATACAGATTACATGGAACAAGCTATGGAAATGTGTCAGTGCTTTCATTGAGTACTGTAAGCAAGAGAACTGTTTCCAGGAAGTTTATGATCAGGCTATGATGGAAAATACATAAAAGCCATTATTACTTTCACTTTGCATTATTTGTCTGCAGTATCATTGAACAACAAATAATATATTTGTTTTCTAATCTTCACATAACAAACAAAAGAAAAATCATGTTAACGAAACACAGTGCTTCTTCACACCTGTTTTTCTGTTTGTGGATTCCTGTTTCAAAAATAATACAACAAAGGCATTTAAACGAGCCAGAATTAGTGGTTTACATGAAATAGCTAAGGTGATGAACTAGCAACAATAATAAAGCAGACAAAACCTGAAAATAAACATGAAGTCTATTCCTGTGATTCCTCCACGTTTTCCTCATTTTCTAAATCGTTAGCAGCATTGAGTCCTTGATATAATGTGTGTTACCTAGGAGGTATAATACCATTTTTACATGAATACTTTTCTTTACTTATGCAGTGAGGACTCTCATATGCTGGGCACAGAGTATTGTTTTCAGGTCCTGAATTCGCAGAATTTTGTAGGCCAGGTCTTTTCTTGGTGTGCAGAACTTGAAACTCACGATCATCGTAGGAATACTTGAAAAACATCATGTCAGCCTGACCTTTCCTATATCGCATCCAAACAATCTCAATCCATTTCACACTTTCTCCATTCTCAGCAGTTTTCCTATCTGAATTATTTTTTTCTGAAACTGGTTGAAAACTAAAGTTTAAGCGTTATCCATTGACATGTTGTAAGTCATTCTTACAATTGGATCAAAACACCCACATGTTTACTTTTTCTTTCGATGCTCGCATGCACTGAGCCTACTTCCATTTGTGAATGTCCAGGCTCAAAAAAGCATTGGTGGATAGTTGGAATGTCCAGTCTATTCACGGCGTGTAAGCACATTGTACTCATGTTGGCATTCCTTTTCTGGCCCCCACATGTATCAGTAAACAAGGTTATCGGTTTTCCTTGTGCGTGATTTTTCAAAAATTCCACAGACATGAAGCCACCTCTATGGACCCCCCCTTTTGCTGTTGTGTCGTCCCACATGTAGCAATCGGTTTTGTTTCCTCCTGCACTAAGAACTGTGAGATTATAGACGGAGAGCCTTCTTTTATAGACTACTGCGTTTGCGTTCACATTAGGGCAGTAAAGCACAGCTTGTAAGTCAAATTCAGCTAGCAAAGATTCACCTTTTCTTGCACTTTCTTTCTTAATGTTCTTAAATTCCCTTGCCATTTATTTCCTTTTCAGATGCTCTTCCTATTCCATTTCAAAATCTGTCTTTCTTTTTCTCAACCAAAAGGTGTGAAAATTTGAAACATTTATCACACATGTGTTTTCGTGGCCTGTTGGAATTTCAGATTAAATTCCTTTGTGAATATCTCCCTATACAGCCTAATTTCTCAACTATCTTTCCTTCCTCATAGCGTTGTTCCCGGTGTAACTCATACATCTACATCTACATGATTACTCTGTAATTCACATTTAAGTGCTTGGCAGAGGGTTCATCGAACCACAATCATACTATCTCTCTACCATTCCACTCCCGAACAGCGCGCGGGAAAAACGAACACCTAAACCTTTCTGTTCGAGCTCTGATTTCTCTTATTTTATTTTGATGATCATTCCTACCTATGTAGGTTGGTCTAAACAAAATATTTTCGCATTCGGAAGAGAAAGTTGGTGACTGAAATTTCGTAAATAGATCTCGCCGCGACGAAAAACGTCTTTGCTTTAATGACTTCCATCCCAACTCGCGTATCATATCTGCCACACTCTCTCCCCTATTACGTGATAACACAAAACAAGCTGCCCTTTTTTGCACCCTTTCGATGTCCTCCGTCACTCCCACCTGGTAAGGATCCCACACCGCGCAGCAATATGCTAACAGAGGACGAACGAGTGTAGTGTAAGCTGTCTCTTTAGTGGACTTGTTGCATCTTCTAAGTGTCCTGCCAATGAAACGCAACCTTTGGCTTGCCTTCCTCACAATATTATCTATGTGGTCTTTCCAACTGAAGTTGTTCGTAATTTTTACACCCAGGTACTTAGTTGAATTGACAGCCTTGAGAATTGTACTATTTATCGAGTAATCGAATTCCAACGGATTTCTTTTGGAACTCGTGTGGATCACCTCACACTTTTCGTTATTTAGCGTCAACTGCCACCCGCCACACCATACAGCAATCTTTTCTAAATCGCTTTGCAACTGATACTGGTCTTCGGATGACATTACTAGACGGTAAATTACAGCATCACCTGCGAACAACCTAAGAGAACTGCTCAGATTGTCACCCAAGTCATTTATATAGATCAGGAACAGCAGAGGTCCCAGGACGCTCCCCTGGGGAACACCTGATATCACTTCAGTTTTACTCGATGATTTGCCGTCTATTACTACGAACTGCGACCTTCCTGACAGGAAATCACGAATCCAGTCGCACAACTGAGACGATACCCCATAGGCCCACAGCTTGATTAGGAGTCGCTTGTGAGGAACGGTGTCAAAAGCTTTCCGGAAATCTAGAAATACCGAATCAACTTGAGATCCCCTGTCGATAGTGGCCATTACTTCGTGCGAATAAAGAGCTAGCTGCGTTGCACAAGAACGATGTTTTCTGAAACCGTGCTGAATTCGTATCAATAGATCGTTCCCTTCGAGGTGATTCATAATCTTTGAATACAGTATATTCAATATTATCTTAATACTCATATCAGCAAGTAAATAGGCTGCTGTACACTCTTTCCTCTTGTAATCAGAAGGAAGGTTAGGAAAACTCTTAATGTGTTTCCTTATAGCCTATTTACTTTCTTCAGGTCTCTTTATACCTGGCTCATGACATCGTCTTTGCTCTTTCTCAATTACGTGTTCATCTCTTTTTTTTAAATAGTATTTCTTACATAGGTTTCAGAAATGTCAGTTGTCTTGAGAAAAAACTGCATACACACTTGAATCTTATCAGATCCCTTTATTAGATAGAATTTCTTGGTCCTCTTCCTTCGTGAGTTATCCGATTTTGTCCTCAGACTTCGTTTCTCTTCTTTTTCCACTAACTTATTTAGGTACTGCATTTGTAGCTCAACTGACCCAAGATCCCAGTACGCTCTGTGGATATTTTGTCTGCCTTGCTTAGTAAACTTACTGGGGCACTGTTGTGGACATTTAGAGCAATCTTTGGGCTTCATATTTCTTGCAGGAACTTCGGAATTCTTTGTAGAAATATATGCACTACCATGCTGTCGATTGATTTTTCTTTGATTTCTTTTCCATTCCTCTTTACCCGCTACCCTTCTTTGTTTTCTTGTTTTGTTACTATTCTCAGTACTAACATTGTCATCTGCAAGTTCCCCTTCCTGATAGTGATGATTTACTTGTGACGATTTATTGCATCCTCAGCAGATTTTGTGACATTCTTTACAAGGGACGTTGGACGTTTCATGTTCAATACTGTTGTCTGTAACAATAAAGTGAGAGGTATTCAGAGGAAGGGAAAAAATTAACTAGAACTGCTATAGTGTCTAGTAATTGTTTGGCTACTCACCAGAATCTGTAGTGTTGTCCAGTTCATAGGAAGGATCATCATCTGTATCTGAACCAATGAATATCCTGACCATCACCACATCACGTTCTTCCTCAGCTATAAATTTAAACAATAATAATAATAATAATAATAATAATAATAATAATAATAATAATGACAACAGCAGTAATAGAAATAATAATAATAAATAATAGTGATGATGATGATGATGATGACAAAGCTATAATAATAATAATAATAATAATAATAATAATAAAAATTATTATTATTATTATTATTATTATTATTATTATTATTATTATAGTACTTACTACCAAAATACATACACTAAGAAACAGGTTCTGATACTTACAAGATTCCATTACATTTTGCTCCTCTACAGGCACATTTGATCCATCCTTCTTCCTCTGGACTCCATAGCGCTCCTACTTGCTTGTAAACCCATTCACAACTAAAACAATATTTATCTTCCTTGCCAGGAAGCAGCATTTTATTGTTTTCACAGAACGATGGCGACAGTGCTTCTGAAGAGAAGTAGCAGGAGAAACAACTTCCTACCAATCCCTTGGAAGAGGTGGTGGTCGGGTGACTTAGGTTAGTGGAAGTAACCCAATTGACTTATATTTCCGCCATATTCTTACGTAAGTAGAGGTATCCATGGTGTGATGCATCATCCTGATGGAATTTGAGCTTCCCACCATTTCAGAGAAACGTAAGAGCTGTTCCGTCTCACAAAGTAGCACTGTGTCCAGTGGTCTAAAAACGGATCAGCTTTTCTGTCTGTCTGACTCTTACTATTTTTCGTAAAATGTAGATACATTGACAGCTAAAACGGAAAACACATAAGATACAGTTACACTTGTTTGATCGTAACTTAGGTCTTTATTTCATGTAGCTTACGGTACTACCAATTCAAAAGTGGCAAAAATGTAGTTACGTCTGTCTGATCCTAAATGGGCGAGTTGATGATTAGCAAGCATGTTTGCAGTCTTTTAGATGGATTATTATTTTGACGATTTATGATTTGTGTGGCTCTCTGGACATAAATGTATTGCATTATTTACGAGTGGTTTGCAGGTCTGTAGGCTGTGTGGCACGTCAGAGCATGTGCTCTGTATCACTGTGATAAATATACTATCTCTCTAAATCCGCCCCTAAATAAAATAAATTGTCCCAAAATAAATAAAGTACACTCCTTCCTCTCTCCAGCAGCCCAGTGCAGGCTGTGTCCTTTTCTGAGCAATACCTAGGAAGAGGTGATGGTCGGATGACGTTAAGTTAGTGGAGGTAGCCCAAGTGCCCTTTATTTCCTGCCATTTTCTTAGGTTAGTAGAGATAGCCCAATTGATCTATCTCCCCACCAAAATTCAAGCTTCCTACCAATCCCTAGGAAGAGGTGGTGGTTGGGTGACTTATGTTAGTGGAAGTAACCCAATTGACCTATATTTCCGCCATATTCTTACGTAAGTAGAGGTATCCATGGTGTGATGCATCATCCTGATGGAATTTGAGCTTCCCGCCATTTTCTGGGGGAGGGGGTTAGGATAGTGGAGGTAGCCCAATTGACCATCTTCCCGCCAAAATCCACTATCTTGGATGACAGCATGCGCTGTTGCCAAGCCTACATCCCCCATATTGGATGTCATCGCCGCCATGTTGGATACATCTGGCAACAATGGAGAGTGGGGTGGTAAAGCTTTGTCCCAATACTAACAGTAATGAAATCCGAAGTTCAGATTGTAATATTTATTGCAAAGGTAGGTTAGACACCAAGGGTGGCAGTGTATTTATTGCCATGAGGAACTCTATAATATTGAGCGAAGTAATCATAGATTCCAAATGTGAATTTATATTTGTGAAGTTACGCATCAAAGGACGGTCAAAAATGGTAATAGAATGCTATCACAGGCCGCCTCGATCAGGAGCTGTGTTGGTAGAGTGCCACTTCAGACAGAACTTGCAGAATATCGTTAATAATTTTTGTTGATCTTATTGTTGCAATAGGGGGGTGACTTCAACTTGCCAGGTACCGATTGGGAATGTCATGCTATCAAATGTGGTGCCAACGACGGGAATTACTGTGACGTTGTTCCGGATTTCGTGTCTGCAAGTCACTTTGAGCAGATAGAAAACCAACTCGTGAGGGTAACATCTTGAAGCTTCCTAGCAACCAGCAGACCTGAACGTATTAAATCAGTTAATGCAGAGGAAGGCCTCAGTGATTATAAGGCGGTGATAGCAACTGTAACTGCGGTTATCACAAGGAATAGTAAGAAAGCCAGGAAAATGCGATGACTAAGAGAAAATTGCAACAACAAGAAAGAGTTGGGTGGTGGTAGGCGTGTTTCTACACCTGAAGGATGTCTGTTCATATTTCACGACAGTCGCAAAGAAGAGTGGCGACAGTAGCGCCGCTACGAGGATGCAAATCAGGTTTGCTTTAAATACATGCCGCAACACTCGTGAGCGTTAGTTACATTTGAGATAAGACGTGGTGTGTTGATGTTAATAAAGGTGCATGTAAGGCGACGCAGACGACATTATCAGCGTCCCACTGACTTTGAACGAGGTCTCGTAATAGGGCTACTAGAAGCTGGAAGTTCCTTCTGCGATACTGCAGAAAGTCTTGGCATCAATGTAGCTACTGCACATGATTGCTGGCAGCAGTGGTCACGAGAATGTACAGTCGCAAGAAGACCGGGCTCCAGACGGCCACGTGGCACTACCGAGAGGGAAGACCATCGTGTTTGGCGTATGGCTCTGGCACATAGTATTCCCTTTGAAGCGGCAGTTTGAGAAGCATTTGGGACCACAGTGACACAATGAACTGTTACAAATCGGTTACTTCATGGACAGCTCGGAGCCAGACGCTATGTAGCGTGCATTCTACTGAGCCCAAACCACCGCTTCAGTGGTGTCAGACGAGAGCTGATTGGAGGGCAGGATGGAAGTCTGTTGTGTTTTATGATGGAATCTGGTTCGGCCTCGGTGCCAGTAATGGCCGTCTCTTGGTTAGAAGGAGGTCAGTTGAGCGCCTACGTGCGTAGCAGGATCACTCTCGTGGCTATCCCATGCACACTGACTGCAAATTTGTACGTCAGTCTGGTGATTAGACATGTTGTGCTGCCATTCATGAACAGCATTCCTGAGGATGTTTATCCAACGGGATAACGCTCGCCCACATACATCTGTGGTGACGCAACATGCTCTACAGAGTGTTTACATGTTGCCCTGGCCTGCTCGATTACCAACTCTGTCTCCAGCCAAGAAAATATGGCACATCATCAGACGATAACTCCAGGGGCTAAAAAAAAAATGGCTCTGAGCACTATGGGACTTAACATCTTAGGTCATCAGTCCCCTAGAACTTAGAACTACTTAAACCTAACTAACCTAAGGACATCACACAACACCCAGCCATCACGAGGTATAACTCCAGGGTTATCCACAACCAGCATTAATCGTTTCTGTATTGACCGACCAAGTGCAACAGCCATGGAACTCCATACCACAAACTGACATCCGGCAGCAGTGCTACGTCTGCAAGCTTGCATTCAACATTCTGGCGGTATTTCACATTTGCAGTGCCTTATCTAGCGCTTACATTAACCTGTCGTATTGCATTGTTAATCAATATGTTCTGAGTAACGTGTCCGCAGCTCCTGATCTCGCGGTCGCGTGCTCGCTTCCCAAGCACGAGTTCGCGGGTTCAATTCCCAGCGGGGTCAGGGATTTTCACCTGCCTCGAGACGACTGGGTGTTTGTGTTGTCTTCATCATTTCATCATCGTTCATGAAAGTGGCGAGATTGGACTGAGCAAAGGTTGGGAATTTGTACCGGCGCTGATAACAGCGCAGTTGAGCGCCCCACAAACCAAAACATCATCATCATAATCATCATCATCATCACCGAGTAAGGTCTTAAGGGATGGGAAAGATTCACTGCCGGCTGGTGTGGCCGAGCTGTTCTAGGCACTTCAGTCTGGAACCGCGCGACCGCTACAGTCGCAGGTTCGAATCCTGCCTCGGGCATGGATGTGTGTGATGCCCTTAGGTTGGTTAGGTTTAAGTAGTTCTAAGTTCTAGGGGACTGATGACCTCAGGTGTTAAGTCCCATAGTACTCAGAGCCATTTGAACCGTTCGATCCATAGTAATTGGCCACTTTGACCTCCAATAACACATGTAATATTCAAGTTACATGCCTGTAATTCATACCAATTTAGGTTTACACTAATAGCTTTATATAGACACGTCGATCGACAAAATCGGATGAACCATTTAGATTTTGGAAATTCGTTGCTGGGTGTTACCTTTAGAAGTTAGTCAGATACTAAACTTTAAACTAATAAAGATATTGAAAATCTGATTACACCATCAGAATCGTCGTGCAAATAACGGTAAGCCGCGTGGGAGTAGCCGAGCGGTCTAGGGCGCTGCAGTCACAGACGGTGCGGCTGGTCCCGGCGGATGTTCGAGTCCTCCCTCTGGCATGGATGTGTGTGTGTGTCCTTAGGATAGTTTAGGTTAAGTAGCGTGTAAGCTTAGGGACTGATGACCTTAGCAGTTAAGTCCCATAAGATTTCACACACACACAAATAATGGTAATGTACGTGTTTCTTTTTGAGGTATCATGATTGCTCTGGCTATTATTAATTTGTACATGAACTGTGAAATGTCTGCCATTATGGTTTCACAAAGTCCGCCATCTTTGGCACTCCTGGCATACAAATCTCCTTCATCGACACAGTCCTCGACACTGCGTCAACATGGAATTCCCTGGCATGCGGTCAGCCTGGACCATACGCTGGGGCTACCCCTCGTGCACAGGCTTATGTTCGGCACCCGGCAGTTGCTGACGAGACCCGCCTTGCCGAGCGTCCTGTCGGGCCACGCCAGCTCCGAACTTGGAGTATTTTCAGGGCGCCACAACTCGCCCGTTACCTCAAAAGTGAAAAGGCATCAGGACTAGACGACATGGCTAACAAGGGGAAGGCCTGAGACATGGCTAGCCGATTCGTCTCAAATTTTGGAAGGTAGCTTGTGTACAACCTAAAATGAAAGGCTCTTAAGATATTTTGGCTCAACACCCCACCGTTTTTGTGAAAATCAGCCATAAAGGTTATGACGAGCAATCGACTCGAAATTGGCGGAGTCGACAGATAATTGTAAATAGAGCATTTTTCATCATCAGATATGAGATCCGCAAACGCGTACCTTTCCAGAAATCGAGGAAAGAAAGTTTTAAAACTGCCGCTTATGTACCCACATGGTAAACGCTGTTCGGCAAGAGCGCCGAGAGCACAACGCCCAAGGCAACTAGCTGGGAAGTGGAGAACTCGGCTTCGAATCTCAAGTGAAATGTACGGTTTTCTTTCTTTTTTTTTTTTTAATTGTAGCTTTTCGTATCAGAATTCATAGGGGTAGGAGGGTTAATAAGGTACGGAACTCAATACGGAATAATAATAATCATGAGGTAGGGAAACTAATTTCACACACGGCGTGATTTAGTAAAGAGTTAAACTTTTAACCCTTGTCACATGGAGACAACTCCGAGTAAGAGTGCTGCGAATTCCTCACGAGGGACCACAGATAGCCAACTGCGTGACGCTTGTTTACAACGAGGCAGGGGGCAGAATGCACGGGGGGAGTGTTATGTTGCCCCGGTTGCCTGTTCGTCATATCATGGTCGTGTGTCCTGTACGAACCTTACAGAAGTCAATTGGAAAGAGTTGTTTTTCAGTCATTAGGCTGCCGCGAACCTCGAGGATACACGTAATGACTTTTCATCTTTCATCCGACGAATAAAATGTTTTGTGAAAGAATACAGTGACCTTCCGTAAGTAACATATGACTTTTACTGTATGTAGTTTGTAGTAATTAGCTTCTTTCTTTATACTATAGTAACTAGCTATTATTTGTTATATCATTCGGTTGCATAATCTGAATAATGGAGGCTGTACACCCTTCGACCAGCGCTGAAATGCATAGTTGGGAGCCTGTCACAGACGACGGCAAACGGGAAGTTACCGATGTTGTGTTTTGGTTTGTAAAAGTGTTGCAAGACAGATGTATTATCAATGCACTACCGGAAGCAGACAGTTCTGCTTCTCGACATTCCAGATTGATAGGAGCGGCTATCGTCGAGGGATTTGTGGAGCTGACGAACGAAATTATTTTTCTTCGTACTGAAGAACTGTACAATGAAGGCGATGCAGAAGGTGATTCAGTGGAAGATACCATGACTAGTGAATCGCGAAATGGTCATAACACTTTGGAAATGTCCACGTCGCAGGCAATCTGTGCTTCATCTGTTCCCGATGAGTATTACGAACCGGTTATTAAACGACTGAACTACGGCGCTATACCGCTTGTAGTAAAAGTAAAGGCGGTAGCGCTAGCCAGAAATCATCCAAATTGGAACCTACAAACACTGCAAAAGAATGGAGCAACAACAGCCCTGAAGAGGAAGAAGGGTCTAAAATTGCGGGAAAGTGATATCGTTAAAGGAGGGACAAGATACGAAAATACCAGGCGATAAATAAGTGGACATTCGATCGATTTGTCGAATCTCGTCGTCGTAACGAGAATGTAATAACGAGAATACTCCAGGAGTGGGCTGCAGGTGCAGCGTTTCAGTATACGACCAACAAGGATTTTGCGTTTGCTGCATCATTATCTCAAACAAGTAATTTCAAATCGGAATATATAATTCATCAACGGGACATCACTAAATACGTCCCCACAAGTAGGTAAATAATATAGAAGATATACAGAAAGTGGCGGCTCTTTTCAGCACGCGTACGGCGTCGCTTGTCACCGGTTTTAATCGTGATAACGTGATCATCATCATCATCGATCAAACAGGATGCAAGTATCAGGTGAACATTCGACGCGCGTTATCGCATAAGGGAGAAAAACTAACCCTGTCGCAGCTGGTAATAAAAGGAAAAAAAAAACACATTCGTACACGGCGCAATAAGCCATCACAGCCTCTGGAAAAGTGTTGCCTAAGGTTTCCCTGTGTTTATAAGAGAGGAATGTTACATTTGGTGCTCGTGTTATAGAAGAGGTCAGTCGCTTAGCTGACTCTACATTACTTGCTCCAAATCCGGGAAATTGACAAATGCGATTTACAGAACATTTCTTGATAATGTTTTAAAACCATACGTTGCTGATAACAAATTTTGTCTAATATTGGATTTCTGGGGTGGACAAACTAATACTCTAATGTATTACACAATGTTTGTAAATGACGAGGGTCAACCGACGTGAACGGCAAAAGTAATACCGCCAAACTGCACACCTTGTGCCAACCGTGTGATGTTTATTTCTATCGCCAGGTTAAAAACTTTATTTCGAGGATTCAGAATTGCAGTGTGCTTCTGAAAACCCAGCGGGAATTGCACAACCGAACGGATGAAACAGCTATTCACAGCATAATTCATAATCAACTTTCAGCGCCGATTTTTGAGGGAATGATATCGTATACGTGGTAAGCATCAAAATTAATCCCCGAAAAAGCCATATTTTAAAATGTAAACCAAGTTTGTTTTCCGGCGACTCTTCGGAAGAAATAGTGTAGCTGTCGAAAGATTGCATTCACTAGATGTTCATGGTGCCGCGAGTACATTTATTTCGAATGTCTGTGTGACAAGTACCATCCATCTAGTTGTTCGAAGAAAAGTGAGGACACGTGACAGCGACTGGAAGAGCCATTGTAAAGTGACCAGGAGTAGTATTTCAGTTGTGTACTATCCAAATTTATTTGCCTACCTTTATCATTCCTTATTGATTTACTTGCCTTATTAACCCTCCTATCCCTACCAATTGAGATATGGAAAAATACGAACGAGAAGAACAACATCCGCTAGGTTTCCTCGAGATTCGAACCCAAGTTCTCCGCTTGCCAGCCAGTAAATTTTTTTTTTCTCATTTTGTTCGTTGTAGTTCGTTGCATTAGTTCGGGGCAGACGTCCTATGACACCCCTTGAAGTTCACTGTAGATCCATCCACTCAGCCTTTTCTTTATTGTAGAGGGGAACTAATCCTTTGACCGAACACGTTGAGCCATCGTGCCGATGTTATCTTGGCCGTTTTGCTGTCGGCGCTCTCGGCGGAAAGCGTTTACCGTGTGGGCAGTTGTAAAAGTTTCTTTCCTCGATTTCTGGAAAAGTCTGAATTTGTGGACCACACACCTGACGTCGAAAGATGCTCTGTTTACAGTTATCTATTGACCCTGCCAATTTGGAGTCGATTGCTCGTCATAACCTTCAGAGTTGATTTTCTCAAAAAAGGGTGTTGAGCCAAAATATCTAAGAGAACTTCGTTTTAAGTTGTATACAAGCCACCTGCCACGGTTGGCCGTGTCTGAGGCCTTCCCCTTATAAGATTCTAAAAAGCTTATGCGACAGAATTTGGTGCACTTCTAGCAGCAGATTAATTATCGTAGATGGCTTGAGCAACGAAGGGTACCTAGAGACTGGAAGAAAGCGCATTTCATTCCCGCCTTTAAAAAGGGACGTAGGACAGATGCCCTTAATTAGAGATCTCTATCGCTGACACGTCAATATGTTGTAGGATTATGGAACATGTTTTACGCTGAAAAATTAAATCCTTGTTGCAGAAAGAAAACATGTTCTATAAAAATCAACATGGATTGCGCAAAAAGAGATCTTGCGAAACTCAGCTCGCTCTGTTCCTCCATGAGATCCACAACGCCGTAGACAATGACGCTCATGATGATGCTGTGTTCCTTGGCTTCAGGAAGTCATTTGATACCGTCTTGCATTGCCTTTTAATGAAAAAAATGCGAGCTTACGGAGCATCGGAGCAGAATTGCGATTGGATTCAAGACTTTATTGCAGACCGAACTCAACACGTCGCTCTTAGCGGAACAAAACTGACACAATTAAAGGTAATTTCCGGAGTATCCCAACGAAGTGTAATAGGACCGTTACTGTTTACAGTGTATATAAATGAGCTAGTGGAAAGCATGGGCAGCTCTTTAAGACTGTTCGCAGATGATGGAGTTGTCTATAAGAAAGTAGCAAAGCCAGAAAACAGTATCGATTTGCAAAATGACCTTCAGAGGATTGATTAATGGTGCGGGCTATGGCAGTTGATCCTGACCGTAAATATAAATGTAACGTATTGCGCATAAATAGGAAAAGAAAGTAGCTATTATATAACTACACTGTTCATGAAAAACTGCGGGAAAGAGTATATACCGTAAAATACCTTGAAGTAACTGTCCGTAGCGACCTTAGTGGTATGACCACATAAAACAAATAGTGGGAGGAGCAGATGCCAGACTCAGGTTGATAGGAAGAATCTCAAAGAAATGTAACTCATCCATGACGGAAGTGGCCCACAATGATCTTGTTCGCACATTTGGGATCCTTACCAGACAGGACTGACAGAAGACAGAGAGAAGGTCGAACGAAGAGCGGCGAAGGGGATCAGTTATTTGTACAAAAAATACCCTCCGCCACACACCGCGAGTTGGGATGCGGAGTGTATATGTAGACGTAGATACCGAAGCATATTCACCACCGAGGTGATGCATACAAAGTGACTGTACACAGCCATTAACTGGATATCGAGCGCCCACTTGAATTAACTACTGTACTAATTCCTTAACCGTTTAACCACCTCATTAATATGATTTTCTACTGGATGAAGTGTCGTTTATTTATTAGATCTGGTCTTTTCATCGTCAAAAGATAAAATTCGGATCAGAAGATGTTGCAGTTTACGGTGTTCCCTTGCGTTACTCGATGTTATCTTTACACTGAGGAGACAAAAGTCATGGGATACCTGCTAATATCGTATCGTAACTCCTTTTACGCAGCGAAGTGCAGCAGCTCGGCCAGGCATGAACTCGACAAGTCGTTGAAAAGTCCCCTGCATGAATATTAAGCCAGGCTGCCTCTAAAGCTGTCCATAATTGCGAAAGTGTTGCCGGTGCAGCATTCTGTGCACGAACTGATTTCTCCATTATGTCCTACAAATATTCGATGGGATTCATGTCAGACGATCTGGCTGGCCAAATCATTAACTTCATGTGTGCAAAACGTTCTTCAAACCAGTGGTGAACAATTGATGCCCGGTGACATGGCGCATTGTCATCCGTAAAAATTACATCGTTGCTTGGGAACATGAAGTCCCTGAATGGCTGCAAATGGTCTTCACGTAGTCGAGCATAACCATTTCCAGTCAGTGATGGTTATAAGTTGGTCCAGAGGACCCAGTCCGTTCCATGAAAACACAACCCACACTATTATGGAGACACCTTCAGCTTGCGGAGCGCGCTGTTGACACCTTGGATCCATGACTTTATGGGTCTGCGCCACACTCGAATCCTACCATCAGCTCTTACCAACTGAAATCGGGACTGATCTGACCAGGCCATGGCTTTCCCGTCGTGTGGAGAGACGCTGCAGGCGATGTAGTGCTGTCAGCAAAGGCACTCGCGTCGGTCGGCTGCTGCCATGGAGCACTAACTCCAAATTCCGCCGCATTGTCCAAACGGATAGGTCTGTTGTACGTTCCACATTGATTTCTGTGGTTATTTCACGCAGTATTGCTTGTTAGCACTGACATCTACGCAACTCTCGATCGTTAAGTGAAGGCGGTCGGCCACCGCGTTGTCTGTGCTGAGAGATAATGCCTGAAACGTGGTATTCTCGCACACTCTTGACACTGTCGATCTCAGAATATTGAAATCCCTAACGATTTCCGCAATGGTATGTATCATGCGTCTAGCTCCACCTACCATTCCACGTGGAAAGTCTGTTAATTCCCGTCTTGCGGCCATAATCACGTGGAAAACTTTTTCACATGAATCACCTGAGTAAAAATGACAGCTCCTCCAATACACTGACGTTTTACACCTTGCATACGCGATACCCTCTGCGAATGTGCGTATCGCTATCCCATGACTTTGGTCATCTCGGTGCATATTGTCGACGACATCCCGTGTGTGATTTGCTTCCTCTTACTAATCCAGTCTGGTCTTCATGACGTAACATCATGCCTTAGTGTGAGAGACCTTGATCACACTGCTTCCGCAGTGGTACCATTGAATTTTTCTTGTAATACTATGAAGAATCCATTCCCCCACCATGTTCCATCAAACCTATCAACACGTGCCTTAAGCAATTCCAGAAAAAAGAATGCAGATGTTTTCGGGAAAAAGAAATCTGTTCAAAAATTACTGCTGTCTGCTCCCGCAGTTTATTAATTAATTACTCGTGACCCTTGTATGCATTGAGATAACCTTTTATTCAGGAAACTAGCCTTACCTCCAGCTGGAACAATAATTGCTAACACAGTCTGCGTGATCCAGACTCTGCACTGTAGATTCGCTGTCCGACGAAATTACCTCACGTACGGCAACCGAAACTTCTCTCAGAGCCGGATCAAGTCCCGCTCCCTACTGTATTCCTTTAGCGGCATGTCGGTCAACAGTCTCTAATTGACGCTTGGGACGGGGCCTGAGAGCCTCTGCTGCCATAAGATTCACATCGCTTACTGTCTCCACTTAACCGTTAACTGGTTGCAGTTCAACGCCCATCGACGTCTCAAGAGAAAAGTCTCGAGATGGTAATTAATAGTTTGTGGATAAAGTCACTTGAACATCTGTGAAGACCACACAGTTTATTGTTGTTTCAACAAACTTGGTCAGATCGATTCTCATTACCATAGACTTCTACGTCCTAAGTAATACGACAAAACGTTTCTGGTGTCTACAAGTAAAGCGCTCGTTTTCTGAAATCTCGCTTGATTGCCTTAAGTGTCCTTCGTCACTTCCGCTGTTCGGGCGAGAAATCGAAACAACTTCCCTCTCGCTCTTCTCACCGAAGTAGTTTTTTCCGCAGACACTGTGTACGACACTCTCGTCTTCTATATAACAATACTCCTTAATCTGATTTTGTCCATTATAAATCTTTTTTTACGGCTGCGACTCTGAAAACAATGGATTTGTTTATAAATAACTTTTCTATTACCAGTCATGATTTTATTTTATTCATATTTTACATGACACGTTTCGGGAAATGATTCCCATTTTCAAGTGTGCATTTCTTTATACTCTGCCATTTTTACGTAATGTTTGTGTGAGGTTCTGCTTTGTTTTGTTCACTTCACTGGAATATATATGTAGATAGTGACTAAATCTGGAAGAGCTGTAAGTACAAGTTCTTCTAAATTCCGCCACTAACTACATATGAAAATCGATAACCAGCTAACTGTGCTTCATTGTGGTTTCGTCGTTATAGTATTGTGGACGATTTGGAACCTTTCCACAGCCAGCTAGACTCATCTTAGGCAAATCAAAATTCTCCTAATGATAGCCCAACTAGAGAAGATGCTTAGCAATACGAGATCCAGCAGAAGTCGAAGTTATCGAGTGGCATGTTTTCGGCTGCCACGTATCATACCAAACTTCATATACGGAAACTCTCGCTATGATTGAAAATATAGCCTATCGCCTATACAGTAGTGCATACAATCTGTAGCGTTGTCCTCGCCTCCAAAAATGACGCCCTCTAACATCAAGCACTGTCAACCGTCAAGAAGGTCTCTGTGTAGTAATGTTTCATTCTATTTAACAGGGAATCCAGGGATAGGGCGTCATACCCAGTTGTAGTGCACGTGACTGAACATAATCTCCTCGGACGAATACTTTCTTTACGTGTATACGGGTCTACTTAAGGGACGTCTCTCACTAGCTGTCGATATCTTGGTCTTTGCGTCAAGTGAGTTGAGGTTCCTTCGCGATTGTAACTGATCAGTTGTTGCAGACACAGTGTTGCGAAAACAGACAGCAGCGAACACAGTGCAGTATGGCGGTTACGTTCGCAACAGACCAGTCAACGCTATTGCTGAGGTGGGAACCAGTCATTAATTCAAGCTGCCTGTTGTACAATATCACCCCTTCATTTCTAGCCGTGACTCGTATTTTGCTAGTAGCTATTTTCCATCGTTGCAAAGGAAAATTTAAACGGTGGTATGGTATGTGCAAAACGGCGTTCTTTTACGTGACAGTTTTTAATTGATGGTAGCTTAGCCATCCCATATTACAGTGAACTAATTTTCCGATTGTTTATGGTAGTTTTGATACTGTGATGGTGCGACCTAACATTTACATTTCCATAAGAAACAACTTTGCTGTTTAAAGGATATTTGCTGACCAGGTTTCTGTTCCATTTATTTGTTTCAGACTGACGAATTTTGCACCTCTGACATCAACTTTATGTATAGTATGTAACCAGGAATGTCGTGTATTCTAATCTTTAGCCGCTTATCCAAAGACCCCAAGTTCGATACTTTAATTGGTTGTAAGATCTTACGGGGCCAAACTGCTTAGGTCAACGGTCCCAAAGCTTACACACTACTTAATCTAACTTAAACTAACTTACGCTAAGGACAACACACAAACACACCCATGCCCGAGGGAGGACTCGAACCTGCGACGGAGGGAGCCACGCGAACCGTGGAAGGCGCCCTCGACCGCGCGGCAGTTCAATACTACCAAACTCTTTAATACTGAAAACGTTCTGGGATAACTGAGTTGTCAATGAAAGGAGTAGTAGAGCAGAAGAATTATAGAGAGATCAAAGATGGAAAGAATATAAAATTATCGAGATTATTGACGGTAATATGTACGGAAAGATAAAAAGACTGGAAGCGGGGAGATTGATCCCAAACCTGACGAAAGACTCATCAGACTTATGATGAATACCTCCTGTTATTTATACACGACATCACCGTGCAGAATGCCTACCATAATCCATTTCTGTGTATTATACAACGTATAGACCAGAACCACTGTGCTCTCTTGAAGACTGCACTCGAAGAATGAGCTTTCTCTTTTCTACACTTATCTGTTGATTCAAATATTCTCCCAGTCACTCATGCACCCATTTAGCTTCCTGGTATGGTCTGAGCAGCTTTCATTCTTCTGCTTGACAATAGCATCATGCACCGCGTTCTACGTCACCTTTGAAAAGTTTAATTTAACTTAAAATGACAAACGAAAAAGTCTGTATTTGTGCACTAAATACCAAATCAGAGAATGTAAAACTGCAAAGGAATTTTAGTATTTTGTTCCAATGGGAAAGAGTATTGTCAACTAAGCATTGTATGTCAGAAGACAGCCATATTAAATGACAATTCTTTAATTTCTAATTGCAATTAAACTGTCTAGCTTGTTTCGGTTTGTCTACTAGACGCACAAGTTTTTTTTCTCCCCCCTTTGAACGTACAGTGCATGAAACGCGAATGTAGACACGATTATAAACTTATCTTCGAAGACCCTTAATTTATCACGGATGTTTGTTGTTGTGGTCTTCAGTCCTGAGACTGGTTTGATGCAGTTCTCCATGCTACTCTATCCTGTGCAAGCTTCTTCATCTCCCAGTACCTACTGCAACCTACATACTTCTGAATCTGCTTAGTGTATTCATCTCTTGGTCTCCCCCTACGATTTTTATCCTCCACGCTGCCCTCCAATACTAAATTGGTGATCCCTTGATGCCTCAGAACATGTCCTACCAAATGGATATCATTTCTCAAATTTTTATTGCGCCGCTTTTTGTTTTGTCTGATTGTTTGTGAACCGATATTGCTTCTTAAAATGAGAGGTATATCAGGATCCGAAAATCTCACTTATTGCACAATTCTACGTCAAATACTACTCAAAATAAAATTATTTTCACTATTCAATTCACTTACCACGTAAAAATGCGATTTAAACGACCATTTTATATGTTGAATTAGAGTACATCCAACAGTACGGCTTTCCATACTTGTGAAGCGCTCCCACATTGTTCCGTTGCGTTTTAATCGTGGGCAGTCAGGCTTATATTACCAGCATGCGCTGAGCTGCTGCGCAGGCCGCAGTGCCCCTGTAACCCGCACGGGCAGTTGCTAGTAAACAAAAGTGCTGGCCAAGTTCCTATCTGATGCCTTCTCTCCCGCCGGCTGAACACTGTCTGGAAGCGGCGACTTCTTCATTCATCTTTAGACTGGTTGACTCACCGTTTCCGTCTTCCTCCTTTGCCTGTCCATCTAGTAGATGTTTGTGACGCCTTTCATCTTCATATTCAACTCGCACAACCTGTGTTGTGGAAGGCACGACAGCTGCAATTTGAGTAGTTTTAGACACTGTAAGTAAGTGACTGTCTCAGTAAATAAGCTAGAGCAGCGCCAAAGTAAAAGTGTCAAACGCTTGGTTTTGTAAGTTTGAAGAAGCGTGAAGATCATAAAGAGCAAACAGATATGAAGGCTACACGTGAATTAGGATGGACAGTCTTGCCTTTAAAGACGAAAGCAAGCTCTCAGTCCCCGCGATGTGCTGTTTGATGTTCCTTAACCAACTTCTCGTGGTGTGATGGGAAGGATATTGCAGTTGTACATTTGCAAAAACCTTAAGTCAGGAAACAAGAGACTTATTACCCAATGTATCCAGTTCAATAAATAGAACAGTGCAACTTCCATACGATATGTGTGTTTTCACGTACTACATAATTGTACATTTTAACGGATGTCTAAGTAACATCAACTTTGAGATCGTTGTTAAGCAAACGAGGTAGTAACAACACGGGTTGTAAAATACCAGCCAAAGGCTCCCATCCCTTCCTCATATAGAATGGGCGTCTTTTTTCGAAGGATCCTTCTTTTTCATTTCACTGAACACATTCTTTGTTACGGACTGGTTTTTGTTAATGTAATAAGGCAAACTTGGTTCAGAGGAGCTCTCCTGCCCATTTGGCACATTTTACTCAGTGATGTTGCATCTGACCCACCAGTACGAATTTTTGTTTCTAAACTGAAAACTATTTTGTTAACACGAGAAGCTAGCTAGGTATCAGTACTGTTCACGAAGGGTGAGGCAGATACTGCCCGCTGATGTTTGCAGCAGCCTCACGATTCGGGCCGCAACGTTGAGATCCGTGCTGTGACACACAGCGGTCCACTGTCGAGCCACACGTTGATGTGATCAGTGCGGATGAGCTAACGGGTGTAGAGCACAGGCGTTGCTGCTAGGATGTCGATTTAATTATCATTTCATTCTAGAGAAGCTGCACGGTCATCAGTGGTATCTGTTCTTTCGGGAACAGACACTACCTTCATAATTATACAGTTAAAATATGGCTACCCGGCCATTGATCTTCTTGTGCGAACGCACACGCTATGTCGCAAATCGTACGGGACTTGGTAAATTAATCTGCCACGAGTAATGAGTGTGATGGGCAAACATCTATTAGGCGCACTACGAAAGTAGTGGTGTGGACATGTTGGGAATGTGGGTCTCACGGGGAGCGTGCAAGGGATAAGTCCCTGCAGAAGCACTATCCTCTGTGCCCTCGGTGGCTCAGATGGATGCCGGCACGGTAGCTCAGCGTGTTCAGTCAGAGAGCTGATTGGCCTCTGTAATAAAAAACTGAGTGGAAGGATCAACATACGAACTTGACCGGATGTCATATGACGTCCGAAACGACCAAACACGACGATAAAAAAAAAAAAAAAAAAAAGTATGGAGCGTCTGCCATGTAAGCAGGAGATCCTGGGTTCGAGTCCCAGTCGGGGCACACATTTTCAACATGACCCCAATGATGTATATCAACGCCTGTTTGCAGCTAGGGTGTCGATTTAAATATGATTTCATTCTAGAGAAGCTGCACGGTCATCAATGGTATCTGTTATTTCGCAAACAGATACTACCTTCATATACAATAATTCTGTTATTCCACCCTCGAACAGCGTGCTGAAGTATCTTTCCGTGCGATCTCTGATTTCCCTTATTTTATTATGATTGTTCTCCCTAGGTAGGTCGACGTCAAAAATGTTTTCGCATTCGGAGGAGAAAGTTGGTGATTGAAATTTCGTGAGGAATCCCGCCGCAACGAGAAACGCTTTTGTTTTAATATTATGCACCGCAAATCCTGTATTATGTCAATGACACACTCTTCTCTATTTTGCAGTACTACAAAACGAACTGCCCTTTTCTGAACTTTTTCGATGTACTCCGTCAATCCTATCTGGTAAGGATCCTACAACGCGCAGAAGTACTCCAAAACAGGACGAACGAGCGTAGTGTAGGCAGTCCCTTTAGTAGGTTTGTTGCATCTTCTAAGTGTTTTGACAGTAAAACACAGTCCTTTGCCCGCCTTCACCACAACATTTTCTGTGTGGTCTTTCCAATTTAAGTTATTCGTCATTGTAATTCCTAGGTATTTAGTTGAATTTATGGCCATTAGATTTGATTGATTTATCGTGTAACCGAAGTTCAACGGATTCCTTTTAGCACTCATGAGGATGACCTCACACTTTCCATTATTTAGGGTCAGTTCTTAAACGTCGTTCTCATATAACAAAAGCACGCACCTGTTCGACGTTTCCATCGGTTTTTGAAGTTGAGCGAAGTTCATCTTCAACATGTTCTGGACCTTCCAAAAATGATTTGTGCCAGGAAAAACTTGTGCTCGTTGTAAGCAATGTACCCCATAGGCATGTTACAAATTTTTGAAGGGCACACTCGCGGATTCTCCAAGTTTAAAACAAATCTTTATGCAAAACGTTGCTCTAAATTCCGCTGTTCCATTTTCGTAACACATAACAAAAACACAACTTCATTGGTGACGCTCTCAAAAATCACGTGATGGCTGTCAGGAGCTGAAACGCGGACTAAGCGTCTGGAAGGGATGAATACACCGTTCTACACGAGTAGACCAACACAGCGTTGCCAAATCTCTCGCAGTGTTATCAGTCTCATTACATTGAGACAAGTCGTATAATCTATCGTAGATCCCTCAGACAATAAACCGTGACCAGTGGATGACAGAAAGTACAGTTCACAATCGTATACAAGATCGGTAGCAGAAGTGATTCACTGAACTGCCACCCAGTATTAGATCAAACATAGAGAGATATTGCGAACAGAATGAACTACTCAATGCCATTCGCACGGTTTTCGGAAACATCGATTGTGTGACACTCAGCCCGTACTTTTCTCACATGACGTAAACCAACTGAAAGCCATGGATCAAGGCAGTCACGTACAGGGTGTTTCAAAAATGACCGGTATATTTGAAACGGCAATACAAACTAAACGAGCAGCGATAGAAATACACCATTTGTTGCAATATGCTTGGGACAACAGTACATTTTCAGGCAGACAAACTTTCGAAATTACAGTAGTTACAATTGTCAACAACAGATGGCGCTGCGGTCTGGGAAACTCTATAGTACGATATTTTCCACACATCCACCATGCGTAGCAATAATATGGCGTAGTCTCTGAATGAAATTACCCGAAACCTTTGACAACGTGTCTGGCGGAATGGCTTCACGTGCAGATGAGATGTACTGCTTCAGCTGTTCAATTGTTTCTGGATTCTGGCGGTACACCTGGTCTTTCACGTGTCCCCACAGAAAGAAGTCACAGGGGTTCATGTCTGGCGAATAGGGAGGCCAATCCACGCCGCCTCCTGTATGTTTCGGATAGCCCAAAGCAATCACACGATCACCGAAATATTCATTCAGGAAATTAAAGACGTCGGCCGTGCGATGCGGCCGGGCACCATCTTGCATAAACCACGAGGTGTTCGCAGTGTCGTCTAAGGCAGTTTGTACCGCCACAAATTCACGACAAATGTCCAGATAGCGTGATGCAGTAATCGTTTCGGATCTGAAAAATGGGCCAATGATTCCTTTGGAAGAAATGGCGGCCCAGACCAGTACTTTTTGAGGATGCAGGGACGATGGGACTGCAACATGGGGCTTTTCGGTTCCCCATATGCGCCAGTTCAGTTTATTGACGAAGCCGTCCAGGTAAAAATAAGCTTCGTCAGTAAACGAAATGCTGCCCACATGCATATCGCCGTCATCAATCCTGTGCACTATATCATTAGCGAATGTCTCTCGTGCAGCAATGATAGCGGCGCTGAGGGGTTGCCGCGTTTGAATTTTGTATGGATAGAGGTGTAAACTCTGGCGCATGAGATGATACGTGGACGTTGGCGTCATTTGGACCGCAGCTGCAACACGGCGAACGGACACCCGAGGCCGCTGTCGGATCACCTGCTGCACTAGCTGCGCGTTGCCCTCTGTGGTTGCCGTACGCGGTCGCCCTACCTTTCCAGCACGTTCATCCGTCACGTTCCCAGTCCGCTGAAATTTTTCAAACAGATCCTTTATTGTATCGCTTTTCGGTCCTTTGGTTACATTAAACCTCCGTTGAAAACTTCGTCTTGTTGCAACAACACTGTGTTCTAGGCGGTGGAATTCCAACACCAGAAAAATCCTCTATTCTAAGGAATAAACCATGTTGTCCACATCACACTTGCACGTTGTGAACAGCACACGCTTACAGCAGAAAGACGACGTACAGAATGGCGCACCCACAGACTGCGTTGTCTTCTATATCTTTCACATCACTTGCAGCGCCATCTGTTGTTGAAAATTGTAACTACTGTAATTTCGAAAGTTTGTCCGCCTGAAAATGTACTGTTGTCCCAAGCATATTGCAACAAACGGTGTATTTCTATCGCTGCTCGTTTAGTTTTTATCGCCGTTTCAAATATACCGGTCATTTTTGAAACACCCTGTAGATGCAGTATTTCTCGATTTTCGAAATGCATTTGACTCAGTACCATACTTACGCTTATTATCAAAAGTACGATCGTAAGGAGTAGCCAGCGAAATGTGTGATTGGAGTCAGGACTTTTTTTTTTTTTTTTTTTTGTTTTTAAGGAGGATGCAGCGTCTTGTATTTGATGGAGAGTCATCGCAGATGTAGAAGTAACTTTAGATGTGCCCCAGGGAAGTGTGTTGGGAACCTTGCTGTTCATCTGTTCATGTTGTATATTAATGACATTGCTGACAATAGTAACCTAATACGTTCGCAAATGATGTAGATACCAATTATGAAGTACTATCCGAAAAAAAAACTGCCCAAGTATTCAGCCGGATCTTGATAAGATGTCAAAGTGGTGGCAACTTGTTCAGAAATGTGAAATTGTTCACTTCACAAAACGAAAAAACGTAGTGTCTTGTAACTACAGTATCAGCGAGTCACAATAGGAATTGGCCAACAGATACAAATGCCTGGGTGTGAGAATCTGCGGGTATGTGGGAGAGAACGATCAGATGCACACAGTCATAGGTAAAGCAGGCTGTAGATTTCAATTCGTTGGAGAGTATTATAGAAATGCAATCAGTCTGGAAAAGAAATCTCTTATAAATAGTGTGACCCATCCTAGATTATTGCTCAGTTTTGTGGGACCTCTGCCAGATACGACTAACATGGGTTACTGAAAGTAGCCTATACAGGGAAGGAATCATAAAGTGTCATAAGTTCGTTTGGTCCGTGTGAGAGTGCCCCGTAGGTGCCGAATGATCTGTGCTTGCAGATGCTTGAATATGGACACAAATTATACCGAGGGAGCGTACTTCTCAAAATTTCAAGAACCAGCTTTAAACGATGAAATGGAACATGCAACAACTTCCCCCTCATACCGCTTTCGTAAAGATCGTGAGGATAATATTACATTAATTACATCGCGCACACAGGCATTAAAAAAAAAAGACTGTCATTCTTCTCGCGCTCCGTATCGGAATAGAAAGGAAGAAGCCTCAGCAACTGGTACTGTGGAAAGTATCCTCTCCCATGCTCCTCACAGTATTCTACATTGTATGTATGTGTCCGAGAAAATGTGGCCCTACTTAGTACACTGACGACATAAATCACCACTTGTTCTAGATCTGCAGCACATGGGAATCTAAAATCAAGAGAAGCTTCTTAGTAACTAGCAAAAAAATTCAAGTGGCCGTTGAGAAGTTCCCAAATGAAACGTGAACAAAACCCAAAGATATTTTGCAGCCCGGCAAGAAGTGGATGATCCGCAGAGCTCTTTACAGATAAAGGATTGAGTTGGAAGGTGAACGGTGCACCTGGAGAACTGGCTTTTACCAGTCATCACTGGCTTCTGAAAACAAGGTGAACTGAAAGTCACAGTTCACCAGCACTGCTGTAGCTCGTGCCCCTCAAGAGTCAGGATGAATAGTCGCCAGCGATAAGGAATTGTCGGCTGTATAATTATACCCCTGATAGTCTTGTACATGTAGTTCGTCGGTGAGAGCGGAATTCTTTGTGACTGAGACACCAAACCAATCGTATTGGTTAAACTATTGATTCTGCAGAAACGTAGAGGAAAAAGTTCATTTGTTGTTATAAATGATACTAAACTTCTTACTGTGTGTTTTCTATAATACTTCAGCTAGAAAATGCCAGATACAGCGTCACACAGTGAAGAGCAGTGAATCAAATGTGTCTACACTGCTGATAAATTCTGTGTTGTTTTAATCATCGGTTAGATACAATCTTCTAGATTCCAGAACGTTACCCAGTTTGTTGAATCAAATGGTGGGAATTAAAAGTAATCCACACGTTTTTAAGGATAGACGAACTCCAGCTTCCACATGGAAATACGCTCTAAGGACACCCCCTCCCCCAAAAAAAAGAAAAAAAAACATCATGAAGGAATAATCGGTAAGGGACGGATATCTGTAGATATGAACATGTGCAGACAAACAGATGATTACAATTTCAGAAACATTGGATGATTTATTCAACAGAAAGAGCTTCACAAATTGACCAAATCAATAACGCGTTGGCCGACCTTTGGGCCTTGTGCAAGCAGTTATTGATTGACGGAGTCGTTGGATGTCTTTCTGAAGGATATCATGCGCAATCCTGTCCAGTTGTCACGTTAGGTCATCAAAATCCCGAGCTGGTTGAAGTGCCGTGCCCACAGTGCTCCTAACTCTCTCATCTGTGGAGAGATCAGGTGACATTGCTGGCCAACACAGGGTTTGTGAAGCACAAAGACCAGCAGTAGAAACTGTCGCCGTGTGCGGGCAGGCATTATCTTGCTGAAATATAAGCCCAGAATGGATTGACATGAAGGGCAATAAAATGGGGGATAGAATATCATCGACGTTCCGCTGTGCTGTAAGAGTGTCGTAGATGACACGAGTAGGGGTCCTGCTATAAAAAGAAAAGGCAGCCCAGACGTTGTCGGGCTGTATGGCGAGCGACAGTCAGGTTGATACAGCACTGCTGTCTGGAGCTTCCCTAGACACGTCTTCGCTAGTCGTCGAGGCTCAGTTCTAAGCGAGACTCATCAGTGAAGGCAATTCTACTACATTCAATGAGATTCCAAGTCGAACGTGACGAACAGCCAGCAAGTGGGCGTGTTGGTGTACAGAGGTGAGTGGTATTCGGCGCAAGGGGCGCCGTGGACTCGGACCCCTTTCTGCGAGCCGCCCATTAATAGTCCTTGCGATCACTGAAGCACCAGTTGCACGTCGGATCTATCGATGATGATGATGATGATGATGAATCCGGGGCTTTGAGTGCGTCTCTAACGATTGCTCGATCCTCATGTTCTGTTGTGTCTCTGGGTCGACCGCTTCCTGCCTGACACGTTGTTCGGCCGTGGTTCACCTGTATATCGGTTTGTGCACAATTTGCGTAACTCCTTCAAGGCGCGTCGTTTTTTTTTTCTTTTTTCTTAGAACATACCTAGAAGTATAGATATATTAAGAACCACAGGGTTAGGACATTACATGGATTAGAGTGCTCTTGCTATATTTGCATTTATTGAAAATGGCTTACTGGCTAATGATTTCCTTACATTGACAATGTTTGATATATAATATTTGTTGCGCTTAATCTGACGTGAAAGAAAACTAAACATTACCAAAGTTTTTTGGTATTTTTCATTAATGGCAAATCTTTTATCTTATATATTTATACAATAGCATAACGTATTTGTGTTTGCGGAATTACATATAGGATTTTTTCGCATTCTTGGATGCATTTACATATTCTGCACTATTAGAACAGAGTTCATGAGGTACGTTAGTCACAGCACGAGCGTTATATGGGACACCAGACGTAGCAAATTGTTTCATCAGTCACTGGGAGGTAGTGTTCTTAGTTATTATATTGCATCTCCTACATATTTCGGAAATAACTCTTTTGTAGCTTGTCTGTGTACAGCTAGATACAGTTCCTATTTTTATAAATACATATCGAAGTTACTATTTTTATAGAAAAATATCAAAATTGCAATTTTTAAGGATACATATCCATAAGAGAGAGTGATTCACCAAAGTAGCTTTAGTTGATAACAAACCCCCATGACGTACGAAGTTCCCCATGGAACTAAGTAAATTTCAGATTGATGTTCCGTGTAATTTTATAAATCGACGATATATGTCAGGGAAAGCTCTGTGGATAAACAGTATAACTGATGTAATTTCTTTCCGCGTAAGTGCTCAGTGTAAAACGGTATGGCACTTTCAAAGAATAAATACATTTATATTCACATTTAGTTTCGTCAACACTGAAAGAAGACCAGTTCGAAGTTTATACGTTCTTTGTTTACATTTTGGCTGTGTCATTAACGGCAGAACATTTGTCATGTAAGTGAAGCTTTCATGGAATAGCCGTGTTTTTGCTCGCAGCAACTCTTTTAATTAAGATTGGCAGTGACTTCCAGTACTGTTCTGAAGGAGTAACGAAACTGGCATCACGAGATTGATGAATTTCAGAGTTTCATTACAGTTCTGGAGAAGTAACGAAACTGGCATCACGAAATTGGTGAGTTTCACTTATGAAAGTCTGTGTTGTACTTGCAAAATGCCTTGAAGAAAAAGAGACGACTTAAGTAAGGAGTTGTATATTCACGGCATCAGAGGCTATTGTATTGTGACCATCAAATCTTGAACGGCACTCCAGGTGTCACCCGCGTCGTTTAGGTTGAGCATCGCTTCAGGATGTCCTAGTGGCGTTAGTCCTGGGGATGATGTCGCGGTGAGCGACCCAGTGGGGCCAGGTCTGGATCTCCTGGTACAGGCGGTCGCCGGGGCACTCCGTGTCCCTCACTTGGCGGTGACCGACCAGCTTGTACGTATCGCTTATGGAGCCTCTGGCGACTCCACAGCGGATCAAGGACCAGGCCAGCTCCAGCATATCGTGCGTGGGCAGCTCAGCTGCAACGGTCAAGAAAATAGCTAATCAGGTGAAATCGAAACACCATATGCATTAATTTTATGCTACACTGCCTTTGCCTCCTCCCTGCAGTATCTTTTCCTTTCCCTCTTCCCCCACCCCTCCATCCCCACCCACCACTCCCTCCCGTCCGTTCACTACTAACCACTACTATACAATCCAAACACTTTCTGTGTCCTATCCATCCATCTCCACCAAAGATAGATACTGATTTAACAAGACCCGCCACCCTCGCACAATGTTGCCCCGCAGTATTTCGTCCAGTGCTTACCGAGTGGAGCAGTATTAAGTGGAGGGATCAACCGAGCTCCACCCAGCACACACGGCCGCACATACAAGAGCGGTGCAGGGGGAGAAGTGGCACGTACAGGGAGGCCGACAAAATTACAGAGACTATTCAGAGATAACTTCAAAGTATTCTGATATAAGGGATACGCGGTCTCCGTTGACGCGTTTCAGAGTAGTTGTATTTTATTTAGTTTCTTATCCCCGTTAGTCTTTGCATATGAAACGAGCAAATGTCGCTGGTATGAGCTGCATGTCTTGCAGGGAAACAAACTTATTCCGGTCACCCACTCAACTTGCTGATGACAACAGTAATGCCACTTTACTCCTTGTCCACACGCATTTAGTGTGCTCCGTCCTGTCTCGGGTTTCTGTTTTTCCGACAGCATCCGTTGATCGTTAACAGTGACACGCAGCAGTATGGACAGATTTACCGGCGGAGAGTTGGCCGATATCCACCCCCTGCGTGGGTCCACTTACAGCAGCGGAAGGGCGTCACTGCAACGCTGTGCTGAACTGTTCCCGGTACCTCTGTGCGAGAGGCTCCGTTACGTTAGTGTGTGGCGTACGTCTTAGACTATTTTATTTTTGTGGAGGTGTTTTCACAGCAACAGAGGTATTGGGGTAACAAACCGAAGGAATTACATTTCCACTATTTAGTCTGTAACGAGCCACTGGAGACCGCGTGTCCGTTATATCAGAATACTCAGAAAATATCCCTCAACTACTGCCGAAAAATTGGACGGAATTCGGGTCACGAGCGCAGGAGAGGCGCTGTAGGCGATGTCGTGCTTTTAGCAAAGACACTCGCATCGGTCGTCCGCTGCCACAACCCATTAAGGCCAGATTTCGCCGCACTGTCCTAACGGGTACGCTCGTCGTAGTCACGCATAGATTTCTGCGGTTATTTCACGCAGTGTTGCTTGTCTGTTAGCGCTGACAACTCTACGCAATCGCCGCTGCTCTAGGTCGTTAAGTGAAGGCCGTCAGCCACTGCGTTGTCCGTAGTGAGAGGTAATGCCTGAAATTTGGTATTTTCGACGCGCTCTTGACACTGTGGATCTCGGAATATTGAATTGGCCAATGATATCCGCAACGGAATGTCCCGTGCGCCTACCTCCAACTACCATTCCGCTTTCAAGTCTGTTAACTCCCGTCGTGCGGCCATAATCACGTCGGAAACCTTTTCACATGGATCGCACGACTACAAATGACAGATCTGCCAATGCACTGCCCTTTTATACCTAGTGTACGCGATACTGCCGTCATTTGTACATATGCATATCGCTGTGATATGACTTTTGTACCTAGGTATATATATGAGGGTAATAAAACGCAGTAACCAAACAGTGCCATCGAAGTGTCTACTGTTGAAGGCTTCTGTTGGCAGCAACCAGACAGATAACACTACCGGTCTGCAGTCTTCAGATTCAGCAGTGGGGAGTACCGATACCAAGCTACCACAGTGCGGACACTAACGAGGCGACTGTAGACAGTAGAGAACTTAGACCAATCGTCTGACGACGAGAGGTGCGGGGGGGGGGGGATGTAGATCCCCTTCCGCCCGGAGAGCTGGCAGCCGAAAACCGTCATTTGTGCTTCGGCGGAAGCACAAGTCTTAGGAGTCACCGATGACCCTTTCCGGTGTAGTGGGAGACGTACTGAAGATCCCCGGTGGACTACAATTAATATCTTCACTGATTTTTTTGATACAACGAACAACGCACAACTCAAGTCAAAGCATTCTGTAATGGCTGCCGCGCAATTGTTTGCTCAAGATGGCAGCGTCGCAAACGAGGCAGACCACGCCAGATCCTTATTGTTACCTTACGGAATCATAATTCAAAAAAACCCGCCACGCCAACCTAAAATTGATACGTTAAACTTCCCTCACAATGGCTGTAATGAGGAGTGGGAGGAGCACGCTAATGCTCAGTAGCTGCCGTCCGGTCGCTGAACACCCACGTTAGACAACTAAAGGATGAAGCATCTTGTAATGAAACAGACTACAGTTGAATAAAAGTATGTAGTTAACGATGTATTATTTTGAGTATATCATTAATTTCGAAGGACATTAAACGCCACGTTCATAAATTCTAAATTGCATAACATTTTCATAACATAGTATCGTCTGCAAACTGAGAACTGTGAAAGAGATACCGACTTTCTTACTTTTAACCATTACATCTGTGTCTGTGGTAACGTTCACGTATCCGTTAGTGTAAATGATTGTACCTTCTCGAACCTTCGCTTGCTGTTGGTATGTAGGATCAGCAGTAGCGATCAGTGAACAGGACATAGTTCTATGCAATAATCAGAAAGCGTACTACATATAATGCCGGAATGCCTTTAGAGAGAACATTTTTTGAAAATGTGTTTTTAGTGTGAGAAAAGAAGGCATTCTTAAAGAGCAATAAAATGTACTGTAGAAGAGCTGAGCTGGCCTATCAACTGGACGGACACAACCAGTGAGCCATTGCTGGAAAAAAGAGTGCTCCAGTCCCGCAGAGCTGCAACTATACAAGGAATAGCCTCCGCCTCTGTTACACGACACATATCAAAACGGTGGTTCATTTCGTGGCACACACGAAGCACCTAGTGTCTCGTCATCATCGAATTCACAGCTTCAACAATGCAATATCGCAGTCTCTCAAGAGTGTCAAGCATAGGGGGGATAAAAACGCGGTCTTTTACGTAACCACGCAGATAAAAGTCAGAAGGACTGAGGTCTGAAGACATGCGAGGCCACCTGCCATGAACTCCGTCTTCTGCTCCTCCTCTCCCAAAAGTCCTGGCATGGGGCCATTCATGCAACGTCGGACGTGCGTGGAGAAATTCTCTTCCTGCCCCCTGCCCCCCCCCCCCCCACCTCCTTCGCCTGTCACTCTTGAAAGTCTGCGACATCGCATTGTTGAAGCTGTGAATTCGATGACAAGAGACCAGGTGCTTCGTGTGTGCCATGAAACGAACTGCAGTTTTCATACATGTATATGTCGTATAACACATGGTGCTCACACTGAACGTATAACAATTTGAACTTCTCTCTTTCCAGAAGCGTTGAATTGTTTCTATCTCTCGTAGTTTGGAAGCAATAAATGTTTGAAATCTGTTCCTTCTTTTTGAATATCCCTGTATGTCGGCTGTAAACTGTCAAGCCGTCTTCGGTGGGAGCTGTAAAGACTACGTTTATTTATTTCGAACCTGTTTTTTTCTCCAAGTCATTCGAGTTTTCGTCTAACAGAAGTGCTGGTTAGTACCTCCCTAATACTGGTCATTTTCTATAATGTTAACCACCTTATATTTATACACACATCAAAGTGTGTAACAAAATGTCTGTCTGTGAACAATAATACGTGGACACAGCACCCTGGGGGACGTGGTAAAATTAAACGCGTATGAACACATGACAAAGTGAAAACAAATACAGGGCATTTGTCTTACATACACTCCTTATTCTTATACATAAATCCTGTTTATAGATAGTTGTTATTGTTGTTGTTGTTGTTGTTGTTGTTGTCTTCAGTCCTGAGACTGGATTGATGCAGCTCTCCATGCTACTCTATCCTGTGCAAGCTTCTTCATATCCCAGTACCTACTGCAACGTACATCCTTCTGAATCTGCTTGGTGTATTCATCTCTTGGTCTCCCTCTACTATTTGTACCCTCCACGCTGCTCTCCAGTACTAAATTGGTGATCCATTTATGCCTCAGAACATGTCCTACCAACCGATCCCTTCTTCTGGTCAAGTTGTGCCACAAACTTCTCTTCTCCCCAATCCTATTCAATACTTCCTCATTACTTATGTGATCTACTCATCTGGTCTTCAGCATTCATCTGTAGAACCACATTTCGAAAGCTTCTATTCCCTTCTTGTTTAAACTATTTATCGTCCATGTTTCACTTCCATACATGGCTACACTCCATACAAATACTTTCAGAAATGACTTCCCGACACTTAACTCTATACTCGATGTTAACAAATTTCTCTTCTTCAGAAACGCTTTCCTTGCCATTGCCAGTCTACATTTTATATCCTCTCTACTTCGACCATCATATTATTTTGCTCCCCAAATAGCAAAACTCATTTACTACTTCAAGTGTCTCATTTCCTAATCTAATACCCTCAGCATCACCCGATTTATTTCGACTACATTCCATTATCCTCGTTTTGCTTTTGTTGATGTTCACCTTATATCCTCATTTCAAGACACTGTCCATTCCGTTCAACTGCTCTTCCAGGTCCTTTGCTGTCTCTGACAGAATTACAATGTCATCGGCAAACCTCAAAGTTTTTATTTCTTCTCCAGGGATTTTTATTCCTACTCCGAATTTTTCTTTTGTTTCCCTTACTGCTTGCTCAATATACCGATTGAATAACATTGGGGAGAGGCTACAACCCTGTCTCACTCTCTTCCCAACCACTGCTTCCCTTTCATGTCCCTCGACTCTGATAACTTCCATCTGGTTTCTGTACAAATTGTAAATATCCTTTCGCTCCCTGTATTTTACCCCTGCCACATTCAGAATTTGAAAGAGAGTATTCCAGTCAACATTGTCAAAAGCTTTCTCTAAGTCTACAAATGCTAGAAACGTAGGTTTGCCCTTCCTTAATCTATTTTCTAAGATACGTCGTAGGGTCGGTATTGCCTCACGTGTTCCAACATTTCTACGGAATCCAAACTGATCTTCCCCGAGGTCGGCTTCTACTAGTTTTTCCATTCGTCTGTAAAGAATTCGTGTTAGTACTTTGCAGCCGTGGCTTATTAAACTGATTGTTCGGTAATTTTCACATCTGTCAACACCTGCTTTCTTTGGGATTGGAATTATTATATTCTTCTTGAAGTCTGAGGGTATTTCGCCTGTTTCATACATCTTGCTCACCAGATGGTAGAGTTTTGTCAGGAATGGCTCTCCCAAGGCCTTCAGTAGTTCCAATGGAATATTGTCTACTCCGGGGGCCTTGTTTCGACTCAGGTCTTTCAGTGCTCTGTCAAACTCTTCACGCAGTATCGTATCTCCCATTTCATCTTCACTTACATCCTCTTCCATTTCCATAATATTGTCCTCAAGTGCATCGCTCTTGTATAGACCCTCTATATACTCCTTCCAGCTTTCTGCTTTCCCTTCTTTGCTTAGAACTGGGTTTCCATCTGAGCTCTTGATGGTCATGCAAGTGGTTCTCTTGTCTCCAAAGGTCTCTTTAATTTTCCTGTAGGCAGTATCTATCTTACCCCTAGTGATACTCGCTTCTACATCTTTACATTTGTCCTCTAGCCATCCCTGCTTAGCCAATTTGCACTTCCTGTCGATCTCATTTTTGAGACGTTTGTATGCCTTTTTGCCTGCTTCATTTACTGCATTTTATATTTTCTCCTTTCATCAATTAAATTCAATATTTCTTCTGTTACCCAAGGATTTCTACTAGCCCTCGTCTTTTTACCTACTTGATCCTCTGCTGCCTTCACTACTTCATCCCTCAAAGCTACCCATTCTTCGTCTACTGTATTTCTTTCCCCCATTCTTGTCAATTGTTCCCTTATGCTCTCCCTGAAACTCTGTACAACCTCTGGTTCTTTCAGTTAATCCAGGTCCCATCTCCTTAAATTCCCACCTTTTTGCAGTTTCTTCAGTTTTAATCTACAGGTCATAACCAATAGATTGTGGTCAGAGTCCACATCTGCCCCTGGAAATGTCTTACAATTTAAAACCTGGTTTCTAAATCTCTGTCTTACCATTATATAATCTATCTGATACCTTTTAGTATCTCCAGGGTTCTTCCATGTATACAACCTTCTTTCATGATTCTTAAACCAAGTGTTAGCTATGATTATGTTGTGCTCTGTGCAAAATTCTACCAGGCGGCTCCCTCTTTCATTTCTTAGCCCCAATCCATATTCACCTACTACGTTTCCTTCTCTCCCTTTTCCTACTGTCGAATTCCAGTCACCCATGGCTATTAAACTTTCATCTCCCTTCACTATCTGAATAATTTCTTTTATCTCATCATACATTTCATCAATTTCTTCATCATCTGCAGAGCCAGTTGGCATATAAACTTGTACTACTGTAGTAGGCATGGGCTTCCCGGAGATCCGAATGGGGGACTATTTTACCTCCAGAATATTTTACCCAAGAGGACGCCATCATCATTTAACCATACAGTAAAGCTGCATGCCCTCGGGAAAAATTGCGGCTGTAGTTTCCCCTTGCTTTCAGCCGTTCGCAGTACCAGCACAGCAAGGCCGTTTTGGTTAACGTTGTAAGGCCAGATCAATCAATCATGCAAAGTGTTGCCGCTGCAACTACTGAAAATGCTGCTGTCCCTCTTCAGGAATCACACGTTTGTCTGGCCTCTCAACAGGTACCCCTCCGTTGTGGTTGCACCTACGGTACGGCTATCTGTATCGCTGAGGCACGCAAGCCTCCCCACGAACGGCAAGGTCCATGTTTCATGGGGGGTATAGTTAGTTAAAGCACAAGAATGTGACAATTATATTTGACTGCAACATTTTACACATCTAAAAAAGGGGAAGGAAAAGAAAAACCAGAAGATACGTTACATATTCGTTAATTCTTCTCAATATACACAAATAAAATGAAAAGTGTACTACTCTGGCTGTTTTAAGGTATAAAATTTCTCTGCAGCAAAAATTTTGCAGTATTTGCTCCACTTTAAGTGATTGTCAGTACATATTGCCTGTCATTGAGAGTTCTTTGTATCTTCGCCTACAGACCAGTGAGTTTTTACATCGTCTCCACCTTCCGCGAAACATTACCAACACTACCAATTTAGTTTTGGGGTATCCATAGTGCGAATAGCATTACTGAATTTAATTGGTGCCAAAACTTTTGTTTGTTCTAAGTAACAATTTGAAAATCCGAATAAAAGAAGATAGTCAACTTTGACTAAACTGGTAATGCTCCGAACCAAGATATTCTGTGTTGACGACAGATTGAGATTAACAAGAAACGTTATCCAATGCACAAAAGGCAATTCCAAAACTCGTGAGCCCAAGCTGAGTACCCAAGCGCCAGAAAATAAAATGAACGGTGCCAGCACGTCACACTAACGTGACACGTCACACGACTGAGTCGACAAATAGCGGCGCGAGAGCTGTCTGAAAGCTGCTCAAGAACTGTCCCGGAAATTACAGGAAGCTAATAAAGAGGGAGCTAGTAAAATTGCGATAACACGCTCTTCGCTGTTTAAAGTGAAGTAAATGCCTCTCCATATACGTGTGATGCTGCAAAGCGAGGCTACACCGGGACCACGGGGAGAGTTTGAAATCCAACCGGAGCAAGTCGGGCGCTCCGTCGGAAATGGTGCAATAGGTGGGAATGGCTGCGTGATCAATACTTCAGCCTTATTTATTTCTAGCATTACCTGCAGCGTTAAGATATTTGGGAGCTAGCACTTTGCAATTTACCGAGAGACAGAAAAACTGAGTACTCACTCCTGTAGTCGCCGATGAAGCTGATACCGACGCTCTTGAAGTTGTAGGTTGGAGAGTGTGCGCCGACCGTGTCCCATCCGCGGCCGACGTACACTCGATTGTCGCCTCCCACGATGAAGCTGCAAGCCAGAGCAGAGGCATGGAAAATCGCTGTAACAGAGTTGGCTACTGATTTGCCGGCTTTGTGCCGGTGTCGGACTGTGAACTTGGTATCAAAGCACCTGTAGCGACCAGGTCCGTGACAGTAACAACCAAATTTTGACGTTAAATTTTCGGTACATCCACTCCCCTACCTGTGGTAAAGTATCCGTTACTAATTACTGATAGTCATTACGTACGACACATTTAACTTATATTACCGCTGAGCATGCGCTGCTATTTGTTAACAAAGGAAGAACGGTGATGAATAAGGAGCTTCCGCCACATCTTCACTTTCACAGGATCTATTCGTCTTTCTGTATCACACGATCGATTTGACGACCGTATGCGTCTACTACAACCTAGAACAGCAGTAGAGATTGCCCTACTTCTGCCCGAACAACGGTGGATCATGCGATGTTAAGCTGTCGTGACGCAGCTCGTGCACTGCTTAAAGATCGCACATTGTGTCCAGCATTCTCAGCAATGGAAACACTAACTTCTTCGAATGCTTGTGGAGGAGTTGCCCGTCGGCCTCTCTCGGGAGCAGTTCGCCAGTTAAGTCGAACTTCCGAATCGTGTTTTTCAACTTCTGTGTGGAAAGAGGACCTGCCCGTATTCCTGTAGTTCGTCAGTACTCGCGGAGGGCAGCAGCTCTATTGCCGCTGTGTTGATAGAACAGCTTCACGAGCAAAGCCCTGCTCACCTTGTCCAGATCAGTGTTGACTGTCAGCAACTGTAATGCACACTGATGCCTGTGTTTCAACTCTTAAGTCACCGTACCAGGACCGGCGCCTTCAGACAACTCGTGACAGTAACGCTGCTAACAACGTACATCCTGCAGCGCACACTCCGAACGTCATTGATATTAAGTTCGGCACCCATATCGTATATAGTTTTCCCTCTCTTAAGTATCGAAAGATCAGTTATAACTACCCTGTATACATGGCACGTCACAATTAAAGGGCCACTTTTTTGAAACCCCGTCACTTTCTCCCGTCGCGTCGCAGAAGTTCGAAATTTTGCTAGAAGGTGCCTACAACCTTCCTCTGCAATGGTGCTCTGCGACTTCACCCTCAGACTCGGCGACGCTTCAAACAGCAAGGAGTCGACACATGGAGGGAAAGAAGGGCCAGAGTTCAGAAGGTGTAAGGTGAGTTAATGATGTCACATTCGCAGCAAATTCCACCTCAATTCTGACAGAAGCCACCGTGGACGTGTCACACGATAGGAAGGCCGTCCCACCCCCCAATTATCTACATCTCACTCTTTGTCTTCACGCCTGTGCGATGAAGATCAGAACCGCGAAGCCCAGCGTTGAAATCGGGCACTTTTTTGTGGTTGGCAAAAGAAAACACTTCAGACGCACCGCCGCTCCGAATCAACGTGAAGAGGCTTCAGCGGGTGGCACAAGGGGCGTCGGTGAAATCACACCTTCCATTGAAGAGTCGGTTCCCTAACATTTAGCGGTCGAAAACTACAGCTGGCAGTGTGATGAGTAACAGGACGACGTTCTTGACAACCTGTGACACTGCTGACACCCTCCACACAATTCAAGGCGTCTCTGAGAACATCGTGGGTCAACAACCGCATTGAAGGTGGTCGCACCCCTTTGCAGTGTAGGGCGACCGCATTTTTTTTATGGTATAAAGTGTAGGAATACTAGGAACCGTGCAAAACGATTCGACGAGCAGCAAAGGTTGGTTATGCTTTTTCAAACCTTCTGTTTCGCTCCATCCTGGGTCACGATCATGACGGAGTGCGACATGGACAAGCACGTGATTGAAAAGCACAAAGTGTCCCTCTAAGACGCCCTAGTTTGTCACCACTCTCACTGCCACCTGCACACCTTTGATAGGCATTTGAAAAATGTCGTTGTACAACAGACACGCGTTCAGTGATGACTATGTGCCCGCAGGATAGACAACTTTATTGACACAACCTCAGCCGAGCGTCACTACATCGCTACTTTAGCACCTGCTAGCTGCATACGAAATCTGAGGGGTCGAAAGCGTTGCCTATCCCGCCGGAGCGTAGTCTTCGGTCAATGAATTTCTCTGTGCAGTGGCATTTTTACAGTGCGCACGAAAGGATTGCAACCCCACGATGTCCTTAGAGTAGGGCTGAATCGTCCGGGAAAGATGACGTGGGGGGGGGGGGGAGTCGTCACCAATTTCGAACGTTGTCAAGAACGTCGTTCTGTTGCGCATCGCAATGCGAACTGTCGTTTTCTACAGCGAATAAATGAACGCCGCCCCCCATGGAAGATGTGGTTTCACTGACGTCTTCTATGCCACCTCCTGGATTCATTTCGTGTCGAGTTTGAGCGGCGCAGTGTCTGAAATGTTTTCCTCGCCCCCCCCCCCCAAAAAAAAATAAGAAAACCGCTTGTTTTCAACGTTGAGCGCCGCGGTTGTGACGTACATGGGAGAGGCTTCAAAAGAAGGCGCGAAATGTATGTAAGAGACGCGGTGGTGAAATCTGATGCCAATGTAACACCACTAACCAACTTTGCAGCTCACATGAACTTCTGAGCTCTGGCCATTTTTCCCCATATGTCGATACCTTGCTGTTTGAAGGGTCTCAGAGTCCGACAGTGAAGCCTCAAGGCGCCACGCATTCGCACCTCTAAAGACGAAGTTTGTAGCCACCTCCCAGGCAAATTTAGAACTTCTACATCGCAGTGGGAGAAAATGATTCGGTTTCAAAAAAAGTGACCCTTTAATTGCGTTGGACAGTATACATGTTCAAATTAATCGATTAACAAGTCATAAACAAAGAAATTAAAACGGAAGGATATAAAGTACTACACAGAACATAAATTGACATAGATATTAATGCTATATACCGTATTCATATATGTTGTGACCAGTATTTTCCTACAGTGATGGCACTGCTTTTAGTAAGTGCCAGTTCCACCCCATTACGCGAATGGGTATGAAGGCGGGAGTTCATGAGACGGCTGGAATTTTGTTCCTCCCCACATTTGCACAGTGAGTCTCCCATTTCGTGAGGCTGTCATTGGATGTTGGAAGCCCCTTGGCGGAGTCTCTTTAAGGACTTCCACATACACCACCACTCTTCACGACCTGGCGGTAATTCTTCAGTTTTGTCACATTCCGGATGGTAGTCACGTCACGTCTGACATCGGCCGGGGCTGTGCGTATAGGTGGATACAACATCTGTGTAGCTGTCGGCTTCAAACAACCTGTAATTAGCTCGCAGATTTTTTTCAGTACAATATCAGTTTTTTTTTCTTTTTGCATGAGAAAATTTCTACCACACAGCAATAGCATATTCAGCAACATAGTAGTAGAGTGGTAGGGAAGTTGTCCTTACTGTCTGAGGGTGGCAACAAACCCATAGCCAGTTATCTTCCAGAGCGGACAGTTACGTGATGAAGCCTTTGTCTTGATGTTGGTGCAGTGTGTGTTCCAGTTGCGTTCCTTTCAAATTCACACGTTGCTTCCCTCAGGCTTCTTTGTTCTGCAAATATATGGCGCAGATTTTGGGTTTCGCTGAATTTGGCTAGAGATGATTTTCCTTGCGATGATTTGAAATCATTTTCATAGTATTAGTGAAGCTTTGTTCCGCAGTTTTGAAATTTTTACGCCGGCCGCGGTGGTCTAGCGGTTCTAGGCACTCAGTCCGGAGCCGCGCGACTGCTACGGTCGCAGGTTTGAATCCTGCATCGGGCATGGATATGTGTGATGACCTTATGTTAGGTTTAAGTAGTTCTAAGTCTAGGGGACTGATGACCTCAGATGTTACGTCCCATAGTGCTTAGAGCCATTTTTTTTACTGCAAATTTGTACGTCAATCTGGTGATTCAATCCGCTGTGCTGCCAATTGCGAACAACACGCCACTGGGTGTTTTCCAACAGGATACCACTCGCCTACATACCGCTCTACAAACGAAGGTTTCCGCGGCCGGTGTCAATAATGATTAAAATTCTTCTGGGTGTTGTACTGCTTCATTGTATAAAATACTTTAATTATAAACTTAAAATCAACGTTTCGACTGTATTACTACCGCTTATATTTTTCGTGTCACGACAGATCCGATGATGGCAGTTAGTGGAAATGTGTAATCAGAATCATAAGTAATAAACTTCGGCAAAGACTGTAAATATTCATAAGTAGCAAGCTCAGGCAAAAAAACTGTTTACACTGAATTAGTCGAGGAATGGCCTGCCCTGGAAGCCGTCGGGAACTTACTTGTAACCGATGTTGAGCCAGCCCTTGCCCATGTGGAAGTCTTGCATGGAACGCATCTTGGCTTCGCAGTCGTCGCTGGTGTTGCAGGCCCCCGGAATGTACGTGTGGTGGATGACGACGAACGGCACCGGCGTGCGCACTTTCTCCACGGCCAGCGGCGGTCTGCCGCCCCATCCTTCACGGCTCACCAGCGGCGGACACACCGACGAGTCGCCGTCCACTGCAAATTTCAACTTGTCGAGACACGCATTCTGAGCGAGTCGAGGTGCTACGCTGCGTCCTCTGTGTGAAAATAACCGCGGAGGGAGATTCGAACCTCTGCATCCCGAGTTACCAGAAAGCTCAGATGTTGCAGCGCTTCGACGTGTTTAACTAATGGCTAAAAGGCGTAGGGCTGACATTGTTGTCTGGTTGGATAATAGTCTTGGGCTCCGGAAAAAGTATCCGGAAGTGTTCAGACACTGCATCTTTGCTACATGTGCACTGCTTAACGGAATTATTTAGTACTGGTGAGAATTACTCGAAAATAATTTTGTTTACAAAACTGCCTGGCAAATTAAAACAGTGTGCTAGACTGGGACTGGACCCAGAACCTTGCCTTCTGTGGACAATGCTGTTGCCAAATGAGCTACCCTGGCACTTATTTTGTGCTTGTTGTGTTTTTGTTTGTTAGTAAGACGACGTTAGGAAGCGGTGTAGCACCCACGACACACAACTATTCCTTCTATGACAAAAATTTTAATTTCAGGTACTATCAATAATTTTTCGACTCATAAGCGTCCATCTATTAATTTTTTCCCAGTCGCACTGAAAATTATAATTAGAAGCGTATTTTCGAAGTCTTGAGCCCATCGACCAGTTTTGATGCCATCCTACAACTCTTCCCTGTTTTGTGATGATCTTCTCATCTCTGCTTCTCTGCTGTTACACCTAACACGGCCAGCAATTTCTTCACTCTGCTGCTCCTTCCAGCGGCAAGTTGGATGCTGTACCAAATGGCCACTGACTCGTTTGTTCTCCTGGCGACTATTAACCCTAAATAGTGTAGCAAAGTCATTCGATGAAGGCCGTCGCCATATGCCCTTTGGTGTACTACTTGTATTTCATATCTTACTGGGTCAGTTAATTTTCAGTGTTCTTACTTCCATAATATGGATTTTCCATGATTCACGTTACTTCCATGCAATGCCGTACTTCAGGTATTGTTTTCGGATACTTCTTCCTCAATTCTATACGAATATTTGATGATACTTTCATTAAAGAAAATCATACATCCGTCAGTCTTATGATACATCCCCCCCTTTGGTCGTGCTGTGTTGTCGTACTTCCTAGACAGAATAGTTTGACTACTTCCATGTCATGTCTTTGCCAATTTTTATGTTTAACAAATCTCTCTTCACCTTCGAAATACTCCACATCACCATCGTTTTAGGTTTTTTTAAAAATCGTAAGTCCATATTCTGAGAGGGATATATTTGGTGGTTTAAAACTACAGTGCTAGATTCTTACTGATATCTGAATAGTCCTGTTACAGACACGAAATGGCAATCAATACTTTTCGCGGAGCAACACACTATGCAAATTGTATTGAAACCAGACCACAGTTACAAAAGTCGGGAAACATGAGAGAGAAGTAGTAGCTGAGAAGCGAGTGAGAGAGGGCTGTAGCCTCTTCCCAAAGTTATTCAGTGTGTGCATGGGACAAGCAGTAGGATTAGATTAGATTAATACTAGTTCCATGGATCATGAATACGATATTTCGTAATGATGTGGAACGAGTCAAATTTTCCAATACATGACATAATTAAGTTAATTTAACAACATAATTAAGTTAATATAACAACTTTTTTATTTTTTAAATTTTTTTATAAATTTTTTGTTTGGTTTTTTTCTTTTCTTCTTAATTTATATCTAAAAATTCCTCTATGGAGTAGAAGGAGTTGTCATTCAGAAATTCTTTTAATTTCTTCTTAAATACTTGTTGGTTATCTGTCAGACTTTTGATACTATTTGGTAAGTGACCAAAGACTTTAGTGCCAGTATAATTCACCCCTTTCTGTGCCAAAGTTAGATTTAATCTTTAACAGTGAAGATCATCCTTTCTCCAGTATTGTAGTTATGCACACTGCTATTACTTTTGAATCGGGTTTGGCTGTTAATAACAAATTTCATAAGAGAGTATATATACTGAGAAGCTACTGTGAATATCCCTAGATCCTTAAATAAATGTCTGCAGGATGATCTTGGGTGGACTCCAGCTATTATTCTGATTACACGCTTTTGTGCAATAAATACTTTATTCATCAGTGATGAATTACCCCAAAATATGATGCCATATGAAAGCAACGAGTGAAAATAGGCGTAGTAAGCTAATTTACTAAGATGTTTATCACCAAAATTTGCAATGACCCTTATTGCATAAGTAGCAGAACTCAAACGTTTCAGTAGATCATCAATGTGTTTCTTCCAATTTAATCTCTCATCAATGGTCACACCTAAAAATTTGGAATATTCTACCTTAGCTATATGCTTCTGATTAAGGTCAATATTTATTAATGGCGTCATACCATTCACTGTACGGAACTGTATGTACTGTGTCTTATCAAAATTAAGTGAGAGTCCGTTTACAAGGAACCACTTAGTAATTTTCTGAAAGACATTATTGACAATTTCATCGGTTAATTCTTGTTTGTCAGGTGTGATTACTGTACTTGTATCATCAGCAAAGAGAACTAACTTTGCCTCTTCATGAATATAGAATGGCAAGTCATTAATATATATTAAGAACAACAAAGGACCCAAGACCGACCCTTGTGGAACCCCATTCTTGATAGTTCCCCAGTTTGAGGAATGTACTGATTTTTGCATATTATGAGAACTGCTTATTTCAACTTTCTGCACTCTTCCAGTTAGGTACGAATTAAACCATTTGTACACTGTGCCACTCATGCCACAATACTTGAGCTTGTCTAGCAGAATTTCATGATTTACACAATCAAAAGCCTTTGAGAGATCACAAAAAATCCCAATGGGTGGTGTTCGGTTATTCAGATCATTCAAAATTTGACTGGTGAAAGCATATATGTCATTTTCTATTGTAAAACCTTTCTGGAAACCAAACTGACTTTTTGTTAGTACTTCATTTTTACAGATATGTGAAGCTACTCTTGAATACATTACTTTCTCAAAAATTTTGGCTAAAGCTGTTAGAAGGGAGATTGGACGGTAATTGTTGTCATCAGATCTATCCCCTTTTTTATGCAAAGGTAAAGAGAACCAACGTAAAATTTTGGAAGGGATGCAAAATTTAGGAAGTGAAAAAAGTCTTGAAGGATTGCCCATGGCATTGTAGTTCTGTCAGAGACAGCAGAGGACTCAGAAGAGCAGCTGAACGTAAAGGATAGTGTCTTAAAAGATGATTATAAAACGAACTCAACAAAAGTAAAACAAGGGTAATGGAATGTAGCCGAATCAAATCAGGCGATGCCGAGGGCACTAGATTAGGAAACAGGCACTAAAACTTAGAGATGAGTTTTGCTATTTGATGATGGCCGAAGTAGAGGGGATGCGAAAAACAGAGTGACACTGGCAAGATCATTTATGAAAAAGCTAAAATTTTTAAATGTAATACATTGTAGATCTAACAATTCGGAAGTCACTTCTGAAAGTATTTTTGTCGAGTGTAGCCTAGTAGAGAACGAAAACCGACAAGAAAGAAATAAAAACATTTGGAATGTGGTGCTACAAAAGAATGCTAAAGCTTAGATGGGCAGATGGGATAACAAATGAAGGGGTACTGAATCGAATTGGAGGAAAAAGGAAATTTATAGCACGACTTGACTAAAAGAAGGGTGTGTGTGTGTGTGTGTGTGTGTGTGAGAGAGAGAGAGAGAGAGAGAGAGGGGGGGGGGGAGTTAAAAGTTGTAGAGGGAGACCAGGGCATGATACGGTAAGCATGCTTAAATGCATGTAGGTTACAATAGTTATTCGGAAATGAAGAGGCTTGCACAGGATAGACTATCGTAGGGAGCTACAAACCAGTATTGGGACTAAAGATCTAACACACGAAACACATATGGCATCGACGTATATACACTCGCACCGAAATCTGCAGTCCTACAAACTCTGAAAGTTATGGAAAGCTTACTATACCCAGTCGTTACAAACTTTCATTATCGCTTTCAGTGTAGTAGTCTTCGAAACCATTGCTTGCTTGGTAAGATACTCGAAATACAATTTAAATTTGTATCATTTTATAGCACGTGAAGTGCTGGACTTGGGTTTGATGCACACACAGTGTAATTAATTTATTGCGTTACTAAATGTGAAAATTTAAAACTGTGTGTTGGACCGTAATATGAACTAGAACCGGTACGGCTGGCTTTCGCGGACACTTCTCATGGACGGACTGAAACCTGAAAAGTACCCAAGAGCAACTAGAGACATCTGAAGTAGTTCGTGAGGGAAGCCTTGGTGGTGCAGTTCGGTGGCGCAGTCCCCGTGAAAAGAAGGCATCCTTCTTAAATACATTTTTTTATGTTCAGTTTCATCTGCGATGTAATTCTGACAAAATAAACATCTTGTTTTGTTTCATGGTGGGCGGAAAAGCGCTTGTTTTCAGCTTTCATTTGATTCAAACAGTTTTTCCTAAACATAGAGCATACTTCCGAGACACGTGTTGAAACTTTTGTACTTTTTTCTTTTCTACTTTGTTACGTACCTAACGTCAGGCATCCGTGTTCCTTTGCCGCTCCAACAAAGAGCCTTAACTTGTCACACACACACAACGCAGCATGTAATCCCCAAAAGAGAAAAATAATGCAATGTTTCAACTGTTAACATATTTCTTCTGGCGTCTGTATCGAAGAAGAGACCTAACGAATGATTAGCAAAGATCTTTCGTCGATCGGTCTAAATTCAAATACGCAATTTCCAATAGCATACTACAGTAACGATTCTGAATCCAGCACAGGTTCTTCTACACTGGTTTGTGTCGTCCGAGCCGTTAATGAAAGTGATGCCCATATAAATACATGTTACACAAAGTAGTTCTAGGCAGTGTTAATTACCCTAATCTAGGAAAAATTAGTAACAGATTTATCAAATACAACGATTTAACATCTACCTTAAATTGGTATAATTTTATCCATTTAGTCAATCATTAGTAACTGTATTGATCATGCATGATGATGGACGTAAGCAGCACCAGTGTCTATTGTATGAAAGGCATGCTTAAATAAACAAAACTATAATAGATGAATGCCTCATCATTTCATCATCATACTAAACAGGTATCAGATGTTAATTAGTCGTGGCTCCTACGAATAACATTTCTTATATCAAAAAAGCGTACCTGTTTCATTTATCTTCGGAACGCCTTCATCGTTCAACATGTGCTCTCCTAGTGTATCGTTCCGTAACGTTGTGTTGCGCCTGAAACATCGAACAAGAGAAGCTGAAATCTTGACATAATTGTTGTGTATTTTCTGTCGGAAAAGCTACAACTGCAATCTTTTGAGATTTGATTGCCGATGGAATGCCATATAAGGCAACATGTCTATTTACTATTGGTATTACGGCAATGTAAAAACCCAAGAAAAACTGTAGTCGTTAATTTCCCAGATGATGGGCAGCTTAATTTTGTGGTTTAATTATGGAATTCTCCTAGGTAGACTATTCGAATTTCTGGACGTGAACGTTTGAAGAGGAGGAAGTTTTCATAAAGATTTACACACACACACACACACACACACACACACACACACACACACATACACACACACTAGTGTTCTACGGGTCGGAACGTGCAATGTCAGAAGCCTTAATCATTTCGATTAGAGAAATTGAAAAGTAAAATGAATAGTTTGAAATCGGATAAAATGAATTATTGAAGTGCGGTGCCAGGGAAAACACGATTTCTGGTTAGGTGAGTACAATGTGCTGGACACAAAATCAAATGTGGTATGCAGGAATAGCTCTAATAATGAGCAAGATAAAAGTAAAGCGCATTAAATCTAAGAAAAACATGGAGAACAGGTTATCGTATTCAAGTCAGATTCCACCACATTAGTCAAAAGTTTATATGCCTACTAGCTCCTAATATGACGAAAAACCTTAAATAATGTATAATGAGGGAACATAAATTATTCAGATGGTTAAGCGAGATGAAAATTTGTGATGGGGAACTGAAAATCGACAGTACGGAAAGGAATAGAAGGAAAAATAGTAGGATAAAGATAACTGGAGGAAAGCAATGAAAGGTCAAGGAGCCTGATAGAATTTTACTCGGAGCACAATTTAATCATTGCCAATACTTGGTTTGAGAATCACGAAAGGAGGATGGATGTATACACGGTAGAGATTCAGAGATAATTACGTGATGGGAAATAATTATGTGATAGCAAGACAGAGATTTCGACACGATATTTTAAAGTGGAAAGCATACTCATGCGAAGATCTGTACTTTGACCTAGAGTTATTTTTATGAAATATGGACTGAAGAATATAAAACCGAGCGAGGTGCCGCTGTGGTTAGTATATTGGACTCACATTCAGGAAGATGATGGTTCAAACCCGCGTCTGACGATCCTGATTTAGGTTTTCCGTGGTTTCGCAAAATCGCTTCAGGGAAATACCGGGATGGTTCCTTTGAAAAGGCACGGCCGACTTCTTTCCCCATCCTTCCCTAATCCTATGGGACCAGTGACCTCGCTGTTTGGTCTCCTCCCCCTAACCAAACAACCAACCAACCAGCAGAATCTAAATAAAATGGAACCTGTGTAAGTTAAACAACCGGAGATTGTTGAGAGTTTCAAAGGGAACATTAGACAACGTTTGACTAAAATAGATAACTCTCAAAGGTGGAAATAGTGGACGCAGCAGAGGAATAACTGGGCATAAGATAAGGCACCATAGGAAGCCGACATGGGGGAAGAACGTTTGGGGCTCAGGAGAAATGTAGGAAGACAAACCCACATGCAGATTGGATGTATACGGAGAGATGGGCTTTGACAATGCTGACAGAAACTGTCTTCGAAATTTAGAAGTTATCAGTGATAAGAAAAGAAGTGGAAAGTTATCTGCAACTTATACAGGAACCAGATTGCAGTTAGTCGAACGAGATGAAGGTTGGATGTAACTGAGAAGGGAATGAGATAAGGTTATAATCTATCCTCGCGAAAGAACATTATTTTACGGTTTGGGCATCCACAAATTTTAAAAAAATTTTCAAAAGACTATTAAAATTTTCTAAAAAACTTGGAATTTGGAATTTTGATGTATCATCTCGTAACCATTCAATTTAGGCGGTTCTGCCAACAAGAATGCCATCCGAAAGTTAGGAAACCATGTATTTTAACGAACCAATGTTCAATTAGTTACATGCGAACATCTGAGAAAGTGATTAAACCATCGCGAAACGGGTTGTGTGTGGACCTTTTATAAAGGAATTGCTAACCGCTTATACGGCTACCAAAAAGTTTTTAGAAGATTTTACTAGGTTTTTTAATTAAAATACTTTATTATGGTGCAAGAATTGAAGTTCCTGGAAGAGAGAGAAAAATTTTGAGGTTTATGATGGCATGTACTCTTGCCTGAAACTGCAAAGCTCTTGATAGATGAGTTGAGCGGAGTGGATATTATCTTGAAAACAGGTTATAAGAAGAATTAAAGTTGACAACGTTCTTGGCTTGTAGTCGCATGAAGTCAGATAATGCTGGTGGAATTGGGTTAGACAGTGAGAAGCAAAAAAAGTGGGCGAGTTCTGCTTTTTTTTGGATAAAAGTACTGGCGACAGCAGAAGAATGCTGAAGGTTCAGTGTGTAGATAGTCACTAGCGAGGAAGTGCTGTATCAGTTTGGAAGGAAAACGGACACATTCTGCAGCAGGAAGGAATAGTTCATTTGGTGTGTCCGCGTAAGCATTTTAGATGTGAACCAGAGCCTGAGTACAACAAGCAAGTTCAAGTCTATGTAGGTTGCAGAAATTACGTCGAAAAGAAGAAATTTGTGCAAGTACACAAATGCGTGTGGATCTATTAAATAAGCCACACCAGTTAGCTTGTTATAATATGTATTGAGAAAGGAGAAAGAAATTCACGGGAAACACAAAATAAATATTTTCATTCTTCAGTTTTTCTGTTTTCGACCTGTGTGGCAAAAAAGCACAATTGACTAGGACTAGTGCCTAAAGGTGTACCACAGGCAACTTCGATGCACTGGAATAGATTTCGGCTTCGTCTTGATTGAAAGTACAGCACAGTACATCAGAATACACTGCTTCTCTCTTCTATTTCTCGCATTGCGTGGTTATATTTCAGCAAAACATTTATCGTTGGCCATTTTACCTTAGAAGCAAATTTAGTCTCTTAGTATGAGTTACAGTTATACAGTTAATTAAAATTGTAGGGGTTTACGTGCCGCTTTACGTGCGTATTCGTGTACGCAGATGGGCTGTTGTAATTAAAATCAATATCTTGTCGGGCAATTTAGGTACTTCCCTACCTTCTTGCGTGTTCCTACAGACATTCTACGTTAATATTCTCGTAGGTCACGTTGTTCCTGAATCACTAGTTCTGTGAAGTCTTTCATGTTACTGTCTTCTGAGCTGATTACTTCTTTGCGTGTTTCGAACAAGACGGCTCTGCGGTGAAACGAACGATGAGCACAGATTGGGACGGAAAGAGATTTGATACCCGATGCAGTCATCCCGATAGATATTATTCACAGTTTCCGTGAAACATTCCGGCGGCCATCTCACTACCTTCGTTATCAGAAGTAAGCGACAGGTGGTTTTTTTAAACACATTAGCATCAGAAAAGAGGTCCTACCGTCAGATCAATCGTTATTGAAACAGATCAGCATTCAGCACACATATTATTGTTGTGTTACGAATAAGAAATAAATAAGTTTGCACCTCTCACATGCCCGTGACCTCCGCTGTACGAGATGACGCTAACGCCGAAAAGTCGATTTTTATTGTGTCTGGCTCTGAGCACTATGGGACTTAACATCTGAGGTCATCAGTCCCCTAGAACTTAGAACTACTTAAACCTAACTAACCTAAGGACATCACACACATCCATGCCCGAGGCAGGATTCGAACCTGCGACCATAGCAGTGGCGCGGTTCCAGACTGAAGCGCCTGGAACCGCTTGGCCACTCGGGCCGGCTATTGTGTCTGGTTCCTTCGGTATCCATCCAAAGAGAACCAAGTAGATAATATTTTGATATGCATTCTGATACAGCTCGTGGTGGTGCGGTAGCGTTCTCGCTTCCCACGCCCGGGTTCTCGGGTTCGATTCCCGGCGGGGTCAGGGATTTTCTCTGCCTCGTGCTCAGAGCCATTTGAACCATTTTTTTGCACTCTGATAATCGCACTAACAGTACTCGTTATTTAGCCTCAGTTACACATATGAACATGCAGTAGTACTGTTATATCCTCATTTTAACGCTTTTTTAAATTTTAGTTTTTGCGTTATAGATTTTACTGTTACAATTATTAGACCAGCGTTTCAAGGTCCATCACATATCTCTTGGATTACTGTGCTGAGTTTTCACTACAATTTGTTAAATTATTAGTATCATAAATTAGCTGCGTATTTCGAGTACTAGACTGGCCATTGTAAAGAGTGCATACAACGTAAGCAGAAGCTATCTAGCCTGCGGTGGAGACGGCGTTTATATTTAGGCAGAGCGAAGTTCAAATCCCATTTCAACATCCACATTACGTTTCCAGAAATTTCCCTATGTCGCTTCAGGTGAATTCAGGGACTGTTTCTTACATATATAGAGTGGTTATAATTAAAACTTTGGCTACTTGAGAGGAGCACCATGACAAACAAGTGATCGTAGCATAATGAAAATTTGTCGAAACATTTGTAAGGACATGCGGTACAGAAATTACGAGTAAACCATTGAAAGCAAAAATTTTTAATTTACACATGAGACGGTAACATTTATTAATTCCGTATCATGTTTACTTTCCAGATTACAAGCGTTGTTAAATGTGACTACCTTCTGCATCCAAGAAAGCCTGGAAGCGCACTAGAAGTACCGTTCCACAATAATTAAACTTAGCGCTTTACGATCGGTGGACCGTGAAATGATCAGCTGTCGTGGCATTGCTCGTGCACTGCTTGAAGATCGCACATCGCGTCCAGCATTCTCGGCCGTGACAGCACATACGTTCTTCGACAGTTACTGGCAGAGTCGGCCGTCGGCCTATCCCAGGAGCAGTCCTCAAATCGCCAGTTAATTCCAACTTCCGAACCATGTTCTTCAGCCCCACTGTGGAAAGAGGACCACTCCGTATTCCTTTAATGCCAGATAACTCGCGAAGAGCGGCAGCGCTACTGCTGGCTTTGTTGTTGGTTTTTAAATTTTTTAATTATATATAAAACAGCTTTACGAGTAAATCGCAGCTTACCTTTTCCAGACCCATGTTGACTTGTCTGCAACTGTAACGCACACTGAAGCTTCAATTTCACTTGGGAAAAAAATGTTCTGGCTTTTTCCTGTTGGGAAACCATTTTATTCTGGGCTCCTTGGGCTTTACTACCAGGGCAACTGTCCGGACGTGAAATTTCGGCCTGGAATTTTTTCTGTCTGCTTTACGACTTGTTTATTGCTGCTTCCCTCAAGTCTTTATTTACTGTATGATCCATTTTAATGTTTCAGTTTTAGCTCTACTGCGACTTTTGTGTAATTCCTCAACCTCGTTGATCTGGATAGTTAATTTCTTTTAATTTACCCTTAGAATTTTAGCTTGCGTTTTTTCATATCCCAGCAAATTATGATATACTCGTAATTTTCGATTCGTTTTCTGCTCTTAGCCCGTATGATCCTTCTTCACCAGAGTTTTGCAATCGTCTCATCTACATCTACATACATACTCCACAATCCACTATACGGTGCGTGGCGGAGGGTACGTCATGCCACAACTAGCATCTTCTCTCCCTGTTCCACTCCCAAACAGAACGAGGGAAAAATGACGTACTGCAGTCAGCCTCAAATGCTGGTTCTCTAAATTTCCTCAGTAGCGATTCACGAAAAAGAACGCCTCCTTTCCTCTAGAGACTCCTACCCGAGTTCCTGAAGCATTTCCGTAACACTCACGTGATTATCAAACCTACCAGTAACAAATCTAGTAGCCCGCCTCTGAATTGCTTCTACGTCCTCCCTCAATCCGACCTCATAGGGATCCCAAACGCTCGAGCAGTACTCAAGAATAGGTCGTATTGGTGTTTTATAAGCAGTCTCCTTTACAGATGAACCACATATTCCCAAAATTCTACCAATGAACCGAAGACGACTATCCGCCTTCCCCACAACTGCCGTTACATGCTTGTCCCACTTCATATCGCTCTGTAATGTTACGCCCAAATATTTAATCGACGTGACTGTGTCAAGCGCTACACTACTAATGGAGTATTCAAACATTACAGGGTTCTTTTTCCTATTCATATGCATTAATTTACATTTATCTATATTTACAGTTAGCTGCCATTCTTTACACCAGTCGCAAATCCTGTCCAAGTTATCTTGTATCCTCCTACAGTCACTCAACGACGACACCTTCCCATACACCATGGCATCATCAGCAAACAGCCGCACATTGCTATCCACCCTATCCAAAAGATCATTTATGTAGATAGAAAACAACAGCGGACCTACCACACTTCCCTGGGGTACTCCAGATGATACCCTCACCTCCGATGAACACTCACCATCGAGGACAACGTACTGGGTTCTATTACTTAAGAAGTCTTCGAGCCACTCACATACTTGGGAACCAATCCCATATGCTCGTACCTTAGTTAGGAGTCTGCAGTGGGGCACCGAGTCAAACGCTTTCCGGAAGTCAAGGAATATGGCATCCGTCTGATACCCTTCATCCATGGTTCGCAAGATATCATGTGAAAAAATGGCGAGTTGCGTTTCGCAGGAGCGATGCTTTCTAAAGCCGTGCTGATGCATGGACCACAACTTCTCTGTCTCAAGGAAATTCGTTATATTAGAACTGAGAATATGCTCGAGAATCCTGCAACAAACCGATGTTAAGGATATTGGTCTGTAATTTTGAGGATCCGTCCTTCTACCCTTCTTATATACAGGTGTCACATCGTTGCCACCCGCAGTAATCTCACTGTCTCATAGCACAATGTCATATTGTACCAAATTTTATTGAAATTACTGCAGGTACTCCACAGCTGTGTTGACAGGCACGCGCGCGCAGTCTTTAGGGGGTGCACAGTTTTCTTCTCTTCGTTTCTCTTTCATCGGATTTGTATGTTGTTACGCTCGTTGCCCATTTGTAAATCTGAGCAGTATAAAAGAGTTAGTGACGCTTTACGTGGCTAGCAGGCTCTGCGTAATTAAAGTATTCCACGCGTGTGTAATTTTATTTCATATAGCGAGTTGAAAAAAAGGAACTTACATATCGGATAAGTGATTCTAAAGTTAATAGTGGCAGTCTTACTACGTCCGGTACTGAATTCTACCATCTCATTCAAAACCGAGTTGTCGCAATGGCTGGTAAATAGCTTTCTTCGATTTAGTTCACAAATTGCAAGACCTTCTAAACTTTTCACGCTAATTTCGAACGTACTTCTGACCAAGAAGCGATTCTGGTTTCATAATAAAATATTTTTTAAACCTTTTGAGCCGCTGTTTCGTGCCGGTTGGGGTTGAATTTCTAAAAACACTTTAAACAATTATTTCCTTTTTCTAACCTAAAGGCCAAATACCACTTTTCATAGACGTATTTTTAAAAATGCTTTAATAGTTCTTTACTAATGATTTAATTTCAAAAAACTCTTTCACCCATTATTTCACCTCCTTAGGGATTGAATTTCAAAAAATGCTGGAACACCTAATTTTTTTTTAATTTCTGGCCCAGAAACCGAATTCAAAATTTCCATAATAAGGACATATTTTCAGAAAACCTTTGAGCACCTACTTCATGCCCTTAGGGGCAAAATTTCGAAAAATCCCCTTTTTAAAATTTGTACACTGTACTTACACGTTTAAAGACTTGTAAGTAAACTAAGTTTTTTTTTCATTATAGACAGACTTCATTCGTTTTACTGTCTAATGATATTTAGATAATTAAGTTACTGGCCAGTGCCTGGTGATATTTTAGTTCTCAACAAACACAGTTAGTTAGTTCCTCTTAAATTGGGACAATTTGCTTCTGAGAATGAGGTCATACGTACTCAGTGACACGTGTACCATTGTTGCCTGATGCAACGGAGGCGTTCAAGCAGTGCGTGCTGTTCTTGCAGTTGGCGGTGCTGACATTAGTTGGAAGAACTGTGCTGACATTAGATGGAAGAACTGCTGCACATTTCGGAGTAGGGAAGCTGTCAGCGTCGCCTCCAGACTGATTTACCGCGTGACTCACGTTGACACCGCAGCTCCAGTTGACTGCAGTGTTTCCCCCGAGCAGATTCTTCGTGGCATTGGCAGTGCTGTTCTGAATGACCCCGACGATGCTGTCGAAGCCAGGCGTCTTGGTAGCGTTGGCTGTAGCGTTTTGGGTGACGCCTAAGTTGCTATCGGAGCCGCGTGACAGATGGCTGGGGCGGATGGCTGCGCCGGGGCCAGTCTTGTTCGAGAGGCCGCCGATGGCGTTATCGTCAGCACTTCCCACATCTGTCGCGATTGTCGAGTTGAACAGTGGACCAGCTGTGGAGTAAAAAGTCGCGTTATACATTTAGCAAGCACTAGAGGAGAAGCGCTGATACGGCGAGAGACGCCCATTGACAGAACTCGAGAGTACGTATTCAACGTCCCCTGTTTCGCTATTTGGCGAAACCTATTACGCGGCCTACACACACTCCTCAGCGTCGTTTGACACGCCACCTGTCCTATGAAGATAACGTTGTTACAGGTTTGTTCGTGGAGTAATGTTTAGTGTTCCGTCGATATTTCAGTACAGCAGGATGTCTGTAACAGCAGGTACTCATTAGAGTGGTATGTTGGAATTATCTTTGTTTGGCGTCTATTTCTAGTGGCATACGCTCATCCTCAGTGTAAGTTGCATATACAGTCTGGGCTGCTACCAAAATCTTTTAGCAGTTGTCAACATTAGGAGGCTGAAGGCATAAAAACATTTTGTGGCAATGTATTTTCAAAAAAGCATTTGAAAAGTAAGAGGTTGTAATTATAGAAGCAAGAGGGAAGTGGAAGCGGAGGGAGAGGGGGGGGGGGGGGGGGCGACAAGCAAACAAGACAAAATTCATGGGTTCACTGGAGGCAGAGAGACACATTTTCGAGGTTAGAGCCAGGTTACAGACGGACAGTCTTAAAAGAAACTGGAACATAACGAGACAATAATACACTGATCTACCAGAATATTATGACCATCGACCTACTACCGATATAAATCCGTCCAGGCAGTAGCAGCGTCAGCTGGCGACGAGTAACTACTAGTTGGACACACACACACACTTGTGCATGTAGAATCACTGAGTGTGCTGTCCGTGTGTGGAGTGGGGACGATCTATCTGCGTTTGACCGAGGGCAGATCGTGATGGCCCGGAGGCTCGGCACGAGCACTTCGAAAACTGTACGACTTGTCTTCAACACGTGGAGAACCCCAAAATGAAACCACGTCCAGACATCGTGGGGTTGGGCTGCCTCCCCTCATTAAAGACGTCGGACGTAGTAGACTGGGCAAACTGGTAAAACAGGACAGGCGGCGAACTGTGGCGGAACTAACATCAGACTTTTATTGCTAAGCAGAGTACAACTGTTTCTGAACACGCAGTGCACGGAACACTCCTAGCGAATGGCCTCCGCAGCCGACGATGCATGTACGTGCCAGTGTTAACACCATCACATAAGCAACTACGACGGAATTGGTTACGTGAGCATCGTCATTGGACGTTGGCGCAGTGACAGAACGTTGTGTGTAGGTCTGATGAATCCCCATACCTTCATCAAGCCGCTGGGAGGACGCGAATCTGTCGTCTTCCAGGGGAACAGCTCCTTGACGCCTGTACTGCAGGACGGAGACAAGCTTGTGGTGCCTCCATTATGCCCTGTGGAACATTCACTTTGGCATCCATGGGTCCCATGGAGCTCGTGCAAGGCAGCATAACGACCGAGCTGTATCGTAAACTGGTTGCAGACCACTTACGCCCCTTCATGAAGATCATGTTTTTCATGGCAGCGGCATTTTAAACAAGATACTGCGCCATGTCACAAGGCCAGGAGTGTGATGGAGTGGTTCGAGTAACACAGTGGCGAGTTCCAGTTGATGTGCTGGCCTCGAACTCGCCAGATCTGAACACGATCTAATACATCTGGGATGTGATAGAACGAGGCGTCAGAGCTCATCGCTATAGGTGTTCTATACCTCTCCGAACACTGTGTAACGACAGGGCTAGAGAAGTTAAATATCGCGAATTATAGACTAGAATCATTTTCGTGTATAGTTAACATGGAAAAAGGTGAAAATGCAACATTTTATGACTTGGATGCAAAGTCAAAAATGTTCAAACAAATAGTTTTTGCGTTGACCAGAACCTAGAAGCATTTGCATGCGAGTTGCTACCACAGAATACTTATCTAGTAGATGCAACAGACTACAGATCCCTTCTAGGGAACTTCCAGCTATTTATGAGCATTATTGAGCTACCTGTCAGAGTAACGAAACAGTTAGTGGTTAGTGGAGATTTGAATGTAGATTCTAAAAAGATACAGATAGGAAAAATGAACGAGAATCATTTTTGGATGTTTCCGTCTAATTTCATTGGTTAATTTTCCAACTGGTGTGCAGCAAGATAGCAGGATCCTGACTCATAATATATGTATAGACTGTGCTCAACTGTTAATCGACTAGCCGGCCAGAGTGGCCGTGCGGTCTAGGCGCTACAGTCTGGAACCGCGTGACCGCTACGGTCGCAGGTTCGAATCCTGCCTCGGGCATGGATGTGTGTGATGTCCTTAGGTTAGTTAGGTTTAAGTAGTTCTAAGTTCTAGGGGACTGATGACCTCAGATGTTAAGTCCTATAGTGCTCAGAGCCATTTTTTTGTTAATCGACTATCTGATCATGATCCACAATTAATGTAAATAAACAGTGAAGCACTTTACATCTCTAAGGGATGGTCATACAAAGCATTCAGGTTTGTTAATGAGACCAGGTTAGAGTTTTGAAGAGTAAGTTACTTGAGGTGGCATGGACTGTGGTATACATAGAAAGAGACGCTAGTGTCAAATTCAATTTATGCCATAGTAAATTTGTGTCAATATTTGAAAGTTGCTTTCCTAAACGTTATCCAGCAAGTCATGGATAACTTCAGGGATTAAAATCTCATGTAAGAGGGAAAGGAAAATTATATACATAAAGGCAACAAGAAGTCATGATGCGACATTCTTTGATTCTATAAAAATACTGTAATATTTTAAGGAAAATCATTAAAATGTGTAGAGACATGCACGTGCTGACAGAAATGAGGACTGCTTATAGGAAAATTAAAACTCCGACCACATGGGAATCCTGTGAAATGCGCATAGGACAACGAGCGACTGCGCAGGGTGCAGGATGACAGTTATTGAACTATATGAAATAAAATGGTCATAACCTATGAACGGTTCGTGGTTGTTGTTGTTGTGGTCTTCAGTCCTGAGATTGGCTTGATGCAGCTCCCCATGCTACTCTATCCTGTGCAAGCTTCTTCATCTCCCAGTACCTACCGCAACCTACATCCTTCTGAATCTGCTTAGTGTATTCATCTCTTTGGTCTCCCTCTACGATTTTTACCCTCCATGCTGCCCTCCAATACTAAATTGGTGATCCCTTGATGCCTCAGAACATGTCCTACCAACCGATCTCTTCTTCTGGTCAAGTTGTGCCACAAACTTCTCCCCAATCCTATTCAATACTTCCTCATTAGTTATGTGATCTACCCATCTAATCTTCAGCATTCTTCTGTAGCACCACATTTCGAAAGCTTCTATTCTCTTCTTGTCTAAACTATTTATCGTCCACGTTTCACTTCCATACATGGCTACACTCCATACAAATACTTTCAGAAATGACTTCCGGACACTTAAATCTATACTCGATGTTAACAAATTTCTCTTCTTCAGAAACGCTTTCCTTGCCATTGCCAGTCTACATTTTATATCTTCTCTACTTCGACCATCATCAGTTATTTTGCTCCCCAAATAGCAAAACTCCTTTACTACTTCAAGTGTCCCATTTCCTAATTTAATTCCCTCAGCACCACCCGAGTTAATTCGACTACATTCCATTATCCTCGTTTTGCTTTTGTTGATGTTCGTCTTATATCCTCCTTTCAAGACACTATCCATTCCGTCAACTGCTCTTCCAAGCCCTTTGCTGTCTCTGACAGAATTACAATGTCATCGGCGAACCTCAAAGTTTTTATTTCTTCTCCATGGATTTGAATACCTACTCCAAATTTTTCTTTTGTTTCCTTCACTGCTTGCTCAATATGCAGATTGAATAACATCGGGGAGAGACTACAACCCTGTCTCAATCCCTTCCCAACCACTGCTTCCCTTTCATGTCCCTCGACTCTTATAACTGCCATCTGGTTTATGTACAAATTGTAAATAGCCTTTCGCTCTCCGTATTTTACCCCTGCCACCTTCAGAATTTGAAACAGAGTATTCCAGTCAACATTGTCAAAAGCTTTCTCTAAGTCTACAAATGCTAGAAACGTAGGTTTGTCTTTCCTTAATCTTTCTTCTAAGATAAGTCGTAGGGTCCGTATTGCCTCACGTGTTCCAACATTTCTACGAAATCCAAATTGATCTTCCCCGAGGTCGGCTTCTACTAGTTTTTCCATTCGTCTGTAAAGAATTCGTGTTAGTACTTTGCAGCCGTGGCTTATTAAACTGATAGTTCGGAAATTTTCACATCTGTCAACACCTGCTTTCTTTGGGATTGGAATTATTATATTCTTCTTGAAGTCTGAGGGTATTTCGCCTGTTTCATACATCTTGCCGCGCGGGATTAGCCGAGCGGTCTGGGGCGCTGCAGTCATGGGCTGTGCGGCTGGTCCCGGCGGAGGTTCGAGTCCTCCCTCGGGCATGGGTGTGTGAGTTTGTCCTTAGGATAATTTAGGTTAAGTAGTGTGTAGGCTTAGGGACTGATGACCTTAGCAGTTAAGTCCCATAAGATTTCACACACACACTCATACATCTTGCTCACCAGATGGTAGAGTTTTGTCAGGAATGGCTCTCCCAAGGCCGTCAGTAGTTCTAATGGAATGTTGTCTACTCTGGGGGCCTTGTTTCGACTCAGGTCTTTCAGTGCTCTGTCAAACTCTTCACGCAGTATCGTATCTCCCTTTTCATCTTCATCTACATCCTCTTTCATTTCCATAATACTGTCCTCAAGTACATCGCCCTTGTATAGACCCTCTATATACTCCTTCCACCTTTCTGCTTTCCCTTCTTTGCTTAGAACTGGGTTTGCATCTGAGATCTTGATGTTCATGCAAGTGGTTCTCTTGTCTCCAAAGGTCTCTTAAATTTTCCTGTAGGCAGTATCTATCTTACCCCTAGTGATACTCGCTTCTACATCTTTACATTTGTCCTCTAGCCATCCCTGCTTAGCCATTTTGCATTTCCTGTCGATCTCATTTTTGAGACGTTTGTATTCTTTTTGGCCAGCTTCATTTACTGCATTTTTATAACTTCTCCTTTCATCAATTAAATTCAATATCTCTTCTATTACCCAAGGATTTCTACTAGCCCTCGTCTTTTTACCTACTTGATCCTCTGCTGCCTACACTACTTCATCCCTCAAAGCTACCCATTCTTCTTCTACTGTATTTTTTCCCCCCATTCTTGTCAATTGTTCCCTTAAGCTCTCCCTGAAACTCTGTACAACCTCTGGTTTAGTCAGTTTATCCAGGTCCCATCTCCTTAAATTCCCACCTTTTTCAGTTTCTTCAGTTTTAATCCACAGTTCATAACCATTAGATTGTGGTCAGAATCCACATCTGCCCCTGGAAATGTCTTACAATTTAAAACCTGGTTCCTAAATCTCTGTCTTACCATTATATAATCTATCTGATACCTTTTAGTATCTCCAGGATTCTTCCATGTATACAATCTTCTTTTATGATTCTTGAACCAAGTATTAGCTATGATTAATTTATGCTCTGTGCAAAATTCTACGAGACGGCTTTCTCTTTCATTTCTTAGCCACAATCCATATTCACCTACTACATTTCCTTGTCTCCCTTTTCCTACTACCGAATTCCAGTCACCCATGACTATTAAATTTTCGTCACCCTTCACTATCTGAATAATTTCTGTTATTTCATCATACATTTCTTCAATTTCTTCGTCATCTGCAGAGCTAGTTGGCATATAAACTTGTACTACTGTAGTAGGCGTGGGCTTCGTCTCTATCTTTGCTACAATAATGCGTTCACTATGCTGTTTGTAGTAGCTTACCCGCATTCCTATTTTCCTATTCATTATTAAACCTACTCCTGCATTACCCCTAACAAACTGCCCAACAGTTGGGATTCAACCGGGACACACTGCGACAAATTGTTGTTGCAGATCTGCATCTCTTCCCCCTACAAAATTCAAACCCAACAGGCATTAAGCCAGAGCCATGGAACAGCAGATATGTTTCGCCATTGATGTTGTCCACAGAATTGACGAATAGGATTTCGATGTGAATATGGTTTGGTTTAGCAACAAAGCCCACTTTCATTTTGATGGGTTCGTCAATAAGCAAAATTGGCGTATTTGGGGAACTGAGAATCCGAATTTCGCGAACGACAAGTCTCTTCACCCTCCATGGCCGACTGGTGGTGTGCAGAGTTCAGTCACGGAATAATCGGACCGATATTTCTTGATGGCACGGTGACTATCGAACGGTATGTGAAGGTTTTGGAAGATGATTTCATCCCCATTATCCAAAGTGACCCTGATTTCGACAAGACGTGGTTCATGCAAGACGGAGCTCGACCCCATCGAAGCAGGAGAGTGCTTGATGACCTGGAGGAGCACTTTGGGAACCGCATTCTGGATACCCAGAGGCTACTGGCGTGGGTCCCGATTGGCCACCATATTCTCCGGATCTGAAAACATGCGACTCCTTTTTGTGGGGTTATTTTAAATACAAGGTGTACAGCAATAACCCCAAAACCATTGCGTCGCTGAAAACAGCCGTTCAGGAGGTCATCGATATCGTCGATGTTCCGACACTTCAGCGGGTCATGCACAATTTCGCTATTCGCCTGCGCCACATCATCACCAAGAATGGCAGACATATCGATCATGTCATAACCTAAATCCAAATATCTGTAGTGACGTTAACATGTTGAATAAAGTGTGTTTTGGCCATAGTTTGTAACTAAATTTCTTTTTTTAAATGTAATTGAGTCATTGTCACCCTGTAAAATCGCGGTTAAAATAATTAACAATGTTGTGACTAATTATTCACAATTTGCTAGTATTTGTAGTAATCGCTTTCTGAATGTAGCAGCAAAAACAGAATTATATGGTTTGGCTGAAGAAGCAAGAGAATACGTGAAAATGTCAGTCCATAAATCTTGAAGCGGTTAAAAGTAGGACAATAATCATTCATTCAAATTAATAGAATTATAAGACATCTGAAAACCGGAAGCTCTTATGGTGTTGATGGAATTTCAACAGAAATCTGAGAAGTTGTTCTAACTTAATAAGAAATGTCGATAGCGATGACTGTAATACGTCATTGGCACAGGGAATTTTTCCATTCGGATTAAAATATACAATTATTAAAACTCTTGATAATAAAAGTGAGCAGAAAGACTTAAAAATAGTTATCGTCGAATTTTCTTACTGAAGTGTTTTTCGTAAATACTCGAAAGGTAATGTACTCAAGAGTAGGCACACATTTAGGTAGAAAATATTTACTTACGTCACACTTCGGATTCCAGAAAGATTGCCCGACTGAGAATGCTATTTACACACCCACTCATCAAATAGTAAAAGTCTTAAATAATAAAATATTGCCAGTTGGTATTTTTGGTCGATGCATTTTATGTGTAGACCATGTTGCACTCTTAGAAAAAGTCAAAACTTAATGGAATTGATGGTGTTACAGAGCACTGGTTTTATCATACTTAACAAAAAAATGGAAAATTTGTGCTGAATAATTCAAAATTTGTTGGAAAGTGAGAGTTTTAGCGATTGTGGTGAAATCTCCAAGAAAGTCGCACTGACATCTGTTTTTGGTCCACTCCTATTTGTTACATGAGGGGACGTGGAAAAGTAAGTTCACACGTGCCGTCGCACGCTAAGACCGTTGTGCGTGCTCTAGCTCTGTGTCGCCTGGAGGAACACTTCTATTGCATTCCAGATAAAAGGGGCGTCACAGTGTGGAGGAGAAACGGACAGGCCGCTGGAAACGGCTGCAGTGTTGATGCGCGCGGAACAGTAGGATTCTTGCGGGCGAAACGTGCAAACTGCACACAGATTCACCGTGAACCAAATGAAGTGTCGCGTCCAGCCGTAATGAAATGCCCTATTATTCTACACCTTATTTTATATCTATGTGACGATGCTGTGCTGATTATATTTATATGTTTTGACGATGCCATTATGGCCTTATCACTTTAGGACATGGTGTAAAAAAGATCTGAGGATGGTCATTACGGACTGAAACCGGTTATCGTCTAAAGAAGTGATATTGTGACCAAAGACTGGAATAAAAAACATTTGTAATGAAATGGTACCAACGGTTTGACCAAGGCCGCTCAGTTGTGTGTGGTGCTGATGGGAAGTCCAGACCTTGCACCATGTGTTTCCATCTTTCCAGCAAGCTGAAAGAACACGTGGGAGGAATGAGAAGTTAGAATGATGAGGACGTTCACATTGCAATCCTCGAAAGGCGCCATGACCGAGGAACGGATTTGTACTGTCGAGGAATTAAATGACTGGTAGAACGTTGTAAACCGTTGTTTACAATGATTCTTCGAATGTCCTGCAAAATATCGTCATCTCATTAAGAAGGAAACAACAGAAGAAATTCTGATGAGGTTTGAAAGAATTATTAAGTAATTGTATGAAAGTGGACTTCCCCCAAATTTTGAGGAAACACGCTATATTAAGTTGTTCTGTACACTTTTGAAGATATACCAACAACTGATGTAGGCCATGAACAGGCGCATGTAGACAGGGTAGAATATTGCAAATTTTTGTGTATACATACTGATAAAAAATTCAACTGGAAGAAGCGCATTACTGAGCTGCTTGAAACAGTCAACTTCAGCTGCTTTTGTTCTTTGTATGATTGCTAGTCTTGCAAACAAACGAATCAATCTCCTAACCTATTTCGCATCTTTATACTCAGTAATGTCCTGTGAAATAATTTGTTGAGGTAACTCATCACTTGAAAAGAAACAATTGATTGCACAAAAGCAAGCAATAAGAATAATTGCGAGTGTCAGCTGCGCCAAACAAATCTTCGAAGGAAAAGACAGAAACGAAAAAAAAGCAGCAGCGGCAACAACAACAGCTGTATATACGCATAGTCAATATCACTGATAATACCTGAGGAACATGGCACATTCAGTATACTTAGGTTAAACTGCAAGACTTTGTGAGCCAGGTATCATAACGGACAAAGGAAGCCAAACACTGCCTCTCCAACGGTGCAATGCCTGAAAAATTGTTGTTATTCAAATCTTTTTTGTTGTTAAGCTGTATCAGTTAGTTTTTTATCTGGAGCTTTCGATGACGCTGGTGTAGCAAAACCTGAATTCTGCGACGAGAATGCAGTGACAATTGTGAAATATTGTAGAGAAGGCCCGTAAATTTACATATCAGTAGAGACACAAAATTTTGTCTATGGAAACTACTAGCCCACATACTGGGTCACATCCATCGTTAGACCAATCACACAGGAGTTACGATGCTCGGGGAAAATTTGAAGTTTCCAAAACGAAAGAGCCTGTCCCACATTGCTTCATATTGATAGTTGTTTTTAACTAATACTGTTGGAACTTCAACGTCTCGTAGCAACTTTACTAGACTAAAAGGCGACATAATGCTGTGGAGGAGACGCCACAGTGATCAGTACATTCACATTATCTGAATGACACAGTCTAGACTGCAATAGTATGCATTTTTTGCCAGTATAGACAGTGGTATGCAGACAACTTCATTAGAGATGGGAGTTTCTCACTAGGCACATAATGAACACTGGCAGCGCACTCGAGAGTCCCGGATAAGAGCCGGCCGGTGTGGCCGAGCGGTACTAGGTGCTTCAGTCTGGAACCGCACGACCGCTACTGTCGCAGGTTCGAATCCTGCCTCGGGCATGGATGTGTGTGATGTACTTAGGTTGGTTAGGTTTAAGTAGTTCTAAGTTCTAGGGGACTGATGACCTCAGAAGTTAAGTCCCATAGTGCTCAGAGCCATTTGAACGGATAAGAAAGTTGGAGTGGCTTTGAACGGTGGTAGCAGACGGCACAAGCGGTAACGTCGGCTTGCAAGAGGGACGCACGCAGACCACAGTCGATCCTGTTCGTTCGGTCCGGCGATGGCAGTACCAACTGTCTGTCTGTCTAGGGAGGACGCAGGCGTGCTGCGGCAGCATTCAGAGTGCAAGAGTATCGGCCGGGCCAGAATTGCGTAACGGCGCGCCGCTGTCGCCGTATAGCCCGCCTGGAAGCGGCCTGGATGTCGCCCAATGGCCGGTGACGTTTACTGTTGCTGTCCAAGAGCGTGGGCCGCTGACACTAAATCAAATTTTAAAAATAGGCGCTCCGCCGGACCGGCCAAACTATGCAATCGCAGTTCAAAACATAGTGTAAACTGGACGCTTTACGCCGGTCGGCTGTCGCCGACTTAGCTTTCTTTGCCAAGCATCCTCGTAGTTCTCCGCTTACGCCCATACAACAAAGACGTACCACTCGGGACACGGTGTTGTTATACACCTGAAACATCTAATTACATAGACGGAATTCTTTCACAGGCGCTCGAATACTTTTTGCAGCAGCCATATAGAACAATATTGTCATCCGCCAGTGTGAAGTTGCTGAAGTGCAGGCTGTAACACTCAAGCAAGCTGTAAGCTATCATAAATAAAAAGTAAACTTGCATCAAACTATGGCAATGCTGGAAACAGGAAACAAGACGTTTTAGGATGCAGCAGCTGATTCAGCTCTGGGGGTACATAACTTCCGAGTACACTGTGTTGGCGTCGGTTGAAAAACAGTGCGGTTTAATGTTTTATGACTATATATGCAGGGCCAAACAAAAGGCAATGGAAAGGGTGGCCATAAACTGGTTGATAACTAGCTTTGTAGTGGTATGTCAGTACATGTAATTCGCCCCACGAGGACCTAATTCGGCGTCTAAAGAATATGCTTGCTTTTCATTATGCTTAATCGTATAAATAAGAAAAACATATCTATGTGGTAAATAATAACTGGAGTAGCAACTGAGGAAAATGACTGCAAACATTAACAACATTATGGTTATGTTTAGTTAAGGAAAGTTTGCCTACCGTATTTAATAAGCCTGGATAAGAAGGCAATAAATTTCAGTGAAAGGAAATTGTGGTACACATCGAAGTAGCAAAACCAGTTACGCGGGTTGAACATCAGCATAAATAATAGTCAACGGCTTCCTGACTGTGATAAATTTACAGTGAAACTAAAATACGCAATTTCAGGGGGCGCCAAATTCATATTCTTAAAGAAAAAAAACTTGTTTCACAAAGCGCCCAGCGCACGTTGATGTATCTATTAGTAGTAGAAGAGTATTCATATGATTTTGAAACGAATCTGTGTTTGTCTTTGAACATATTATAAGTTGATTTCTGTACGACTCATAAGTTGATTTTTGAATGCATGCATAGTGTACGTGATGTCTTTGCCGCTTGAATCCCCGTCGCATCTAGGAATTAAAAACTTTCCCATAGACGAAAGGGCTCCTGTTGAGCCGAATAAACCCAAACGGGTGAATACCAGTCGCTGTTTGTTTATGTGGTTGATTGGGTGTGTGAATGATCAGCGTTTTTATAATTATTAGTGAAATCCACACATTCAGACTACCAGAGTGGAAGTAAACGACTAACAGGAATAACAGGTAAGAAGGATTACATATTAATCTTCTCTGTGTATCCAAGAAAATAAAATTTTGACAAAAAGTTTTTGCCAGATCGCTACACTACGAAGTGTCCGTTGTACAGTCCCCAGTTGGCATCCGCTTAAGTTCTATTGTGGGAATAGCTCGGAAAACGCATTGTACGAACACGTAATAATGCCTGACCGGATAATAAATGCGGGATAACTAAACTGGTGATTCTGGAAGGGTTAGTGTAGTTAACCGTAGAATAAGTTTTGACAATGGCAGGAATAGTTACAGAATTAGTGATGACAAGATTGTCTGTTAGAACGAGGGAAGAGAAGAAACGGCGATATCATACAAATTATACGGAATTTATTATACAACTACATTTTGATTTTTCATGTAACAAAACGTTTGACGAACTTTGATGGACTAACAGAGTCTTTCGCAGAAAGGAAAGCACGCCATTAAAGCTGTAACAAGATTAGAGAGAAAAAAAATGCTGGGACTTAAAGATTGCAGAAATGTGTACTGTCTTACTTGGCTCTTGTCATTGCTTGTTTTATGTTTCCTATATTTAATGTTATGTCACACAAAAGAGAAATTTATTAGCTAATAGAAAAGAGTGCACATTTTCAGAAAAGTTCTTATTCTCGCAGTCACAAATAGTTAAAAAAAAAAAAAAGAGGAGGATGGGATGTCAGACCTGATGACTGGGAGCAGGAGAGGCACCACAGGACATTTTAATTTCCACTGCCCTGATTATAGGTTTGATGGCTTCCATTACAAAATATACACGTTTGAATGCCATAGAGCGAAATACAGTGACGTGTGACAGAAGAACGGTATGTGATGAGGCGTGGAATGCACTTTGGCACACGTAAGACCAAATAATATGTATTACATTTCCTCGAATATATATGTTGTATACATCAAACTCTCCAAAAGGATGTGCGCTAAAAAATGGACAAATTTTTGAAAAATCGATTTTTTAACTTTTTGATGTCCAATATCAAACGCTCGAGAGGGGGAGGGGGGCACTGTCAAGTTTTTCCCCCGTTTAGAAATATCATAGATCCGGGGCTGTAGACAAGTTCCGTCTTTTCTCATTATACCTGTGACAACAAATCGTTTTTTGTTGTGTTTTTCTTGTCAGAAGAATGAGTAGAGCCCTTATCAAAAATGCTTATGTTACACGGGAAAATAGGTGTATAAATATTTCTGGACTAATAGCACTGAAAACTTTTCCACTAATCATTAAGGAAATTGCACATGGAGGCAGAAAGAAGTTTATATGATCGTCAATCAGCAGATGGAATAAGTTGAGACTTTCTCGCTTTTCTTGTGACTCAGTTATCCATCGACAGTGGGGTTACTGATGACCGAATAAATACACAAGAAGGAATCCTGATGGAACTGACTGTGACTTTGTCGAGAAAATCAAACCCCCAAGCACATGGAGTTTATATTAGATAATTACTGGAAAACAATAAACTACGACAGAGAGCGGAAGCAATTAAAGTCTGCTGTGTCTGGACAGAGGATCGACAGATATGATTTTCTGAGCTTTTGACGCAGTTACATCCTATTATACATCCAAACAAATTCCCCAAGGGACTTTAAGGTGCATAGTGGGGCCATTTTGGTACCTACAACGTAGCTGTTTTCTCGAACCATTCTCGATTAGACAGAGACAGATAAGATTCTCCGTGATTTTCGGTATTAAAATAACAAGCGCATCGGTCGTTCGCTTATTTACGAAATTTAACTAGTTTCAAATAGTTAAGAACTCATTTTTAGACGGTCGGAACATACAGTTTATACCCTTGTTCTAATTAAACACTTGTTGCTTTCATCCGCTTAGGCTATTCCTGCTGTTTTCCAGTTATCTTCTTCATCTCTGCGTAAGTGCTGGCCCCGATTTCTGAACGGTCTGCCTTGCATACTGCCCGCCACTGAATAGAACGCGTCCAAAAGGAATGCGGCAGCCGCTGCGCGCCAGGTATACAGGGTGAACATCAATAAAACCGACAAATTGCAGGGACGGGTTTCTGTCTGGAAATTGAGGGGAAAAGATACTAAGAAATGGTGTCTGGAAATGGACGGTGTGCATGCAATGACAACAAATTGTCCCGAAACACAGTACAAAGCTGCATCGCATTCACATCGCAACAGGTGCCCAAAGTGGCCTCCATGGGATGCAATGTTATCCAAACACACATAATCGCACTTTGGCTTACACCATGCTGGCGGGCCACTTGCCTGGAGATTGTACTGGGGTTCGTCTCAGTATCCTGTAGAACCCGGTCCTGCAAATCTGGTGTACGCAGAGTCTGCCGCCTCCCTGCACGTTCGTCTGTCTGAAAGTTTTCATGATCACACAAACGTCCAAAAAGAGCTTGAAATGTGTGATGCTGTTGGTGTCGGTGAGGATAGTTATTTTGGTATAGTCATACTGGCTTTCGAGCGTTTCCATTTGCTTGGACGTTCACAAACACCATCTCTGCTTGTTCCCCTCACGAACACCGGACCCTTCTCCTGCTTACAGTACGCTGCGTCAATCACACAGCCTGCAGCACTCAAGGAACACAAGGCACATGACATTCATCCGTCTACCAAGGCAACGACGCATTTCCGGACATATATTCATAGGATATTTTTCCTCTACTTCCAGTCAGGAATCCGTCACCGGAGATTATCGGTTTTATTAATGTTCGCCCTGTACATTGCGGCGTACTCCAGAGGAGAGTAATACATGTCGTTCTATATACAACACTATGCATGGGGTTACGCCAACACTGTAACTTTGACTGACTATAAGCGGTTCCAGAGGCGTACCTCTTTAGTGCACAGACACTTAGGATTAATATCGGTGACATCATATAGTTACGCCTACATGATTTCAGTATCTGCGTTACCATTAGCTTCTTAATACTGGTACCGTTACGCCGCTACTGAGATTTCTTCGTGACGGTATAATTTTTGTAGGTGGCGTTAGTTTCTCGTCCGTTTCTTGCTTATAATGGGAATGCGATGTATTATCTCGTGCAGGATTCCCCCTAATTTTCCTCTTCGGCATTGGTGACATATAACAAGGAATAAAAGAAAGCATTCGATTCTGCAGACAGAGAAATAATAGGTAAAAATCATTATAAAATTAAGTGTTAAATGAGAATTAGCAAACGTTGCTCGCGAAATTCTAAAACACGATATCAAAACTGAAATTTATGGGAGACATATTTCAGCAACTGAAATAAAAACTGGTTTTATACAAGAAGACGGCTTACTATATATTTAATCTTTAACGGTGTTATTTTTTTAATTGTAAGCATTTGGAATTTGGAACTGAAAAAATAGAAAAACTGAATCAATAATTCTGCGAAGGATAACAAATGGAATTTAGGTAAACTGACTGGTTTGTGGAGATGATATTGGAATTATTCCAAAAAATCTGAAGAAAGTAGTATTCAAATATTTCTCCTGGCAAGAACAACTAAGAGAAATTTTCTCAGAAATACAGCTGAAAAAACAATATTCATGGCAAATACAAAAATTCGCGAAAATACATAGGAACACAAACAGGTAAATTGGAGCTAGTTAGTAAAATCAAACATCTTAGAAAAACCATACAGCAGAATAGTCAAAAAATTGTGTTGGATGTACCAGTTAATAAAATGGAAAGAGCATACGCTTTAACTAAAGACATCTAGGACAAGATATGCAAATTAAAAAACAAAAAATTAACCACAGTGGTAAGAATAGAACGTTAAAATCCACACGAATGTTTATAGGTGAACTGTAAGCTGAAAAGAATGGATATACCTTAAAGACGAGTTATTAGAAAAATAATCGGTGCAACACAAACTAAAAATTGTTAGACAATGAGAAGTAATGACATCTATCTAAATATACAGAATATATCAAGCGTAATAGGAAAGAGAAGGTTCATCTTCTTTGGGACCTCTGTCGAATGAATGGAACAAAAATCCCTGATTTCTGAGAAAAAAAAGCAACAATAACATCAGTTAGAGAAATCGGAAAAGCACTAGAAAGAAACAACATTAAAGAATCGAAATTAGAGAAAGAAACTTGTTTCAGAATAAAACACTAAATTTAGGGGACTTTCAAGCAAGAATAAATAGGAAAACAGGGGAAGATGTAAAGAAGAGATACAAAGACAACATGCAGAGAAGATGGAGTAGTAAAGGAGAAATAGAAACAACAAATGAAACAGAAAAGAAATAAGAGAAGTCGTCACGTGATCCTAGTTGGCCAATATGAGAATAAAAAAAGTGAGGACTAAAGCCGAAAAACGGATGTTTTGGGCCGCCGACAACCACAGCACAGCGTGACGCGGTGGGGGGCAGGGAGGCGGCGACCTGCCCCACGCGGTAACAACGGCCCGCTCGCGCTTGTTGGCGGGACGCGGAGCGTGTCGCCCGCCTGTAAACAGAACGCGAGCAGCCGCGCAACATCCGCAGCGCAGGGCCGCGGCCGCGTCCGTGGCCTAAAAATACGCCGGCCAGGCTGCTCCGTGGGGCCGTCGAGCTGCTGCTGCTTCTCTTCTCTCGCGCGGAGCGAGAGAACGGTCCCACAAAATATCACCAACGGCTGTTCTAAAAACTCCTACTACCTGCCATCTTCCGCTGAAGCCACCCAACAGTTTACCTTACCCTGACAAATTGCCTGTTCACTTCCCTCTCGGCTTCTTCGGCCGATATTTGATGATTTTTCTGACATTTCGCCAGCACGAATGGCTGGCATTGTCGGAGCCTCATCCCCTATTGCTGGTGGTGGACTGGAGTCGAGCTCGTGGCTGCAGATTATACGTACCTGGCGCACCAACATCCAAGGGCTTTTTCCGTACTCTTTTCCGGTGCGCTTTTCTTGCTACCTGCAACGGTCGTTCGCAGCATGGGAATTCAGGTTCCCTTCACCTTGAGGCTTTCTTCTTTCTTGTTGAAGATATTCTCATGTTTGTGTATTTCTATAGCTTCTCTGAACAAGCTGGTGTGATAGCTCTTCTCTACAGCCAGAACTTCCGTGCCGGCGAATTTTATTATGTGGTTGGCTTCACACAGCGCGTGCTCTGCCACGGCCGAATTCTGCATCTGCCCCAACCTGCAACGCCACTTATGTTTGTTTGTTGGTTGGTTGGTTTGGAGTGTAAAGGGACCAGACTACAGGGTCACCAGTCCCTTTTTCCTGACGGAAACAAGGCTCAGGGTAAAACAGCACCGAAATTTAGTTTGGGAAAGTAAAAGGAATGGGAAACCACAGCGACAGAGAAAACGAAGGAAACAAGAAACGAACAAAAAAAGGGGGAAAACGGACACATCAAGGAAAAGTAGAGGAAGGTAAGCCATAGAGCAGCTGGTCTGGGCTGGCTGATCACAAGAATAAGAGGATGAGCCAGCCACTCTGTTTCACTTTTTGTAAATTTTAGTTACTTGTGTAATAGTCCCATTTGATCTAATAAATAATTAAAAATTAACGCTACTTTACAGTATTAAGACTTCATCAAGCTCTATACTGTAATGGATTTAAAGGTTCTAGGTGCTTTTCTTACTCGCATAAATCACGATAATAATTTATTTCAGACGCTCTGTTTCTCTTATTCTGTTCTTATTCATTTTCGTTCCCTTCGTTTCTTTTCGGCATAATTTTTGGCTAAGTAATCAATCACATGAATTGTGATTGTAATTTTATCGTATGCTACATTCGTTTGTTTACGAATATGATCAGTTGCTTTCAAAGATTGCCTCTATGTAGCGTCTCTGCCTTAGGTATGACGTCATTGCACACAGCCGACGGATGGAAATGGACACTAGTATTATCCGTTGGACCATAAAACGCGATTAATCTGAAAATCTGAAAAGGTCACTTGTCGCCACTAACACAGAAGTCAGCATGGGTGCATGACCCAGGCGCCTGCTGCGGAGGCCGATGCGCAGTAACGCTCCCTGAACGTCGCTCCTTGGTTCATCTGGGTGGTCGGTTGCTATGGGCTCGGCGCCGGTTTTGGATAGAGCCAGTTTGCCATGCACCGTATACTTTAATGACGGTGGCACGCGAACAGTTTACAAACTTAGCCGTTTCGGAAATGCGTCCACCCTTGGCATCAAAGCCAATGAACATGCCCTTTTGGACGTCAGATAAATAACTCCGCTGCAGCATCACGACAACGACCACACTGTTTTCCGCGTCCCCACCCGACACGCTTTATATACCTTTCACTCCTAGTGCTGCCACCTGTAGCCTGTGAGTGGTTATTACACATTGACGTCGAACATAGGCAGTGGTCACATTAATGTGACTGGACCGTATATTATCGCTGATAGCGGCTTCTTTTAATTGTGCATCTACTTCTTTCTCTACATACGTACACACGTCTTTTAGTATGCCAGTTACTGTTGTTCTTCCACTATCTGGACAATTCCATTCTCACTTACGTGACAGTTATATGTAATTCTTGGCTCTCAGATGATCGTTTCTGTAACATACTTCAAAAGGTTACGGACAGGTCTCCCACGTGGGTACATGCCGTTACCCGTAATACTATAATAAGGCTAGCGGGATTGACGACCAACGGCAAACGGAAGGACCTAGATCTTTGTAATTTCTGCCGACGGCTCAATGTGGAGACTAACCGTCGCTTCAGCTTTGTCGCTCTCCATCCCAAGTTCTGATCCACGATGTGACCGAAAATCAGATGGAGATTAGTTGTTTACCACGTTTCTGACCAGAGTGAGAGAGAATAATACTGAGAAACAACAGGGACATGTTGTTGAAACTTCGTTGTCTTTGCGACATACCCAACACTGTAAGGGCTCAGAGCACAAATGAGCGCTACAGTTCTCCGAAGCCTCTGAAAAGTCGAATAGAAAAACCCAATAATAAACCTATGACATGACAGAATTTAAAGTTCACGCTACTACCTGGAGGAAACAAATATCTGTGCTGACGTGTGTGTGTGTGTGTGTGTGTGTGTGTGTGTGTGTGTCTGTGTGTCTTAATCCAGGGTACAAAATAACCTTTCGGAAGCGAAAACACGCTAATGTGTTTTGTTGTCCAGCCGTCAGTTTTGAAAGCAAAGCCCGAAAACAACCGAAACTGGCTTAAATGGATAAAAAAGCCTGAGAAAGTCGTCGTGTATTTTATTTTCACTGCCACACTCATTTGCATCAAACTTTTCTTCAAGACTACATTGGTACAGAGAAAAAGGGCATATCAAATTATTTACATATCTTGGACCTAGTCCTATTAAAAATGATATCGTCTTCTCCTCTCTGCCCCATCTCGTTAACGCTGGTCTTCGCCAGCTTCACACGTGCTCAAAGTCCACTGAGCATTCTCCAAGTTTTCCATGGAACTTTAATGCTCGCACGCCCTCACTTTTGAAGTAGTTAGCAGCTTAGAGGCTCTACACTACGTTGTGACGTGAGAGTCGTCCTAGATTTTAGTCGTTCTGGTACATATAATGTCCATGCATGACATACATTTCGCCAAAGGTTCGCCTAAATTTCTGTTCGAGATGCTCGTCGCATGTCACATTTTTTTGATCGTAGACAGTTTATGAAAGATTTGGTAATATGCTTTGTAAAAGTCATATATACTAACCTCCATTTCGACACCACTTATGGGAAATACAGACTGGACTACAGCCACATATTTTTTTTAACAAAAAAAAAGCTTTAACAGATAAGTCCTTAGGATTCCTTATTGCTCACTGTGTCCTATTACCCACAGTCATTATTTTACATTTTCTTTGAGACAACAAGTTTCAACATTCGGTCAATGCCTGGCGATATTATGCTTCTATATTTATTCAGTACCTATCACTTTATTGAATTTTCTGCTATCTATGCTAGCCTGGATTAAATCTCGCATTTTGTAGTAAGTAGAGACTCACAGGGCTGTTTTCATTCACCATTCCCAAATCTGCGGTAGTGTTTTTAATACTGGTTCAGTTACTGATACATTTTTCAAATCATAGAGTACATTTCATATGAATGTGTTTCCTCTTATTAGTCGTAATGAGGACATCTATTAGGTAATGCTTATTGTTTGAGGCTGACGTCAGCGTCACAGGGCGAATTGTTATACGTGTCTGTCAGCCAGTTTAAAAGTTTGGTACCAATCATCCTACTTTCAATAAATTTTACATTTGTCTTTTCCCCATTTAGCACGTTATCATTTTAACCATTATAGTATCTTTGCACCGAGGCAGGTGCCGCAATGGTTAACATGCTTGGGAGAAGTGGAGTTGAAATCCAGATACTGGTTTCCCCTGATCACATTAAATCAGTTCAGGAGAGAGCTACGATAACCTCTTACAATTCTTTTGTTGCTGCAATGGGAAGTAAAATTTGAGATGTCTTCCGCTTTGCGAATACAACCACAAGCACAGTTAATCCGGTATTAGAGCTCCTAACGGTTTTCTCTCGTGGTCTGCAAGGGATCGTATTTCAGTTCTTACTTCCCCAAATAGTTATTTCGAATCCCACTTGGTTTATGAGATTTCCTTTTTAGGAATAATCTCCTGGTGCCTGCAAATGATCCCATTTTCCAGTGAGCATCTGCCCTATTCCATTACACGGCACCCGGTCTCTCAGTATGTGCATACATGCTAGGAAGGAAGGAAGGGAGGGAGGAAGATCAGAGTTCAACGACGAGCGAGGGGAAGGAAATATCTCTGTCTTCCGCAAAGGAAGAGGTACATATGGATGACAAAGGAAATCCAAACACTCTTCCTTCCTAATGTGAGTCCGGTGCGAATCAATTATTTTGCACGATCGTAATAAGAAATTCTCTATCGCAGTGTCAATACTGCTGAAATATATGCAATAAGGTAGAATATAAGATGCACGTATAAACCTCCGGAAAATGCAAACACCACAGAACACAAATCAACTTGAAGCAAATGCATCGCACTACATAACTTTTAAAAGTTCCACTTTGCATTCAACAACTCCAATTTGGAAGCGTTCTCAGTGATTTTAAATATTGGTCCTAAAACTTATCTGTCGCTCTTTCATCATAAAAAATACCCTTTAAGTTTTAAATATGACTTAAAAATCAAGCCCCATTCATCATCTATACTTGAAAATATGAAGGGGTGATACAGGTTTCACTGTAATTGTGCAAAAACAAAACATGCTTGCACTGTCTACACATGTAAATATATTGCACATTTAAAACTGCACGAAAAGCATGAATGACACAAGGAATATTCTTTACAAATATCAAAGAAGATCTGAGATGTTGCTGCAACAAATGTCGAGCAAACTTTTCGTTGAAACGAAAGCTATAAATCTTCTGTCGATTATCTTCACCCAATGGTAAACCAAAACGCAGCAGTGAACGAGATGTATATTCGCAACTCTCTTCGCATTAACTTTGGTAGCAGTTTGCACACTATGTCTTACACTGTTTTATCACAGCCGATGTGCTACAGTGGATGCTACTGGTGGATTGCTATGTTGTCTGTTGGACATGTTTATTCTCTTCTACATGTTTCACATTACAACTTCTGCAGGACGTATGTAATGACTCCGTACTGACACTGCATGTATTAATTGATCACTTCATATCTTGCATGTATTATGGCTACTAGGAGTTTTTAAGTTTTCGCGCCTCTCCGTTGCCCCGACAACTGTATATGGAGATTCCACAGTGGTCATTCTAGTCGGATGCTTATCTATGTGCATACTGCAGAAGAGAGCAACACTGAAATACAATACAGGTAATCATTTCGGCCAAGTGAAGGACTTACACCCTTATTCAGCCATTGTACTGACCTGTTCTTGTCTGTAGCACTGGTTATTCCTATACAGCATTTTGAATAACAGAATCGGGCAAAAGTCACAGCACTAGAGAATGAGCTACGCGGTGAACTTGTATTATTTTTACGTATGTAGCCCACTGCCTCACGCAGTAAACGGAAGTTTTAGATATTCATTAAGAAATGTACTGTTCATAATCATTTGGTAGGCATTAAATCAAAGCAGAGAAGCGTTACAGTACACAGCAGCGGCATATTCTCTTAAACATGCCATTGTCGTGGGCAGACAATTGTATAATTCCGTAACAATATTGTGTGGCGCTGCACTAATACCTGACTCGGTGTTGACAACGCATACTAATCAAAACGTCGCTTTCTCTCGCAAGTAATGTTCACTACATTTCCTTCAAAACTCAGTAATACAACACCAACAACATAATTTACAAAGTGAACACTGAGGTATTGCGGTAACAAGATTTTGGCAGTTCACGTATACCAAATTATGGAACACGGCTGCGTAGTTCCACATGCTTGTTCCACAGGTGACTTACACGCTTTTTTAATGGCTAATGTTCAGATGTGTGTGAATTTGTAAGGGACCAAACTGCTGAGGTCATCGGTCGCTAGACTTACACACTACTTAAAATAACTTAAACTAACGCATGCTAAGACCAACACACACAACTATGCCCGAGAGAGGGTTCGAACCTCCGGCGGGGGGGCTTTTTTAGGAAAATGTTGTTGAGCGAGTCAGTTTACTGTATTCATAATTAGTTTTAATATTAATGAACACATGTTTCAGGCCTACTCACGAAACTTCACTTAAAAACAAGATTATTTTTACACATTACCTCTTTTTAAAATAAAACTCGTTCCAGGAATAAGAGTTGTTCGGGGGAAATGATTTTACGGTAGATTAAATTTTGCTTTGCTACCTGTCAGACATTTTATATTATTGGGCAAACGGTCAAAAATTTTTGTTGCTGCATGTGTTGTTGTTGTTGTGGTCTTCAGTCCTGAGACTGGTTTGATGCAGCTCTCCATGCTAATCTATCCTGTGCTAGCTTCTTCATCTCCCAGTACCTACTGCAACCTACATCTTTCTGAATCTGCTTAGTGTATTCATCTCTTGGTCTCCCCCTACGATTTTTACCCTCCACGCTGCCCTCCAATACTAAATTGGTGATCCCTTGATGCCTCAGAACATGTCCTACCAACCGATCCCTTCTTCTGGTCAAGTTGTGCCACAAACTTCTCCCCAATCCTATTCAATACTTCCTCATTAGTTATGTGATCTACCCATCTAATCTTCAGCATTCTTCTGTAGCACCACATTTCGAAAGCTTCTATTCTCTTCTTGTCTAAACTATTTACCGTCCATGTTTCACTTCCATACATGGCTACACTCCATACAAATACTTTCAGAAATGACTTCCTGACACTTAAATCTATACTCGATGTTAACAAATTTCTCTTCTTCAGAAACGCTTTCCTTGCCATTGCCAGTCTACATTTTATATCCTCTCTACTTCGACCATCATCAGTTATTTTGCTCCCCAAATAGCAAAACTCCTTTACTACTTCAAGTGTCTCATTTCCTAATCTAATACCCTCAACATCACCCGACTTAATTCGACTACATTCCATTATCCTCGTTTTGCTTTTGTTGATGTTCATCTTATATCCTCCCTTCAAGACACTACCCATTCCGTTCAACTGCTCTTCCAAGTCGTTTGATGTCTCTGACAGAATTACAATGTCATCGGCGAACCTCAACGTTTTTATTTCTTCTCCATGGATTTTAATACCTACTCCGAATTTTTCTTTTGTTTCCTTTACTGCTTGCTCAATATACAGATTGAATAGCATCGGGGAGAGGCTACAACCCTGTCTTACTCCCTTCCCAACCACTGCTTCTCTTTCATGCCCCTCGACTCTTATAACTGCCATCTGGTTTCTGTACAAATTGTAAATAGCCTTTCGCTCCCTGTATTTTACCCCTGCCACCTTTAGAATTTGAAAGAGAGTATTCCAGTCAACATTGTCAAAAGCTTTCTCTAAGTCTACAAATGCTAGGAACGTAGGTTTGCCTTTCCTTAATCTTTCTTCTAAGATAAGTCGTAAGGTCAGTATTGCCTCACGTGTTCCAGTGTTTCTACGGAATCCAAACTGATCTTCCCCGAGGTCGGCTTCTACCAGTTTTTCCATTCGTCTGTAAATAATTGTTGTTAGTATTTTGCAGCTGTGGCTTATTAAACTGATTGTTCGGTAATTTTCACATCTGTCCACACCTGCTTTCTTTGGGATTGGAATTATTATATTCTTCTTGAAGTCTGAGGGTATTTCGCCTGTTTCATACATCTTGCTCACCAGATGGTAGAGTTTTTTCAGGACTGACTCTCCCAAGGCCGTCAGTAGTTCTAATGGAATGTTGTCTACTCCGGGGGCCTTGTTTCGACTCAGTCTTTCAGTGCTCTGTCAAACTCTTCACGCAGTATCGTATCTCCCATTTCATCTTCATCTACATCCTCTTCCATTTCCATAATATTGTCCTCAACTACATCGCTCTTGTGTAGACCCTCTATATACTCCTTCCACCTTTCTGCTTTCCCTTCTTTGCTTAGAACTGGGTTTCCATCTGAGCTCTTGATGTTCATACAAGTGGTTCTCTTATCTCCAAAGGTCTCTTCAATTTTCCTGTAGGCAGTATCTATCTTACCCCTAGTGAAATAAGCCTCCACATCCTTACATTTGTCCTCCAGCCATGCCTGCTTAGCCATTTTGCATTTCCTGTCGATCTCATTTTTGAGACGTTTGTATTCCTTTTTGCCTGCTTCACTTACTGCATTTTTATATTTTCTCCTTTCATCAATTAAATTCAATATTTCTTCTGTCACCCAAGGATTTCTACTAGCCCTCTTCTTTTTACCTACTTGATCCTCTGCTGCCTTCACTACTTCATCCCTCAAAGCTACCCATTCTTCTTCTGCTGTATTTCTTTCCCCCATTCCTGTCAATTGTTCCCTTATGCTCTTCCTGAAACTCTCTACAACCTCTGGTTTAGTCAGTTTATCCAGGTCCCATCTCCTTAAATTCCCACCTTTTTGCAGTTTCTTCAGTTTTAATCTACAGGTCATAACCAATAAATTGTGGCCAGAGTCCACATCTGCCCCTGGAAATGTCTTACAATTTAAAACCTGGTTCCTAAATCTCTGTCTTACCATTATATAATCTATCTGATACCTTTTAGTATCTCCAGGGTTCTTCCATGTATACAACCTTCTATCATGATTCTTAAACCAAGTGTTAGCTATGATTAAGTTGTGCTCTGTGCAAAATTCTACCAGGCGGCTTCATCTTTCATTTCTTAGCCCCAATCCATATTCACCTACTACGTTTCCCTCTCTCCCTTTTCCTACACTCGAATTCCAGTCACCCATGACTATTAAATTTTCATCTCCCTTCAGTGTCTGAATAATTTCTTTTATTTCATCATACATTTCTTCAATTTCTTCGTCATCTGCAGAGCTAGTTGGCATTTAAACTTGTACTGCTGTAGTAGACGTGGGCTTCGTGTCTATCTTGGCCACAATAATGCGTTCACTATGCTGTTTGTAGTAGCTTACCCGCATTCCTATTTTCGTATTCATTATTAAACCTACTCCTGCATTACCTCTATTTGACTTTGTGTTTATAACCCTGTAGTCACCTGACCAAAAGTCTTGTTCCTCCTGCCACCGAACTTCACTAATTCCTACAATATCTAACTTTAACCTCTCCATTTCCCTTTTTAAATTTTCTAACCTACCTGCCCGATTAAGGGATCTGACATTCCACGCTCCGATCCGTAGAACGCCAGTTTTCTTTCTCCTGATAACGACATCCTCTTGAGTAGTCCCCGCCCGGAGATCCGAATGGGGGACTATTTTACCTGCGGAATATTTTACCCAAGAGGACGCCATCGTCATTTAATCATACAGTAAAGCTGCATGCCCTCGGAAAAAATTACGGCCGTAGTTTCCCCTTGCTTTCAGCCGTTCGCAGTACCAGCACAGCAAGGCCGTTTTGGTTATTGTTACAAGGCCAGATCAGTCAATCATCCCTTGCAACTACTGAAAAGGCTGCTGCCCCTCTTCAGGAACCACACGTTTGTCTGGCCTCTCAACAGATACCCCTCCGTTGTGGTTGTACCTATCTGTATCGCTGAGGCACACAAGCCTCCCCACCAACGGCAAGGTCCATGGTTCATGGGGGGGGGGGGGGGTTGCTGCATATGGAACTCCTTTCTGAGCCACTGACACCTATAATAATGGGTAGAGTGCGTGTAAAACAACGTGGCCGGTAGATGGGCAATCGGCGGGGTATGCGTCGGGAAGTGGTAGTGGTAGGGGTTGCGGGCAGGCGATGTAGGGTATATGCCGAACGCTGGAGGGAAGTGCGTTTCTAAAACTAAGCCTATGCTCTCATTTATTGTAAATATTAAGTGGAGCCTCTCCACAACCTTACTTGCATATTGTCCATTCAAAAAAGATCTGCTGTCACCTCTGCTTTGGTTAGCTTCTAAATAGAATTCCGCTGGAAATGCAACCAAAGCGGCGATTTATTTGCGCCTGATTTATTATCCATTTGTAACATTCAGAGAAGCATCATGGCTCGCGAATTCTGAGTAAAATTTGCTCTTTTGCCAAAACACAGTGGAGTTTACACAGTCTCACCTCACTAACATATTGTGCAGACGCAATTGGAAGAGATTTCTGAAACAATGGTTTGTTAAGTGAGGAATGGAGGAAAAGTAAGGTCCAGCAGCTTTGAGACAGCACATTCTCGAAACGTGCTATGTTTTCGCTTATGTTGTTCCAAAACCCATAGCATTTCTCGTTTAACCACCTGTCGATGGCCCATAAAAATTCATTATTTCATCGAAAAAAATGTAGCTAGTGGAATGACACGATAGATAATGAAGTTTTGCCTAATAACCATATGGCAAAGTACTATCCTCTTAGTGTGCTATCATTTCCGGAAATCTCATTTAGATACCTCAAGCCCTTTATGAAAGGTGAGGAATGTTGTGGATATTTCATTCTGGCTTTATCTCTGACGCACGCGAACGGAAACAAGTGCGCTATGTCTGATTAATTTTCTGGTGATAGGTGACAGACAGAGACCTCCACCTAAGTCTGAAGAAAAATTCAATATGTTACCTAAATTTAATATGCAGCAGCATATTACGTAATACAAATCACATACAATACCATAGAGACGAAATGATAGGCACATCGTCATGAAGCTGAAATATAAAGCTACAACAAAAGAAAAATTAAATTGTTTTGCCGAACAGTTTCTGTAAAATCGTTTGGAGAAGATTGCAGGGAGTGCACCTCGATTCTGTCATCGTCGACTAGAGCCGAAAGGGGGCACACACTTGTCGGCCTCCCCTTCAGAACAAGTAAACGAACTCGCCTAGCACTTTGGACGAAAACTGATCACAGCGCATAATCCACCGTATCCTGATTACAGTGTCATCAGGAAACGTCAAAGTTTTTATGTCTTCTCTCCGAACTTGAATTCCCTTTCCAACTTTTTATGTGGTTTTCTTTAGTGGTTATATACAGATTGAATAACTCTTGGGGGGGGGGGGGAGGAGAAAGGTTAAACCTTGACGCACTTCCTACTCAATTATCACTTCCCTTCCCTGCCCTTCGACTATTATTACTGCAGTCTGGATTCTGCGCAAGTGTTAGGTAACCTTTCGCGCCCACTATTTTGTCCCTGACAAAGTCACAATTTCAAAGAGTGTATTTCAGTCGACATTATCCAGTTTTAGTCTAAATCTAGAAACACTATAAACGTAGTCATGCCTTCAGTGTATCTTCTAAGATGAGTCGTAGCGTCGTTAATCTCTGGAACCCAAACAGATACTTCCCGCGTTTGGCTTCTACCGTTCTTTCTATTCTTCCGTAAATATATATTTTGCAACCATGACTTACTAAACTGATTCGGTGATATTCGTACATATCAGTACCTGCCTTCTTTGAAATTAGGATCATTACGTTCTTATGGAAGTCTGACGGTATTTGTCTTGCGTCATATATATATATATATATATATATATATATATATATATATATATATATATATATATATATATATATTGCATACAGGGTGCAATTGTCTTGTTGGTTGGTTCTCCCAAATGTCTTAATAATTCTTAAGGAATTGCATCCACTCACTTTGTTCGTTTCGTCTTAGGTCTTTTAGTGCGTGTTAAATTATTCTCGCTATATATCACCAATTTTCTCTTCATCTACTTCCTGTTCCCTTTCCGTAATATTTTCTTAGAGTTCGGTCGCTTTGCATAGCACCTCCACACATTCCGTAACATCTTTCCGTTCTTTTCTTAGTAATGGCTTGTCATACGACCTCTTGATATTCACACAGGTGCTTCTCGTTTTTCCTATAGGCAGTATCTATCTATCCCCTAGTCATGCATCCATCCATAGCGCTGTGTTTCTCTCTCAGCCATTCCTGCGTTACCATTATGTTCTTTCTTTCTTTCAGTTTCATTGTCTGTGTTCATGTACTGCATTTTTAATTTTTTTCCTTTCGTCAGTTATCCCTTTCCACCATAACATGCACGATTGTGCTGCCACGGCAGTTTTCACGTAGACTTTAGTCCTTTGTCGTGTTCCCAAACGATGTAAAAGTGGAAAGGGTTCGATTTAGTATTTCTTGTGATATCCAACGATTCATACCGGACTTTGTCTTTTTGTCTGTTTGATCCTCTGTTGCCTTCACTATTTCATCTCTCAAAGCTATCCATTCATGTATTTGAGTCAATCATTTGTAATGTTCCCTTTGAAACTCTCAACGCTCTGTGTTTGCTTCAACTTAGTCATGTCTTTCACATTCTACATTTTTTGCAATTTCTTCAGTTGTAGTACAAGTTTCGTACTAATAAATATAGGTCAAAGCCACATCTACTCCTGGGTATGTTAAGAAATTTAAATCTTGTTTCCGAACACTGTCTTACGATTGTATGATATATGTGAAACCTTCTGTTGTCTCCAGGCGTGTAAAGTATTCTTGCCATATTGGTTCACATCATATTATCGGTCGGGCAGAAGATACAAATGCAACAGAAAAAAATTGAAATAATTTCTAATAGTGAGGTGTTTTTCGCGGATACAAGCAGTGGGCTACGTGATTTCTTTGTGAAAAATAATACTGTTTGAAGAAATGCGTCCTTCGTCGACAGTTCAGTTAAGTTTACAGTTACTTGCATTGACACTCCCGTTGGAGCGTGATGATCGTGCTTAATCTGTTCACATGTGAACTAGTTTATATTATTTTAGATTTATATAGCCCAACGTGTCTATGTGTATAAGGACGGGCAGTAGATACGGGACTGACAAAGCCCCACTTGTCGATGAAAAAATCGCTAGTATGGCAATCTTTTCATTGGTTAGATTAGTCTCCGCCTTCTTTTTTTTCCCTTCGAGTTACATCACGTTTCTGGCGACAAGTTTGCGGTAATTATTTCTTATTTTGTCTGTCGCACTGTGGACACCCCAGTGACCAACAGCGCAGGCACAAGGACCGGAGGAGACCGGTTTGCATGATGTAGGCTTCTCGTGGATTAATTCGAAATAGATTCGCTAATGCAAACCCGGATTTCGTGCTTATCTCGAGCTGTTGCCTTAAGCACGTCGGCTATGCGTGCTCGCCTCCCGGACGTTCCAACAATGGTATAAAGATGTAGACAGCGTGACATCCAGAAGTTTGGGTCGGTCCGGGAAGCGTTCACGCATAGCCGAAGTGCTTAAGGCGACCGTTCGCGATAACCAGGTATGTCCGCCGCTCGTGGTTTAGTGGCTAGCGTTGCTGCCTCTGGATCATGGGGCCCCGGGTTCGATTGCCGGCCGGGTTGGGAATTTTCTCTGCCCGGAGACTGGGAGTGTGTGTGTTGTTCTCATCATTTCATCATCTTCATCATTTGTGACAGTCACTAGATTGGACTGTGAAAAAAAAATGGACTGTTGATGACGGCGCAGTTGAGCGTCCCACAAACTAAACACCATCATCATAAGCACGAAATCCGGGTTCGAGTCCCGGTCCAGCACGAATTTTCACACATGTGGCTAAGACAGATGTTTGTATTAACGAATTTATTTCGGATTAGTTTCGTACGGCTGTCGATCGTCAATGATGTCTGATTCCTTTCTTGCGCGTTCTCCCGAGATCATTACCCCGGAGTAAATCAGATATTAAGTGGTACCCCCACTACAATCCAACCTCCCCTCGTCATCAACATCAGCACCATTAGAATATTTTCTGTGAACACGTTTATTTTTAAAATGACGAAGGATAAATCATATTTAGTTTTTGTAGGTGTTTTCTTAATGAGTCGCTAAGAAAATATATATATATATATATATATATATATATATATATATATATATATATATATATATATATATATATATAATAAATGAATGTTACAAAGTATGTGTGCAGTGGGTGGACTATGTGAGGAAGATGTAGTTAACACATTCGTTTCACGAGCCGTAACCTCCAGCAGACTGTCTCGCGCGTTAGTGCTAGTAGCTGAAAAAAATGTGATTATTGGTAACTTATGTAGCCAGTATTAAAGTCTTACGAAACAATGATAATACTAATGATCTTTTAAAAATGAGTTAGTTTCGTGACCCAAACACTATTCAGTCCTTCTGTTTTTACCCCTCAGAAAATTTCGTTTTGCCCCCAGTTTGGGAACCACCGCTCTAAGCTGATGCCGAGGTCATTCTTCAAAACGGCTTCTGCCAGTAAGAGCACCCCATCGTTCTGCGGCCATTCAGAGTTACCCTCCTGGCTCTGATGATGACCTCGATGTCGATGCAACGTTTCCGTCTCCAGCCTTCCTCTCTTCAAGCGGTGTATCCCTTGCCAAATATTCGACTAGATCTCAACACTCCGGAATACGGTATAGGCATTTAGCTTTCCTTACACAACGCTCTCTTAACGTTCCTATCACACTTTATGAACTCAGCATAGATATTTCTTCAGTCTTATAAAAGTAAAAATTGACAGTTTTTCGAATCGAACACCAAATCTAAAATATTCCTCATTGTAAACCGCATTAAACCCAGCGAGCATTACAGTTTGCGCGTTACTACCTTATCACTAACCAGTTTTTCGACCCCTAACGATATGGCTGCCTGTAAGGGTCTCACATGCCTGAGTCATCGAGCTGATGGAGTAGTAATTCATGTGGAAGTCTTCAATATCGGGCCTTAAACGTTATAACCAATCATGGATAATCGACAGACATCAAAATTTTAAATAGAAAAGTTACTAAAAAGGAAGGCATTTCACTGTACAGGGTGACACAAGGGAGACGGACGGCTTTGAACTGCATAGTACTGAGGGCGCGGTGGTGGGAGGTGGTCGTGGTGGGGATAGTTCTGATCCACACAAGACGACATTTCATTTACTCAGTCACTATGGAGCAGTGGGACATGCAACGTCGGGTGTTTGTCTATGACAGTTTCGTGAAAAATGATGAGTCTATTATTGCTACGCAGTGATTGTTTCGTGCGCGGTTTAATGTCGGTCGACATGGACCTGTTCCGAGCCGTAACACAATCGTCAGATGGGTGGCAAACTTTAGATCAACTGGAAACGTACTGGATAAGAAGCATCCTGGCCCGAGACGCAGAGTAACGACAACAGAAAATGTTGAAAGGGTAAGGCAAGCGGGAGTCAGAAGCCCAGGACGGTCAGCTAGACGTCATGCTAGTGAGTTACAAATCAATCGTGAATCGGTTAGACGAATTGTGCATAAAGAATTAAAATTCCATCCCTACAAAATGCTCATTGTCCAACAACTCAAGGAAACTGATTTTGCTGTACGAGAAGACTTCGCTTACAGGATGCAAGTGATTTTGGGATCGAATGAAAATGAAATTTTATTGATGAGCGATGAAGCTCATTTTCATTTAAACGGGGCCGTGAATAAGCAAAACCTACGTTACTGGGCTCCAGAGCATCCACACCTTATCCACCAGCGTCCTCTACACTCACAAAAAGTAACAGTCTGGTGTGCTCTTGGCTCTGTTGGCATTATTGGACCTTGTTTTTTTTTTTTAAGAGAACGGGGTCACAATTACTGTTAATTCGATTCGTTACATTCGTATGCTTGAAACACTCTTGAAACCAGAACAAAGAAGACGACGAATCCCTTTAAAAACGCGTTTGGTTCCAGCAGGATGGGGCAACATCGCACACCGCAAACACTTCAATGACAGTTCTTAGACGCATGTTTCCTCGCCGAATTATCTCACGGTTTGGCAATGTTCATTGACCTCCCAGGTCTCCCGACTTGTCAGTATGTGACTCTTTTCTGTGGGGTACCTTAAGAACTGTGTCTATAACCACAAACCACGAAATTTGGACGAGTTGAAGAATGCAAACATTCAAGAAATTGCTGTCATTCCTGCAGAGATTTTAGTCCGTGTGATGGAGGATTCTGAGAAGAGACTTGGGTCCTGCATTCGAAATGATGGACATCACCTTGACGACATTATTTTACAGAAATAACTTTGTTAACTAAAATGGCATATAATGAGCTTCGATTTTGTGTAAATAAATATGCATTAATTTTAAAGTTGGCTGAGTATTATTTCATTAAAAACCGTCCGTCTCCCGTGTGTCGCCCTATATTAATGGGGCGAGCTAGTCTCATGGATACTTTGCTGGAACTGCATCTCTAACCGACAGTGCTGATGCACACCAGTGCGGTGGCATTTGAAACGAATTTAGTCACTTCGATCCTGGCGGTGGAAAAAGTCTTTGGCCTCCAGAGGGAGGTGAGAAGTGGATCTGAAGTTTCTGATTACCAAGCTGTCTCACTGAAAAGGCTTAAACATCAACAACTTGTGCGTAGTATCTCGTGGAATGAGGATGCGGGACGGTGACGTTGATTCGTCAGTCAGGAGGGCCTTCCTGTTGCTATTCAAGAGAAACATATACCCGCAGTAGTTTCACCCTTTCACTTTTCTCCACTGTCACAGGAGGAGGGGAAAATGACGATTTATATGCAGTCTTCACAGTGATTCTCTCTAAAGAATAATATTTTAGAAACGATACTAGTATGTCTCGAAGGAAAACGGCCAAAGCGCGCAAAGAAAGAAATCGGAACTACTCTGACAAGTCTCTCAACCGATACGATCAAAAGACTTTTACTCTTCGACACAGTGAAAGGCTTCGATCACTGAAGAAAACCCAGTGTATTCCACGGATAAGTAATGAAAGATAACAGCGTATAAGCTGTACCGTTATATTATAATGTCTGTTGGCTGTTGTAGAATTTTAAAATACATACAGCACAACAGTATCATGCGTTCCTTTTTTGGGGGGGTGGGGGGTGGAGTCGTTTTGCGCACACTCTATCACTGGGCTTCAAAAATATCATTTATGTCGTTCTGCTCTGTAGGCTAATGATGGGAAGTTCAGTATGTCCATACTAGATGAAATTTTACGTACACCACTGTGCAAATGATCCAGTAGTATGTGAAATGTTGGCCCGAAAATTATCTTGGAAAAGACTTGTGGCTTGTTGATGAGGAATATTGCAGAACTGTTAATGTTGACAGGGCATCACAAAACTGGTCTGTTTGTTCAGAATGGTAACTGCGGTCATGTTTATGCAGAACGTTATCTTGAAAAACATAAACGCATAGAGGGCAATTCGCAGAATAATTACCCGTCGTGTTAGAGGGACTGCCCTATTTACATATAGTCTGCATACTGTAATACCGAAGCGGTGCTTATACGCGAGAAGATTGTTCCACACTTCCTCGTTTCAGCGGCTTTGACTGAGTTGTCTGAACAGCAGTGCGGAACGAGAACAAACAAGGAAACGGCTTGTACGACTATGCCAGGTATCTACATATTGTGCGCAAAAGCTGTCAGCTAGAATGGAACACGAAAACATATTGTCAGGTTCATTGCAACATGAATCTGTAGACTGGTACGTGTAATGTAATTCCTGCGAATAGGAGAGAGACGGACGCAGCTGCCACGCATCTAGAGCAGGTTAGTTTAGTCGGTATATTGTCTGCTGAAGCTCAGCGAGTTCATGATGAAGGATAAAGCAAATTTTGTGATGCCGTATCGATACTCAACAGTGCTGATGTACTGGATATGCGCTATTTATGTAGTAGTAACAGTAATTGAGATTGGTTACTCCCTTGGACTTATAAGAAGCAGCTAAAACGCTGTTGTTTTTATTATGAGATATATAATTCGGTCCCTCTACTACTAGATAAGCGAGTCGGTTTGAAGGTCGGAGGAAGGAAAGGACACACACACACACACACACACACACACACACACACACACACACACACACACACACACCATCACCACCTCTACAAGGGCAATGTCCGTATAGCGCTTCGGAGTTTAAACCTGCCTGTTTTTACAGCCTTTATTTTTTATTATTAAATATTTGCTCTTCATCGCCCTTTCCTCACTCTATTTAATGGGTGAACACACAGAAATAATAATAAATAATAATGATTTTCACATTAGCGCGAGCTATTAGAAAGACATTTCACACTGAAGTTTGCATTGTGCTACTTCATTTAGTTTTACCCAGGGTGCACCACGGGAAGGCCAACTAGCTGTAATCTGCTCCATTAAGTTTCGGAAATGCAGCCGCATGAATTCTGCTAGAAGAAGAAGCAGAATTCATGCGGCTGCATTCCCGAAACTTAATGGAGCAGTCTTTGCGCCGCGAAAACCTGAAGATTAGCTGTATTCTTTTTGCGCATTTACGATGGCGTCCTTTATAAATTGTAATTTCTGCCATACGCGAAGTAAATGTAGCTAGTCCACAAAGGAATACGAATTTTCATGGTAAACACATAACTAGAACCTCCGTAATTTTTGTGCGACGTAATTTACGAATATACCTAAGAGACGCCTAGGTTATTGTTAATGTAACGTAAAAATCAGTTCAGTTACTAACGGACAACTTCTGTATTTAGAAAAAAAAGTATCTTAGGTGAAAAGACCGAGTAACAGTAAATTTCTGTTTGTAGTTCGTGCTTTGTATGTCTTTTCTTGCGTGGAAAGAAGTATTGTATACGCTCAATAACTTGGCGCTTTTGCAACGGATGCTGGAAGCGAAAGCACGCTATCACCTCCTATCTTTAAGCGCTGCTGCAGGGTTGGCAGCGAGTGGAAATATTCCGTACCGGGCCGAATTTATCCAACTTCCGCCGATTCCTTTGCTCTCGGAAAAGGCTCAAGTTATGTTGTGCCTTTAGATACGTTGTTGTGATCACCTACATAAATGTTTTTCTTTCTTTCTTTTCTTTTCAGTGCCTGGCCCGCTGACTGGTAAATCTTCGCATTCTTCCGGCAACCGTAAGCAAAACTTCCAGACTATATTTTGTAGTCATGTATTCACTGTACTTCGTACGCAGTTTCCAGGATTATGTTCTTGTTACTGTCTTCCGGCCGTTGTGGCCGAGCGGTTCTAGGCGCTTCAGTCTGGAACCGCGCTGCTGCTGGCGCTTCAGTCTGGAACCGCGCTGCTACCGTCGCAAGTTCGAATCCTGCCTCGGGCATGGTTGTGTGTGCTGTCCTTAGGTTAGTTAGGTTTAAGTAGTTCTAAGTCTAGGGGTCTGATGACCTCAGAAGTTAAGTCCCATAGTGCTCAGAGCCATTATTTTTGTTACTGTCGCCCGACATCGTGCCCCATATTAACATTGTTATCCCTCCGCTCCACCGCTCCCAAAATCAGGTAGTCACACTGGGATCTTGCTGAATGCACATTGGTGAGCTAAAGCGTAGTGGCCACTGGCTACCGCGTGAGTGGATGCCGTCTGATGGCGTTGCGGCCACGTGAGGCGGCGAGCGAAGTGTTTAAGCGGAGCAGACGCGAATGAGGGGATCAATTTGGCGATTTCGACTTCTTGTGCCCCGGCGCCTGGGAACGGAGAGCTCAGGAACGAGTACTCCTGTCGTGAGGATGTGTCGTAAGGGCTGAAGGACCGTGAACCCACAAGGAGCGGCAAGGTGGCGCACGTCCACGCCTCATCACAGAGAGCGGCTGCAAAGCAGGACAGGCGGCGATCTGTGACGCGTGACGACGGATTACAGTGATGATGCAGGGACGAGCGTTTCACAGCACACGGTGCGGCACTCACTGTGAAACAGGGAGCCCGTAGCACGCGATTCCCACGTGTTCCCATGTAGATCCAATGACATAGTCGATTACGATTTCAGTGGACAATGGATAATCGAGAATCGACCGTGGATCAATGTAAACGTGTCGCCGTGTCGGATGAATCACGTTTCCTGGTCATGTCCGGATACGCCTTCATACAGGCGACGGGTTGCTCAAAACAGGCACCGCACCATGTGCGTAGACCGCTTGGGGCAGTATTAGGGTATGGGTGATGTTCACGTGGGATTCTGGGACACGCGTGGCCTAGAAATCATAGGCGCCATCACAGCTTAGGACTACGTAAAGATTACTGCGGACCATCTGCATCCCTTCATCGTTGATATCTTCGCAGACGCCAATGGCGTCTTCTTGTAGGACCATTGTCCGTGTTAGAAGGATCATGCTACAGTGGTTTGAGGAGCGTGCTAGTGAACTCATGTGGATGTCTTGGCACCCAAAATCACCTAATGTGGACCCGATGACAGATATGTGGGACGGTATCGGGCGCCAGCTCCGCCCCCACAAACCACCGGCCCGTATTTTACAAGAATTGTGTGTGATCTTTAAGTTGAAATCTGGTGCCACATACCTCTGGACACGTACCAAGGACTTCCCGTAATCCGTGCTACTGAGAGTCGCACCTACGAGCCTATCCAAATATGGACCAACACGCTGTTAAGCATGTGGTCAAAATGTTTTGACTCGTCAGTGTAAGATGGTACCCGGCCAATATTTCCATTGTGTAGTGTTGAGGTGGTCCTGTGGCCAGCAACTCGGGTCATCACGTATTAGTGGAAGATCAGTCTTTCTTCTTACAGCTATAGGAACAATTCGTTTACTGAATAGGATCTGTAATTTCCTGCTAGAATGCATCTTCGTTCATTTCGCTCCGTTTCGTGAAGCTGACTTAATAAGAAAGAAAAATAATTGAGGGTGAACAGCTTACGTTTTTAGGAGAAAAACTCTCACAAGCGTGAGCCTGCCCTAAGAATATTTCGTTCTTCAGCAATTTCGGAGAACTGCAGATGTTTCATCAAGACCGTCGTAGGTTACAAAAAAGCTTTCTAAATCTTTCCTTTCCAGCGCGATCAAGATGAGATAGAAACCAGTGAACTCAACATGCTGAATAACGTGCTATAGTAACAGCTTTTGCACTTACCACGAGTTCCAGTGATTACGAGAAGTAATGCGAGGAATGCTGTTACGCCAGTTTTCCTCATGTTGCCAATCCGTCAGCGTAACACAGAATAGGGATCCGCACGCAGCAAATGCCCCCTATAAACCCGTTTCTTGCTCCCAGACCCCCACTCCGTGTCCTGTTGAGCGGGCCGTCTACTGGGCAAGAAACGAAGGTCGGAGGTGGGGAGAGAAGCGAGCGGAAAAAGTGAGAGAGAGAGGAACGCGAGACAAACACTACGGTTTTTTGTCTCTTTTTCGCGGGGGGGGGGGGGAGATTTGCTAGAGGGAGGCAGAACTACGACACATCAAGAGGTTTGTTCCGTTGGCTGTGGCCGCCTTGCCGCTTTTTTTCCCCCTGGGAGCTGGTGAGCTAGCAGCGGACTAGTGTGGAAGGCACTGGCGATACACAGCAGGCCGCGGGCCGGTTCTTCCCCGTGACGTAGCCAAGCAACAAGTGGATGCGAGCCCGTAATGTAATTACCGGGCGACAGCGTGTTCCGCTAGGCACGTGAGCGCGCGCCCAAGCCAGCCTAGAGGCACGTCAGCTGTCTGCCACCGAAACCCGTAGTTCCTTCCTTGTGCCGTATTTCAGCGTCTTTAGAAAATGGTCTGCATTTGAAAGCCCGTATTAACGTCTTGGAGCCGGCCGGAGTGGCCGAGCGGTTCTGGGCGCTACAGTCTGGAACCGAGCGACTGCTACGGTCGCAGGTTCGAATCCTGCCTCGGGCATGGATGTGTGTGATGTCCTTAGGTTAGTTAGGTTTAAGTAGTTCTAAGTCTAGTGGACTGATGACCTCAGCAGTTAAGTCCCATAGTGCTCAGAGCCATTTGAACCATTTTTTAACGTCTTGGAGTAAGCAGTCACTTGAACGACATTGGCTTTAAACTGTTTGGAACGTTACACACAAACATTTAATACTCGTAAAATATGAAATACTACCGCTAGCGCTAATTACATCCAGGCCAATTAATATCTCCGTTACTTCTATCAATTTATTTTCACCTTATTTCCACACTCTGAGACGAGTCTACATACCGCTGGGCATATCGTGGGAAACAAGAGGGGGCTGCGAACGAGATAGTTGTTCCAGCTGGTTCATTGGTGAGGTATCGCCATTTCTGTTGCATATGCTTGTACGACAGAAATCAAATAGACTTGTCGCTTTGTAAAGAAATAGTTCTTTTGCCATGTTAGTTCGCGACGTTTTCAGCATTAAACTGTCCTTTTGATGCGGCAAGCTTTATAAAGTTTGATCCGTTTAAGTAGCAGCAAAATGTACTGTGCTGGTCACGAAAGAGACTCATGGTGCGGAATTGTGTTGAGCTACTTACGAAATATGTTCATTTAATCACCTTTAGAGTATAGCCCGTTTAAGTCCACTTTCATGTCCATTCATTCCTGCCACTGTTGTAAACTTTTCTACATTTCGTTTTTCTTCGGGCTGTGAAGTAGCTTTGCACGAAACTTATCAGTCGTGAGCACTCAAAAAGATCGATGAACGGTCGCGCATTGATTTAGTACGACAAATGGTTCGTTTGTAAAGGGAACAGTAGTGTTTCTTTTGTGTCAGAAATTTATTAGAAACACAATCAAAAATAAAGTTTATGTGTAAGACGTATCATAATTACTACGAAAACTGACACAGGTGAAAGTATGTGATAAAACGTTCCAGCAAACTTGAGTTCGCATACGAGCCGTTCGCGAGGTGATTTTGTTTGCGTGTGTGTGGTGGCGGGGGTTTTCCAGCCTCCACTGGTTTCATGATAAAATACTATACTGGTTAGTACAAATCTACTTCAGATGTACATTTTTCGGCTGAGTCATCATCTAATTGTGCTCAAATTTTGCCCATGGTCCATGCTTGGGCAATGCAATACGTGAATGAGGGGGTACCGACTCCTTGTGCTCTTACTGCAATACGTCGTCTATCGCGCCACTCTTCAACTATACTCAAAATTGTAAACTTCTCCATCACAAAGATTTTACATGTTGGTTCCTTTTTCATTTGTTGTGCTCGAGTCTTTAATAAAATAATTTTTACAGAGCACGTTAGAATATGGAATTCATTTTTTCATTTCGTTTATTGCGTAGTTGAAGTTTTGCCTAGTATTTTAGGACAAACCATTTTAGATTTTTGGTCCTGTAACAAAATCACTTGTTCCGTACTACAAACGTATATTGCGAAGATTGTTACATAAATAAAAATTAATAATAATGAGTAATAAAAAATAAGCATCTTATAATTTAGCGAAAGGAAACGGAGAGTGTTAGCTGAAAATATTTCAGAAGGGAAAAGGAGAGGATAATAAGTGTAAAAGAAAATTGGAGAATCCCGTCAGCAGTACGAACCTGAGGAGGAGATCTTAGAAAGGTACAGGGATATCTAGCATCATGGATTGACATCCGCTTTTGCTAATTTAGCGCTCCTCCTAGCGGTGGTGATTTTTACTGATGGCCTGGCTCCTTAGCCATGTTGCAAACGGCCGAAGTGTTAGTAATTCGTATGTTACAGTCAATTACTGTTAGTCACGTGGTTGTGCTTCTTCAGTGCTAATAATGTGATTTTTCGTGTATTTCATACGTATTTGATAGCCGAGGTGATAAAAGGCCACTGTACGACCTGGGGATATCCCAGACCACATTGCTTTACGACATTTATGTAAAGTAGGCTGTATAACGATGAAATTGTCGTGTGTAATGTTAATAATACGACTGTACATGGCCGGCCGCGGTGGTCTAGCGGTTCTGGCGCTGCAGTCCGGAACCGCGGGACTGCTACGGTCGCAGGTTCGAATCCTGCCTCGGGCATGGGTGTGTGTGATGTCCTTAGGTTTAAGTAGTTCTAAGTTCTAGGGGACTTATGACCTAAGATGTTAAGTCCCATAGTACTCAGAGCCATTTGAACCATTTTGAATCGACTGTACATTATGTTTTGTTATAAAACACTGATAAGGTGGTAGATCTTTGGAATTTGCAATGTAATGGATTTTTACCATTACTTTCCTAAATTATTTAATCATTTGATCTTTTTGTTGCGTGTTTCGCATTTATTGGTTTTTATATTAACTGCATATTAAGTATCAGAAATGCATTTATTTTAATTATACACCGGATCTAATCTCTCTGGATTTGTGAGGTTGGCTTCCCGACAAGTGGAGAGAAAATTAAGCAGGTCATATAGGAAATACACCTTTTATAATAGCATCATTAGTGCAGAGTATTCGAAGCTTTGACACTGCTCCAGTGTGATGTACAAAATAATCGAATGCTGTGGTCATACTTACGTGAATACTGCACGCATACACTGTCGTCCTCATATATCACATGGAACGCGAAGCATTTTTACTTATTGGACACTTCACAGTTTAAGTCCGTGAACTGTATTGAAAACAATACTTGGAGCCGGCCGCTGTGGCCGAGCGGTTCTAGGCGCTTCATTCCGGAACCGCGCTGCTGCTACGGTCGCGCCGGTCGGAGTGGCCGTGCGGTTCTAGGCGCTACAGTCTGGAGCCGAGCGACCGCTACGATCGCAGGTTCGAATTCTGCCTCGGGCATGGATGTGTGTGATGTCCTTAGGTTACTTATGTTTAAGTAGTTCTAAGTCTAGGGGACTGATGACCTCAGATGTTAAGTCTCATAGTGCCTAGAGCCATTTGAGCCAGTACTTGCAATGTCACTTATACATAGAGATGATATAACGAAAATGTTGTTTCAGAGCATGACGCTAAAACGTATGCCTGTGTAACTTATGCCTCTGGTCATTGAAATATAGTTATGTGGTGTCTTCTGTGCACTACCGCCAAACAAGCAAATTTTCCTGCCCAGAATACCCTACCAAATTACAACTTAAGAATTCCTGGAGTAGATGCGACTTCATGGTTGTTTTGTGGGACTGTTGTTCTGTACTATTGAGAAAGTTGGCACTATTAACGTTTATGCAGTGTTTCTTGACAGAGGCCATATTAGCTGCCATGTAATTTGACTGTAGACATATGCAAATCAACCGATGAAAGTGCGACAGTGATTAAATTGTGGACTCATAGCTGACAGCAGTGTGCTTCAGTAGGTCATCAGTGGCCGGCCGTCGTGGTCTAGTGGTTCTAGGCGCGCAGTCCGGAACCGCGGGACTGCTACGGTCGCAGGTTCGAATCCTGCCTCGGGCATGGCTGTGTGTGATGTCCTTAGGTTAGTTAGGTTTAAGTAGTTCTAAGTTCTAGGGGACTGATGACCACAGAAGTTAAGTCCCATAGTGCTCAGAGCCATTTGAACCATTTTTTTTTTAGGTCATCAGTGCTACTTCTGGAACGATCTTATCCAAGACCACTGACACGGGCTTCTGATGTCAGGTTACACACTTGGGCAATTTATAATCAAAATCAACCTACAACTCCCCTCTCCAACGCGGAATGGCCGACACGTGTATATAATCCATTCCTCATCCATGGGAACCCTCACACACCTCAGACAAATCTGCGAGTTATATTCGAGGTCATCCAGAGGGACCACTGTCCTATTCAAGCGTGCAAGTGAAGTACTTTTATTCAAGGGCGCGGCATAACTCTGTACTAGCCACACGATATAAAATTGGCAGGGGGGAGCAGTGGGGTACATTAAAATGACGAAACCCAGTGGAGCTATAAGGTTGGAGAGCTCCCTCCTCCCACTTACCATTGTTTATAATTAGCTTAACTGTGTAGCCCACTTCATTCGAGGTCTGTGCATCGTAGGGAAGAGTTTCAGGTTTGTTATAAGCAGTAGCAAATTAAGTTCCTGATTATCGACAACAATTTTCTATCCATATAGTGCAGTTGCATGATCCTGGTCAACTGTACTCTGTAGTGTAATGGTCAGGGTCTTTTGTAAACAATAACACCGATATAAAAAATAACTTGTGGCTTATTGACAACTTTTCTTTTGTTAACAATTTTTATATATTTATTAACAATGACATTTTCTTAATTTATGGTTTATTTACAAAATATTTGCAAAGTTATTTTACAATAAATTATTTTTCCTTGTAATTTAAAAGATTGGTTGTATATACTTTTTTCACTGAAACTATTACCATCAGGTAAATACATACAGAGATACCATTCACACTAAAACAAGGATGAAAGAACAACAACCAGAACCCCATATAATCATAACTTTGTGCTGTGTTTCATCATTTCTTTCTATTTACATTTACATAATTTCGTTTATACAGAGTATGCAATGGAAAACAGGCACTAGCAACATTGTTTTACATAACTATTCCGCACACACTCGCACATACACGTGAACTAGCTACACATAAATACACAGCCGTACACTCGATCACTCCAGCGAGTAGTGTGAGTATGGTACAGTGACCTGGCGCACAGTATGTGGAGTTGCGCCAGTGACTTGGAGGAGACACCTCTTGTAATCCTCAGTTGTGAGAGTCTTTGGAGCCCCACAGTGGACACCCTTAGCCTGCCCCTGGGTGACACCTGCTTTTATATGATAGGCGTAAATCTTTGATCTGAGCCCCACAAACTGCAACTCATTCGCTCTGTCTTTCATCAGGCCAATAACCTTCTTGTTTTGAGGTGTTGCTCCAAAAGGATTATCGGACGCACATACAAATGTGCCAAATGGTTTGGGATTATAACTATGTCATATGGATCATACCTTTCACCTAGCAGATGATACTGCCTGGATCCGTATAAAGTAACTTATGGTCGGCAAAATATGGCCATAATGAAAGAGGTACATGTGTAGTTCGGGAAGGTCCAGAACACATATACCGAAATGCACAGGCTTCATGAACTGCTCTGAAACGTTGGTCGTCTCCACAGTGACCAGTCCTTTATTGAGTATCGTGACCAATTTTAAATTTTGTCTGGCAATGTAATCTCCTGTGCCATAATGCTTGTCCCACTGATAAACTAGTGAATTTTGCGGTATTCTCCAACATTCTCTATGGTTCTTTGGAAAATTGAATTGTTCATTAACTTGTAAAAATCTTTTTCAAAACACCTTGTTTTGGTGTCCATGTACTCCTTCAGCTAGCAACACTGGCGTTGTGCAGGGTTTTCAACGGCTTGAGGATGGAACCATTTTGCAGGACTAGGTGCTATGGTCATAGTGGCAAGTCGCTACGCTTGTCATACAAATGGGTGGGATATTACAGTTCTACCTCAAGGACATACCTCTCACTAGCTTTCTCATCCACATCGTTGATCTTTTCGTTCAAACCGACGGTTTCTTCCTCAGGCAGCCATCAGAACTCTCCAAATGGTAGACTTTGTTGCGTGGCGTACCTGTAGAGGTTGTCTACATCCATGTAAAGTATGTAACTTAAATCGTCCGATGGCCTGCACACCTCATTCATTCATTCATTCATTCTTTCATTCACGTGTTGTTCGCTATGGCTTACCTGTGCACGTACTGGCAAATTCCCCCATGGATCCCGTGTTCGAAGAAGAGCAGCATGTCAACTTTGGTCAACATTTCGATGCTGTCACATGATTTCCTTAATGTTCTGTCTCACGAAAGCCGTGGCATGTGAACTAAAGGCAGGATCTAGATAATATGTGCCCAGCCACACACTCTGAAACTTCCGAAGATGTCTGGGAGCGCCGCACGTGGTTGCCGCGCGGTCTAGGGCGCCTTGTCACGGTCCGTACGGCTCCCCCCGTCCGAGGTTTGAGTCCTCCCTCGGAGTGTGTGTGCGTTGTCCATAGCGTAAGTTAGATTAATTAGTGTGCAGGCTTAGGGACCGATGACCAAAAGTAGTGTGCAGGCTTTAGTCCCATAAGACCTTCCCACAAAATTAAAAAAAAAAGTCTGGGAACAGGTGTACATTTGTGTTCATGTATATTCTAGAATAAATTCCTAAATTAGGGATGCTGAATTCCTGCCAAACATTCACCGCGTGCTCGTACACCACGTGTGTTACATCAGTGCCTGTCAGATTACTGGAGAATCGAGGTATGTCAGGCAATGTGATATTGTGGAGTCATCAAATCCACATATTATTATGGAAAGAGTCCCTCCTTCATCACAAGCTGAAACTCTCCTTTATTGGAATATGTGGCTCTGGTGATAAGCATATATTCCCGATGCATTATCATGGCAAGTTTCTGAAGAGACACATGCATGAAACGAAGGGAATCCAGAAGTGGAGCGCTATTCTTGGCACGAGTTTCTTGGAAAACGAGAGGTACTTCTCTGCAGTGTCAGGAATGACTCTGACCTTATCACTCTTCAGTGCTAAATCACGGAAGTGTAGAACGGAAAAGTGGGCGGTATATCCTCTCAAAGTGTAGAAAAAGTCGGGTATGTGCTGTGGCACTTGCTACTTCAAGTTGCATACCTTGTTCATTGCAGAACTTCACTGTTAGATGACAGTCAGTGGTCTCCATGTAGAGTTTTTCAGTGGCAGCCCACAGATATGACCCAGAACTGCCTGTTCAAACAAGACGACAGTCTCCTTCCAGTCAGTCATGGATTCGTTGTTACAGTAAATCCCATTACCTTCCCATGCAAATTTTTCAAGTTCTGTGAGTAACCATATTGCAGAATTGTCCTAGATGTAAGATTCGAATTTGTTGCAACTAGAATCTTACGAGCATACAACTTGATGCGCTGCCACATACGGTACGTGCTATTCTGTGAAGGTAGGGTGGAAGGCAGGCGGGTCAACTTCAGTGTGCCACAGGAGGTAGGAGGCACTCAGAATTAAGAAATAGGGAGGTCTATCGACTTTCGAGATTTCTTTGCTCTGCACAGTGTGCTCCTGGTCGTCATCTTCTGGCAACTAACATCCAGGGTGTACATGTGTATTAAATAATCTGGTTTCTGTCTCGAATTGTGATAGGTCCTGGAGCTTTACAGGGAATTAGATGGATTGGAAACTGTAACGCCCATAGATATCAGAGTTCAAATTGACTTTATGCTGCGTGTTAGTTGGGTAATTTCTGTCGCTAACCAGAAGCGAACATGCAAAGCAATATACGTCAGTATCAGATTCTGGACATTAATGAATGCACATTTAGCGGCAATATCGTTCGGAAGAGGGCTGTAACTGGACATCCCTCCCCCCAAATAAGTGGACCAAATAAATGCAAATATACACTCCTGGAAATGGAAAAAAGAACACATTGACACTGGTGTGTCAGACCCACCATACTTGCTCCGGACACTGCGAGAGGGCTGTACAAGCAATGATCACACGCACGGCACAGCGGACACACCAGGAACCGCGGTGTTGGCCGTCGAATGGCGCTAGCTGCGCAGCATTTGTGCACCGCCGCCGTCAGTGTCAGCCAGTTTGCCGTGGCATACGGAGCTCCATCGCAGTCTTTAACACTGGTAGCATGCCGCGACAGCGTGGACGTGAACCGTATGTGCAGTTGACGGACTTTGAGCGAGGGCGTATAGTGGGCATGCGGGAGGCCGGGTGGACGTACCGCCGAATTGCTCAACACGTGGGGCGTGAGGTCTCCACAGTACATCGATGTTGTCGCCAGTGGTCGGCGGAAGGTGCACGTGCCCGTCGACCTGGGACCGGACCGCAGCGACGCACGGATGCACGCCAAGACCGTAGGATCCTACGCAGTGCCGTAGGATCCTACGCAGTGCCGTAGGGGACCGCACCGCCACTTCCCAGCAAATTAGGGACACTGTTGCTCCTGGGGTATCGGCGAGGACCATTCGCAACCGTCTCCATGAAGCTGGGCTACGGTCCCGCACACCGTTAGGCCGTCTTCCGCTCACGCCCCAACATCGTGCAGCCCGCCTCCAGTGGTGTCGCGACAGGCGTGAATGGAGGGACGAATGGAGACGTGTCGTCTTCAGCGATGAGAGTCGCTTCTGCCTTGGTGCCAATGATGGTCGTATGCGTGTTTGGCGCCGTGCAGGTGAGCGTCACAATCAGGACTGCATACGACCGAGGCACACAGGGCCAACACCCGGCATCATGGTGTGGGGAGCGATCTCCTACACTGGCCGTACACCACTGGTGATCGTCGAGGGGACACTGAATAGTGCACGGTACATCCAAACCGTCATCGAACCCATCGTTCTACCATTCCTAGACCGGCAAGGGAACTTGCTGGTCCAACAGGACAATGCACGTCCGCATGTATCCCGTGCCACCCAACGTGCTCTAGAAGGTGTAAGTCAACTACCCTGCCAGCAAGATCTCCGGATCTGTGCCGACATTGTGCATGCTCTGTTGCCTGTGTCTATGTGCCTGTGGTTCTGTCAGTGTGATCATGTGATGTATCTGACCCCAGGAATGTGTCAATAAAGTTTCCCCTTCCTGGGACAATGAATTCACGGTGTTCTTATTTCAATTTCCAGGAGTGTATATCAAGGTGGTGTATGCAGCTGAGTGCCTTACCTGGCCCTCTTCCCTGCATTTCGGAAAAATGGCCCAGGATGATGCTCTTGATAAAAATTCCTAATAACTCAGCGATCGATCTGCCTTGCAATATCACTCCATTATCCACCACCACCCCCCAAATTTGGGTGATGCTCTTCTCCTCACCAGCAGCGTAAGTGCCATCTTTTTTTGGAGAGGGGAGGGGGTGCGTGATTTCATCGTACGGAATTGCTTTTTACTTACGAGGAGAATACAATTAATGATTTTACTTTTGTTTCTCATTTATCTACCCATGTCCAAAGAAGATTACGACGTGAATTTTTCCATTGTATGTCGAAATAATGTTGTCGTTATTTATCTACAAGTTATTTGTCTGGTGAATGATATACAAAAAGGGAAGTTATTTGAAATTGTTTTCGGGGAAATTTCTGTAGTTCGTCCTGATTCGTAATCAGTTGTAAACGCCAATTTTCGGAAAAATGATCCTTTGTGCGTGGGTTGCAGCAGTATTGTTGCGTATTCATGAAATTTCAGCAGTGTTTGCAACGTTTCTGTCGTAGGTGATAACTGTACAAAGAAATGTCACTATGATAAATCTGCTTCATGCATTGCTTATGGTGTTCAGAATTTATATGTTTCGAATGTTTCTACAATTGGTATCATCCAAGGGAATGCACCACATTTTCCTGAAGAATAAACATAAGAATAAATGTAATAATTAATTTAAGAATAGATAAAAGAATGAAGTATTGGAGTGTGAGAATTTAAAAAGACTGTAAACTCTGAAAATACCATACACACATATATTGCATAATTAATGTATGTCACGTATTGTGAAACCTAGTTGTAATTTCACAGTTAATATATCACCCTTGTATCCTCTAATTTGAAAAGAAAAGTTTGTGTAGTAACTTCCTACGAACTTAGTACACAAGTAAAATAACATTTTAAAAAACCGTGTTTCCAACATGGTGCACAAAACTGTGAAGCTGTAACGCTAGCCACTTCATCACTTTGGTTCAATTACCTGCGTACTAAAAGACATATAAATTATGGCGAAAACTTTAAGCGTCATTTTCGCAGAAATGATCGAGTACCTACAGATAAGCCAAGACACGTGTTCATTTATCTTGACTGTGTGAAGTTATTGAGAAATCAGGTGATGGCACTTGCCGTGTTCTCTTCATTAATGGTAAGATACCAAACATCATTGATGTTCCTAAGAAGTTCACTTTACAGTACAGCTTGACGAGCATTGAGGAAAGCGGCCGTATCTCAGCAGCCTGCGTTCGAGTTATTAATGCAGGCAAGTGAGATCCAGTCCTCAAATGCAGCACCAATTATGGAGTAGTCATTGCGATCTCAGAACTTACTTGAAGATACGTATTAATTTGGGCAGGTCTGCTGCTGCTGCTAGGTGCAACAGAATGTGTTGATAATCTTTGGTGATGGTGGTGGTGGTGACATTGCGAGGTGGGCGAGGGTGCAGAGAGCACGGTTGAGACCACGGCAAATGAGGCAGAGCTGTAATGCCATGCCACGGTGACGGATTGGCCTGGGGCGTCGGCAGAGTAGGCTGCGCAGCAGATGACTGATCAGGCTGCTGCCCCACAACCGGCTGTGGGGACATCATTGCAGATGACGAACTGGGCTGCCTGCATGTCATCACAGATGGGTTGCTGGGTCGCTGCACATCCAGCTGCAGGTGCACTTTCACCACCCGTGTCACCTACACACAAAGGAGAAGGAAAAAATATTAAGTTTCATTCTTAATTAATAAAATAAAGCTGAATGTGTCTATAGTGGTCTTACTCGTGGTCAGAATTTGCTGCATCTGAATCAGTCCATGGGATCCTATTGGCCAATACCTCCAGCGTTATTTGGTCCAGCCCTACTTGTGGATCGACACTCCCTTGGCTGATGTTATCGATTGCACCTAGAAACAAACAAGAACACATCACGTTAGGAGTCCATGCACGTAGTCATGTGTTGGGCGTTGTTATCAGTATTCTAGAAGAAGAATAGAAGGAACTACTACTCACATATTCATTTTTCATTGACCAGCTTCATCCCCCAAGAACTAATGCTGGACAATGGGCTCATCCGGAATTCACCGTCGAGTGTACCTACAAGCAGACAAGAATACATCGCGTTAGTGATGCAGGCTTGCAATTACGTGGCACAATATTAATATTATAGAATAATAGGAAGAACTATTGCTGCTGCTGCTGCTGCTGCTGCTACTTCTACTACTACTACTCACGTTTCTACTCAATGACTGGCATGCTCCCCCATTAGCTCACTGTGGAAATCGATATGGGCATTTCCTGCATATTATGGTTATTGGTAATTACTAATGGGCAACTGCGGCAGCGTTGACTCAGGTGGTTCAGGACTTCGCTGCAGCACTTGATCCATGGCAGCTATTTCGTTGAAGAATTCTACAGCACACGGAAACACATGGAGAGGAAGGCAGGGAGAGAAATGGGTACTAATGTTCAAGTAAATCAGGATTTATTCAACCGCCAACCATTGGAATGCAAAACTGCTTCACAAGGTCCTCGAGAGCACCGTCGCTCAACATGGATGACGGTACAGAAGAAGAAGAATAGGAAATTTCCATGAGGCTGTGGCTAAGCAATGTCTCCGCAATATCTTTTATTCCAGGATTGCTAGTCTGGCGAGTTTCACGGAAGATCTGTGAAGTTTGGTGCGGACAGGTCGTGAGTCATGCTTGGGAAGCTCAATCGGTAGAGTGCTTGCTTGTGAAAGGCAAAGGTCCCAAATTAGTCTCTTGGTCCGGCACACAGTATCTTCCAGGAAGTTTCATATCAGCCCACACTCTGCTGCAGAATGAAAATTTAATTCTGGAATCACTGGCGATGTACACACATGGAAAAGTGATTTATTAAACTCACAACTATTACGATTAAAGCAGATCACATTAATTAAAAAGAAAAAATTAATCTTAAATTTTAAGACTCAAAATAAAAACAGGTTGAATTAATGAAAATCAGCAATTAAATACAGTGTAAATTAAGAAAAACATTCATGATTTAAATATTTAATCAAGCCTAACAAAATCAATAAATAGGAAAGAGACTGTAATAACTTCAGCCAAAATTTAAAAATAAATTCCTAAAGTTCTCCGTTTGGAGATGTACATCTACATCGGTACTCCAGAGCCCACCTTACGACGCGTGGCAGAAGGTACCCCATACCAATACTAGTCATTTCCTTTCCTGTTCCACTCACAGATAGAACGAGGGAAAAACGACTACCTAGTATATGCCTCTTTATCAACCCTGTTTTCTCATGTCTTATCTACATGGTCCTTATGCGCAATGTATGTTCGAGGCAACAGAATCTTTCTGCAGTCAGCTTCAAATACTGGTTATCTAAATTTTCTCAATAGTGTTCCTCGAAAAGAACGTCGCCTTTCCTCCAGGAATTCCCATTTGAGTTTCCGTTGCATATCCGTAACAGTTGCATGTTGTTTGAACCTACAAGTAACAAATCTAGCAGTGCACCCCTGAATTCCTTCTGTATCTTCCTTTAATCCGACCCGGTACTCAGGAATAGATCGAACCAGTGTCCTGTATGCAGTCTCCTTCACAGATGAACCACACCTTCCTAGTATTCTCCCAATAAACCGAAGTCGACCATTTGTCTTTCTACCACAATCCTCACACGCTTGTTCCATTTCGTATCTCTTTGCACTGTTACCCCCAGATATTTAAAAGACGTGACTGTGTCAAGCAGGACACTATTAATAGTGCATCCGAACGTTACGGGTTTGTTTTTCCTACTCATCTGCATCAACTTACATTTTTCGACATTCAGAGCTAGCTGCCATTCATCACATCAACCAGAAATTTTGTCGAAGTCATGTTGTATTGTCACACGACTTCGACATCTTACCGTACACCACGGCATCATCAGCAAACAACTGACTGCCCCTCACCCTTTCCGCCAAATCATTTATGTATGTAGAAAATAACAGGGGTCCCATTACAATTCCCGGGGGCACTCCTGACGATACCATTGTCTGTGTTGAACCTGAACCTTCGCCATCGAGGACAACACACTGGGTTCTATAACTTATGAAGTCTTCGAGCCTCTAAAATGTCTGCTAACCTATTCCATATGCATGTAGCTTCGTTAACAGTTTGTAGTTGGGTACCGTGTCAAACGCTTTCCGGAAATCTAGGAATAAGGAATCGGCCTGTTGCCCTTCAACCATAGCTGGCAGTATATCATGTGAGAAAAGAGCAAGCTGACCTTAACACGAGCGATGCTTTGTAAACCGTACTGATTCATGGAGATAAGCTTTTCGGTCTCTAGTAAATTTACTATATTCAAACTCAGGTTATGTTCTATAATTCTGCAGTAAATCGATGTTAAAGAAATTTGTCTGTAATTTTGTGGGTTCGTTTGTTTACCCTCTAGGAGTCACATGCACTTTTTTCCAGTCGCTTGTGACTTTGCGCTGGGATAGAGATTCACGATAAATGCAAGCTACGTAAGGGAGCAGTGGCGTAGAGTACTCTTTAAAAAAAAAAAAAAAAATTGGCATTCCATCCGGACCTGGTGATTTAGTTGTTTTCAACTTCTTCAGTTGCTTCTCTACGCCAGGGGTGCTTATTCCAATGTTGTTCATACGGGAGTCTGTCCAGTGTTCAGATGACGGTATGTTTGTATGAGTTTCCTGCGTGAACGATTTCTTGAACGTGATATTTAAAACTTCGGCTTTCGTCTTGAAGTGCCATACCAGACTGCTCAACAAGGAACTGAATGGAAGCCTTAGCCTCACTCAGCGATTTTACTTAGACCAGTATTTTCTCCGATTCTCTGCCAGATCTTTTGCTACGTTACGACGGTGGTAGTAGTTGTATGCTTCGCGCACTGGTGTTTTCACAGACGCACGAATCTCTAGTAACCTTCGCTTGTCGACATTTGCGCGTTCTCTTTTGATCCGAGAGTGCAACAGTCTCTGCTTCCTCAGCATTTTCCGAACCTCGGTTTTAAACCGTGGTGGTCCTTTTCGTCCTTAATCCACTTACTAGGCACGTAATTCTCCAGACCACGATTTACAATCTACGTAAACTTATGCTGTAATTCCTCTGCGTCAATATTACTGGAAATAAGTGATGTCAGTAATACCAACTGCTGCCCCACAATTGTGAAGTGTTACATCAATTTTGCAAGCATGAAAGAATCAGGAGGAGCAGCGTTACAAAGAAAAAAATCACTTGTACCACAGTAAATAATTTTAAACAGATGCAACACTACATTAAAACAGTTTAAATAAGATTTCAGCCGCAGAGGGAGCGGACAGCAACGAGGCAACGGAACCCGACGTTAAGCGAACACCGGACAAGCGGAATACAGTAAACAGTGCACCCAAAATAGTAGCTTAAGATAGTTGTGCGTGCGCACACGAGGACTGAGGTAAATGACACGGAAGTATGGGAGATTTTACAGTGTCACGATGAAACCCAGATTTACAAAACCATATTGATCGTGCTAGTTTTAAGCTGTGAACGTGACTGATTGCGTATGTTCCAGTGTACAGAAAACTGTAATTGTGAAATTTGCATAGTGACTGATTGCGTATGTTCCAGTGTACAGAAAACTGTAATTGTGAAATTTGCATAGGTAGTATTATAGTGAATGGGCAATAGCGTTGCTCCAGGGAGTAGATGGTGATGAGAATGGAGACGTAGATTTGGTTGAGTGATATTTAGCCGTGGAGTTGTCTTTTCGTTTTTTGCTTGTTCTGATTGGTTATTTGTGGGAGCTATTTTATTTGCCTCTTTAGTGTCTATGGCCAAGTGCCTCATATTGAATATTGTTGTTATCGACCAAATTTTCTTTACTGGGGCGTTGTGTAGTGTGCTGAAGGAATTGTACGTTATTAGCCTCTTTTTCTAAGCCCTCCCGTGAACACTTGTAATTGAGCTCCAGATTAACTTCAGTTATCTTACTGTTTATAGTCAAGAAAGATACTTCATGTTTAATAAAGTGTTTGTAAAACAGACTCCACGCCTGCACAACTCCCAGTCCGAACCCCACTCTACTCAAATTACACTCCAAATTTTGCCTTGGAAATATTGCTTTCCTAGGGAATGCAAAACCCACCCTCCAAAGTTCCCAGGTCACTAAGTACGCTATTAGTGTAACAAAACAGTTTCACGATACACTCTCGACAACTCGACAAAAGCTTACTCCTTAGTAATTCACATAATAGTCAGCGACTGTCAGGCTGTTTTCTGTTATATTTATTTTCATTGCTGAAGGGGGTGTTCATTTGTACTGTGTGGCCGCTGATCGGAAGCGTGAAGGCATAGTGAGCAGAGAGGAAAAATGGTCAATGTTTCTTGTTCCTCATAACGAATAAAAACCAAAAATGAAATTGAGGGACTCAAGAAATGTGCTACCTGCAAGAAAAACGTGAGTGAGACTCAAAAATATCTCTTAAAAGTCTCGATAATTGTGCTGATGGAGAAAATATTGACCTAGCCATTACCTCTGGTGGCTTCAAGTGCTTTGATTAAAAGAAAAGAAGTCAGTATTTCCCATGTCGAAAATTACGTTGGAGGAAAAGAAAAATGTTGACTATTCCATAAAGTATAAGATTTTATTGAATACATAGCAACTTCACAAAAATGATCATTTCAAAAAAGACATATACGGCATAAATAGAACATTTCGATTGTACTGGCTGCATTATATCCATAGCTGGCTTATTCTAAAACAGTTAAAGGCACTTAAAAAAAAAAAAGTTGTGTGTGCTTTTCTGGCCACGCATCATGGCGCATTCGCAAGGCGTCCATTCGCCAATTTCAAAAAGTTTCAGATCTGCAAAAATGCATGTGAATTGCGAATGGCGTAAAGATGCAGTTGAAAAGTGAAGTAATTTTGTTAATACTATGACAAACAAAACTATGTAAAACAACTCGTCTCTGAGAATTTTGAAAAAGTTGTAAAAGTAATCACGCTGAGTCGAAGTCAGTTTCTTAAGTATTGTTTTGTGCATTACATGACTTGGCTTTAAATGCAGTTTTAGGTTACTTATTCTAGGTTAGCGTACAGTTAGTTCACGAAGCATTGCAGAAGCATTTTGAGTGTCACTAAAAATGCCACCTTCATTTGTCGTAGAACCGAAAACGATTTGGTTACTGAAACAAACTGTACAGTTTTATGTTATACATTATTCTAGAGGTTGTGCGTGAGCGAAACACCTTGTAGTTTCCACACAAATCGACTTAAAAAAAAAGTGTTACAACGTGTGGTAGTTGTTTAAAAGCACGAAACGTGGGAAATCTTATCCACATGAAATTTTTAGTGACAAGAAAACAGTTATTTCAATGAACAGGTCCTAACGACAACGTAAAAGCAGGTTTTAGTATAACTATACTGTTAGTTTGTGTATGTAACATTGACGAAGTACTAAAAGAGAAATGCAAAAAACAATCTGAGAAAATGATTAGCAGATAAGTGTCCTCAAAATTTCTAAAGCACATGTACGGGAAAACGCTTTGCCCCTACTGACATGAAAACGTGCGGACGCTCCTGCCGTGGCACTCAGCATCTTTACCAGCCTTGGTTCCAGCAATTTTACCAGCCTTGGTTCCAGCATCTTTACCAGCCTTGGTTCCGAAAAGCACAGGAGCAGTCAGATACCCGGCTAAACCGCGACTGTCGAAAACACTGACAGTCGCCGGCTTCCGGCTCCACTTCTCGTCCTGCTTTTCTGCTGCGTTTTTGCTCTGTAGCCTTGTGACAACTGCTGCCTTGGTGAAATATGCTGAACCCAACTGACTCCTTAAGAGTTATCTTGAGTTTTTCAGTGTCATAGATACTCTATTCAAGAATATTTCGGAAGTAAAACTTTGTGTCTGCCATCTGGATTTTTTTTCATTCCTCACGTGTTTCTCCTTCCGTGAGACCGAGAAAACGTTGATTTGTTAGCCTTGAGAACTTTTGTTCTGCCTATTAAAGAGGGCTTTTCAATCTGTCCCACACTCATTTAAGAGCTATCATTAAGGTATGACGTGACATGATTTCCTTTAGAAGACAATTACATTCAGGGACCAGTTCCTTCGAGCAAAAGCGGGACACCAGTTTACGTCTGTGTTTGTTGTAGATTACACCAGATTACACAAGACTGGGATACGCAATAGGATCGCTGCGCTGAGAGGGGAACCTGTGTCATTTGAAGTATCGGGAAATGTCTTGAAGTTGTAATCTCGCCACGCGAAATTGGCGAACTGTTGTTAGTTCAATGTGGTCAGATACAAAAGCAGGTACTTTATCTCGCCTCAGATTTGAGTTAACATTAGGAAGAGAAATAAAGCGAAACTAAATCGACAGATGTAAAGGTAATATCCGGAGTACCACAGGGAAGTGTGATAGGACCGTTGCTGTTCACAATATATATAAATGATCTAGTAGAAAGCCACTGGTTAGTCCCTCAGCTGTTAGGGGTAAAACCCAATGGGACTCGGGGCAAGTAAGGCTAGCAACCTGCTTCCCTGGTACTTTAAATATGATGCTGGCAACAATCAGAGCAAAATGCCTCGGATCTTTGGAGGTGACGGAGTCCCACCTCTAACTGACAAACCAGGGACTCCTAAGATACGACTTGGCAAACAAATGGTAATGAGATGGGAGTTATTAATATCAATGGGGGCTACTCTGGGAAGAAGGTAGAGCTGGCAGAGGCTGCAAGTAAGATGGGGCTGGACGTTTTAGCTGTTAGTGACATTCGGGTAAGGGGTGAGAAAGAAGAGGAAGTGGGAGAATACAAGGTCTACCTGTCAGGAGTCAAAGCAGGAATAGCACACTGGGGTGTAGGGCTTTACATCAGGAAAGAAATGGAACCCAGCGTAGTTGCAATAAGGTATGTAAACGAACGACTGATGTGGATAGATTTGACAGTGTCTAGCAAGAAAATTAGGATTGTGTCAGTATATTCGCATTGTGAAGGGACGGATCAAGATAAGATGGATAGTTTTTATGAGGCACTCAGTGATGTAGTTGTTAGAGTACAGGACAAGGACAGTGATCTGCTCATGGGTGATTTTAACGTCAGGATTGGAAATCGAACAGAAGGGTATGAAAAGATTATGAGTAAATTTGGAGAGGATATGGAGGCCAACAGGAACGGGAAACAACTCTTGGATTTCTGTGCCAGTATGGGCTTAGTAATCACAAACTCCTTTTTTAAACATAAGAACATTCACCGGTATACTTGGGAAGGCAGGGGAACCAGATTTGTCATTGACTGTATAATAACAGATCAGGAATTCAGGAAGGGTGTGAGGGACACACGTGTATTCAGGGGATTCTTTGATGACACTGATCATTATTTAATCTGCAGTGAAATTGGGATCGTGAGGCCGAAGCTGCAGGAAGTCTGGTCCATATGTAGGAGGATAAGAGTGGAGAAACTTCAGGATAAGGAAATCAGGCACAAGTACATAATAGCGATCTCAGAAAGGTACCAGTTAGTTGATTGTAGTCAATTAGTCATTGGAAAAGGAATGGGCAAGGTACAGGGACACAGTACTAGAAGTGGCTAAAGAATGTCTTGGAACAGTAGTGTGTAAAAGTAGGATGAAGCAAACAGCTTGGTGGAATGACACAGTCAAGGCAGCCTGTAAAAGGAAAAAGAAGGCGTATCAAAAATGGCTACATACTAGAACTCAGGTAGACAGAGAAAGTTATGTTGAAGAAAGAAACAAAGCCAAACAGATAATTGCAGCATCCAAGAAGAAATCGTGGGAAGACTTTGGAAACAGGTTGGAGACTATGGGTCAAGCTGCTGGAAAACCATTCTGGAGTGTAATTAGCAGTCTTCGAAAGGGAGGTAAGAAGGAAATGACAAGTATTTTGGACAGGTCAGGAAAACTGCTGGTGAATCCTGTGGATGCCTTGGGCAGATGGAGGGAATATTTTGAAGAGTTGCTCAATGTACGTGAAAATGCGATCAGTAATGTTTCAGATTTTGAGGTAGAATGGGATAGGAATGATGATGGAAGTAGGATCATATTTGAGGAAGTGGAAAAAATGGTCAATAGATTGCAGTGCAATAAAGTGGCTGGGGTGGACGAAATTAAGTCGGAACTCATCAAATACAGTGGAATGTCAGGTCTTAAATGGCTACACAGGATAATTGAAATGGCCTGGGAGTCGGGACAGGTTCCATCAGACTGGACAAAAGCAGTAATCACACCAATCTTTAAACATGGAAACAGAAAAGATTGTAACAACTACAGAGGTATCTCTTTAATCAGCGTTGTGGGTAAAATCTTCTCAGGTATTGTTGAAAGGAAAGTGCGAGTATTAGTTGAGGACCAATTGGATGAAAATCAGTGTGGGTTTAGGCCTCTTAGAGGTTGTCAGGACCAGATCTTTAGCTTACGGCAAATAATGGAGAAGTGTTATGAGTGGAACAGGGAATTGTATCTATGCTTTATAGATCTAGAAAAGGCATATGACCGGGTTCCTAGGAGGAAGTTATTGTCTGTTCTACAAGATTATGGAATAGGAGGCAAACTTTTGCAAGCAATTAAAGGTCTTTACATGGATAGTCAGGCAGCAGTCAGAGTTGACGGTAAATTGAGTTCATGGTTCAGAGTAGTTTCAGGGGTAAGACAAGGCTGCAACCTGTCTCCACTGCTGTTCATATTATTTATGGATCATATGTTGAAAACAATAGACTGGCTGGGTGAGATTAAGATATGTGAACACACAATAAGCAGTCTTGCATATGCGGATGACTTAGTTGTGATGGCAGATTCGATTGAAAGTTTGCAAAGTAATATTTCAGAGCTAGATCACAAATGTAAGGACTGTGGTATGAAGATTAGCATCTCCAAAACGAAAGTAATGTCAGTGGGAAAGAAATATAAACGGATTGAGTGCCAAATAGGAGGAACAAAGCTAGAACAGGTGGACGGTTTCAAGTACTTAGGATGCATATTCTCACAGGATGGCAACATAGTGAAAGAACTGGAAGCGAGGTGTAGCAAAGCTAATGCAGTGAGCGCTCAGCTACGATCTAATCTCTTCTGCAAGAAGGAAGTCAGTACCAAGACTAAGTTATCTGTGCACCGTTCAATCTTTCGACCAACTTTGTTGTATGGGAGCGAAAGCTGGGTGGATTCAGGTTACCTTATCAACAAGGTTGAGGTCACGGATATGAAAGTAGCTAGGATGATTGCAGGTACTAGTAGATCTGAACAATGGCAGGAGGGTATGCACAATGAGGAAATCAAAGAAAAACTGGGAATGAACTCTATAGATGTAGCAGTCAGGGCCAACAGGCTTACATGGTGGGGTCATGTTACTCGCATGGGAGAAGCAAGGTTACCCAAGAGACTCATGGATTCAGCAGTAGAGGGTAGGAGGAGTCGGGGCAGACCGAGGAGAAGGTACCTGGATTCGGTTAAGAATGATTTTGAAGTAATAGGTTTAACATCAGAAGAGGCACCAATGTTAGCACTGAATAGGGGATCATGAAGGAACTGTATAAGGGGGGCTATGCTCCAGACTGAACGCTGAAAGGCATAATCAGTCTTAAATTATGATGATGATAGTAGAAAGCGTCGGATGCTCTTTAAGACTACTCACAGGTGATGCAGTTGTTTATAACAAAGTAGCAACGCCAGGAGATAGTAAGAATTTGCAGAACGACCTGCAGAGAACTGATGAATGGTGCAGACTCTGGCAGGTAACCCTCAACGTAAATAAATGTAACATATTGCGCATACATGGGAAAAGAAACCCACTACTGTGCAGCTACACTATTGATGACAAACAGCTGGAAAGCGTCTGCGGTAAAATATCTAGGCGTAACTCTCCAGAGCGACCTTAAATGGAATGATCAAATAAAACAGATAGTGGGAAAAGCTGACACAAGACTCAGATTCATCGGAAGAATCTTAAGGAGATGTAACTCATCCACGAAAGAAGTGGCTTATAACGCACTTGTTCACCCGATTCTTGAGTACTGTTAATCTATGTGGGATCCCTATCAGGTAGGATAGGCTGATAGAGGAGATAGAGAAGATGCAAGGCAGAGCGGCACGTTTCGTCACGGGATCGTTTAGCTGGCAAGAGAGCGTCATGGCGATCTAAACAAACTCCACTGGCAGACGTTACAAGAGAGACGTTGTGCACCACAGACGCTGCAGTCATGGACTGTGCGACTGGTCCCGGCGGAGGTTCGAGTCCTCCCTCGGGCATGGGTGTGTGTGTTTGCCCTTACGATAATTTAGGTTAAGTAGTGTGTAAGCTTAGGGACTGATGACCTTAGCAGTTAAGTCCCATAAGATTTCTCACACATTTAAACATTTTTTTGCACCACAGAGATTTACTACTGAAATTTCGGGTCAGCACTTTTCAGGAGGAGTCAGACAACATACACTCCTGGAAATGGAAAAAAGAACACATTGACACCGGTGTGTCAGACCCACCATACTTCCTCCGGACACTGCGAGAGGGCTGTACAAGCAATGATCACACGCACGGCACAGCGGACACACCAGGAACCGCGGTGTTGGCCGTCGAATGGCGCTAGCTGCGCAGCATTTGTGCACCGCCGCCGTCAGTGTCAGCCAGTTTGCCGTGGCATACGGAGCTCCATCGCAGTCTTTAACACTGGTAGCATGCCGCGACAGCGTGGACGTGAACCGTATGTGCAGTTGACGGACTTTGAGCGAGGGCGTATAGTGGGCATGCGGGAGGCCGGGTGGACGTACCGCCGAATTGCTCAACACGTGGGGCGTGAGGTTTCCACAGTACATCGATGTTGTCGCCAGTGGTCGGCGGAAGGTGCACGTGCCCGTCGACCTGGGACCGGACCGCAGCGACGCACGGATGCACGCCAAGACCGTAGGATCCTACGCAGTGCCGTAGGATCCTACGCAGTGCCGTAGGGGACCGCACCGCCACTTCCCAGCAAATTAGGGACACTGTTGCGCCTGGGGTATCGGCGAGGACCATTCGCAACCGTCTCCATGAAGCTGGGCTACGGTCCCGCACACCGTTAGGCCGTCTTCCGCTCACGCCCCAACATCGTGCAGCCCCCCTCCAGTGGTGTCGCGACAGGCGTGAATGGAGGGACGAATGGAGACGTGTCGTCTTCAGCGATGAGAGTCGCTTCTGCCTTGGTGCCAATGATGGTCGTATGCGTGTTTGGCGCCGTGCAGGTGAGCGCCACAATGAGGACTGCATACGACCGAGGCACACAGGGCCAACACCCGGCATCATGGTGTGGGGAGCGATCTCCTACACTGGCCGTACACCACTGGTGATCGTCGAGGGGACACTGAATAGTGCACGGTACATCCAAACCGTCATCGAACCCATCGTTCTACCATTCCTAGACCGGCAAGGGAACTTGCTGTTCCAACAGGACAATGCACGTCCGCATGTATCCCGTGCCACCCAACGTGCTCTAGAAGGTGTAAGTCAACTACCCTGGCCAGCAAGATCTCCGGATCTGTCCCCCATTGAGCATGTTTGGGACTGGATGAAGCGTCGTCTCACGCGGTCTGCACGTCCAGCACGAACGCTGGTCCAACTGAGGCGCCAGGTGGAAATGGCATGGCAAGCCGTTCCACAGGACTACATCCAGCATCTCTACGATCGTCTCCATGGGAGAATAGCAGCCTGCATTGCTGCGAAAGGTGGATATACACTGTACTAGTGCCGACATTGTGCATGCTCTGTTGCCTGTGTCTATGTGCCTGTGGTTCTGTCAGTGTGATCATGTGATGTATCTGACCCCAGGAATGTGTCAATAAAGTTTCTCCTTCCTGGGACAATGAATTCACGGTGTTCTTATTTCAATTTCCAGGAGTGTATTACTCCCCTCCTACATACATCTCGCGTATTGACCAAGAGGAGAAAATTCGAGAAATTAGAACCAATTCAGAGGCTTACCAACGATCATTCTTCCCACGCACTATTTGCGAGTGGAAAAGAGTTGGAGGGATCAGATAGTGGTACCGAAAGTACCCTCCGCCACACACCATTAGGTGGCTTGCGGAGTGTGATGTAGATGTAGAAAAGAAATAAAAGTGAGTAATAAAACTAGAACGTATCGGTATTGGTGAGTTGCAATCTCCACAAAACTACCCAAGTCACTGTACTGAATTTTCATTAATTTAACGCTGGCCTCTGTTTTACTATGTGCGTACGAAGTACGAATACAGGGTGTCCCAAAAAGAATCACACGATGTGAAATAGTATTATTTATTAGGAAGAAGGGCTTAACACCAACAAATTGCATACTAAATTACTCAGAAAAGACAGAAGTTTATAAAAATTCATCATAAATGTTCAATATATCCTCCACTGGCTACACGGACGACATCTAGCCGATAGCCGAATTCATCCCCAACTGAGCGTAAAGTGTCTTCTGTCACTGAAGCTACAGCAGCTGATATTTTGGTTTTTAGTTCATCAATGTCACGAAGTATGGGAGGAATGTAAACACATTGTTTAACATACCCCCACAGGAAGAAATCACATGCTGTTAAGTCAGGGGACCTAGGAGGCGAAGAGTGTAAAGCCTAGTCTCACGGTCCTGTACGCCTATCCAACATTGAGGCACGTTGGCATTGAGGAAACTGTGCACGTTGTTGTGCCAGTGCGGTGGTGCTCCATCTTGCTGATAGATGAAATAGTCAGAGTCAAGTTGTGGGAATAACCAGTTCCGTAACATTGCAAGATATGATTGTCCTGTTAAGGTTTCTTCCTCAAAAAAGTAGGGTCCACAAACCTTGCTTTGCGAAACAGCACAAAAAACATTCACTTTTGGTGAATCACGTTCGTGTTCAATTGTTTCTTGAGGGTTTTCTAGCCCCCATATACGCACATTATGACTGTGAACCTTACCGCTAATATGGAAAGTTGCCTCATCGCTCAATATCAACCGCGACACAAAAGTGTCATCTTCCATGTCCTTTAGAATAGCGTCGCTAAAGTCCACTCGCTTCACTTTGTCAGTGTCTCGAACAGCTTGTACCAGTTGTAATCGGTATGGTTTGAGGGCTAAACGACGCCGTAACACACGCCACACTGTCATGGGCGGTAACACAAGTTCTCGGCTAGCACGACGCGTAGACTTGCTCGTCGGATTTGTTCCACTGTTTGTTCAGGAACGCGTGGCCGGCCAGGACTTTTGCCTTTACAGAGGCACCCTGTTTCTTCAAACTGTTTGTACCACCGTCGAATGTTCTTTGGTGATGGTGGTTTAGCACGAAATCGAATACGAAACGCCCGCTGAACTGCGATCACTGATTGAGTACGACTAAATTCAATAACACAATACGCCTTCTGTCGCGCGGACGTTATATTGCGCGAGACGCTGCACGCTCCAGGTCAGCGCTCGTAGCGACATCTAGCGGATTTTTTCCGAAACTCTGGACCATGCAGATTACACCTAGCGCTGTTTCGGTTACCTAGTGACATTTGTCTCAATATTATTATAAGTTAAAATCGGATCATTCTTTTTGGGACACCCTGTATATTGTCATATTTAAATTTTGGCCACATATAATGATATGTTATGAAATTAACGATACGGTATTCATAGCTGTTGTTAGGAATGTCACCAGTAGGACATAAAATTTAGACCTAAACACAGATAGCGTCTTCCATTGTGGGATACGATACCGTAATCTCTGGTATCAGCATGTTGTCGTTCATGCGTATCTAATGCCTTGTAAACAGAGCGACATTGAATCGCGGCCGTGTCCCTGAGAGTCGGTGGAGCGGGTCAGTGACAGTGCTCCAGTGTCAGCATCGCTCTGGGGAAGAACGACAGGAGAGGCCTGCGAGGTCGCAGTCGCTTGCCCAGATGTCACCTCTGTCGTCACATCACTCGTCCCCGAGACATTTTTTAGCGTAGCTCAGCGAGGCCACTTCCCCTCGGTTCTCTCTTCTCTCATTTGCCCTCCTCAGACCCAAGAATTTCAAACACATTCTTCATCAGATGGTCGACTCTGCAACACACCATCAGCGAGCGAGGCGGTGCAGCGGTGAAAACACTTCTCTCGCATTTTGGAGGTGCGGGACTCAAATTACCAGCTTTCCATTCAGATTTAGATTTTCTGTGTTTAGAAGCACATACCTTGAATCAAATGCCAGGATGGTTCCTTTCACAACTACACGGCCGATTTTCTTTCCCATCTGCGACTTCTTCAACTTTGTGCTCAGTCTCTTGCGATGGTACAATTTGTTATGGGATTAGCCATTCGAAATTCTGTTGTTGTATCGTGCTTTTCACCTCTGTGGCCTGTCGCACGACGGAGACACCCAACATTCCAGCTTAGAGCATGCGCAGAAACATTTGGAGGAACTATGAAAAACGCAAAGGTCGCCACCTCGCTCGCTCCCAATCGTGGATAAACAAAGCTAAGGCTGTTTTTTATTACAATTGTCACACCCGAACGACAATTTATCATTGATTTAGTTTCCAGAAGCAGTATACCTCACGCCATTTTGTTTGCACTAAAATGGCCAGGCCACGAATTGTTCCTGGATAGGGAAGACGAGCGTCAGTTTAGGAAGGTAACTGTTGTATAGCATCTCACCGATATCGTCTCTGCACTGCCGGGGATGCACAACGAATCGTGGGATACTTTGGCTCCGTATCTTGACAGACTATTGCTTTTTAGGAGTTCACAGCCGGTTGGACCGTTGACTCCTACCTCCCAGGCATGTCAACGCTAATATCTGGCGCCTTCGCCGACTGGTCGCGTTCCACTTGTCCATTCACAAAGGGCTTCTTGTGGTACCTTCAAAGCATCTAGCCAGCCTGGCTGGCCACTTCGCAGGCATCACAAAGCATTAGTTAAATGTTTCTCTTTTTTCACCAAGAAAGATTTTCTTTTCCCAGTGATTCGGAAATTTAATTTGAAAACTTGTGATCACAATACGAATATAAATGGCTCACCTTCAAAAATTATATTTGCAAATACATCTACATGGATACTCTGCAAATCACATTTAAATGCCTGGCAGAGGGTTCACGAACCACATTCACAATTCTCTATTATTCCAATCTCGTATAGCGCGCGAAAAGAACGAACACCTATATCCTTCCGTACGAGCTCTGATTTCCCTTATATTATCGTGGTGATACTTTCTCCCTATGTAGGTCGGCGTCAACAAAATAGTTTCACATTCGGAGGAGAAAGTTGGTGATTGGAATTTCGTGAGAAGATTCCGTCGCAAAGAAAAACGCCTTTGCTTTAATGAAGTCCATCCCAAATCCTGTATCATTTCAGCGACGCTCTCTCCCCTATTTCGCGATATTACAAAACGTGCTGCCTTCTTTGAACTTTCTCGATGTACTCCGTCAGTCCCGTCTGGTAAGGCTCCCACACCGCGCAGCAGTATTCGAAAAGAGGAAGGGCAAGAGTAGTGTAGGCAGTTTCCTTAGTAAATCTGTTACATTTTCTAAGTGTCCTGCCAATAAAACGCAATCTTTGATTAGAATTGCCTATAACATTTTGTATGTGTACCTTCCAATTTAAGTTGTGCGTAACTGGAATTCGTCGGTATTTAGTTGAATTTACGGACTTTAGATTTGACTGATTTATCGTGTACCCGAAGTTTAACGGATTGCTTTTAGCACTCATGTGGATGACCTCACACTTTTCGTTATTTAGGGTCAACTGCCAATTTTCGCGCCATACAGATATCTTTTCGAAATCGTTTAGCAATTTGTTTTGATCTTCTGATGACATCACCAGTCGATAAACGACAGCGTCATCTGCAAACAACCTAAGACGGCTTCTCAGATTGTCTGCCAACTTGTTTATATAGATAGGGAACGCAAAGGGCCTATAACACTACCTTGGGCAACGCTAGAAATTACTTCTGGTTTACTCGGTGACTTTCCGTCGGTTACTATGAATTGTGACCCCTCTGACAGGAAACCACGAATCCAGTCTTATAACTGAGACTATATTCCATAAGCACACAATTTCACTGTGCCGCTTGTGTGATACAGTGTCAAAAGCCTTCCGGAAATCAAGAAATACGGAATTAATTTGAGATCCCTTGTCAACAGCACTCAACACTTCGTTCGAGTAAAGAGCTAGTTGTGTTCCACAAGAGCGATGTTTTCTATATCCGTGTTGACTGTGTGTCAATAGACCGTTCTCTTCGAGATAATTCATGATGTTCGAACACATTACATGTTCCAAAATCCTGCTGCATATCGACGTTAATGATACGGGCCTGTTGTTTAGTGGAATACTCCTACTAACTTTCTTGAATATTGGTGTGACCTGTCCAACTTTCCAGTCTTCGGGTACAGATCTTTCGTCTAGCGAACGGTTGTATATGATTGTTAAATATGGAGCTATTGTATCAGCATGCTTTAAAAGGATCCAGCTGGTATACAGTCTGGACCCGAAGACTTGCTTTTATTAAGTGATTTAAGTTGCTGCGCTACTCCGAGGATATCTACTTTACGTCACTCATGTTAGCAGCTGTTCTTGATTCGAATTCTGGACTACGTATTTCGTCGTCTTTTGTGAAGGTATTTCAGAAGACTGTGTTTAGTAACTTTGCTTTGGTAGCACCGTCTTCGATAGTATCTCCATTGCTATCGCGCAGAGAAGGCAATGGTTGTGTCTTGCCGCTAGCATACTTCACATACGACCAGAACCTCTTTGGATTTTCTCCCAGGTTTCGAGACAAAGTTTCGTTGTGAAAACTATTATAAGCATCTCACATTGGAGTCTGCGCTAAATTTCGAGCTTCTGTAAAAGATCACCAATCTTGGAGAATTTGCGTCTGTTTAAAATTAGCTTTTTTTTTGTTTCGGCAGCAGTGTTCTCACCCGTGTTGTGTACCAAAGAAGATCAGCTCCGTCGTTCGTTAATTTATTGCGTATAAATCTCTCAATTGCTGCCGATTCTATTTCTTTGAATTCAAGCCACATCTGATCTACACTTATACTGTTAATTTGGAACGAGTGGAGATTGTCTCTCAGGAAGGCGTCAAGTGAATTTTTATCTTCTTCTTTGAATAGGTATATTTTTCGTTGATTAGGGAGTCACAATATACAATCTCGCTGCGAAAACCTTGTGTTCATTAATCCCTTGTATCCGTTTTAATGCCCTTTATGAGATTATTTGTTTGCTAGGAGGTCAAGTGTGTTTTCACAACCGTTTATTATTCGCGTGGCCTCATGAAATAACTGCTCGAAATAATTTTCAGAGAATGCGTTTAGCACAATTTCGGATGATGTTTGATGCGTACCTCTCGAATTAAACACGTATTTTCGCCAACATATCGAGGCTAAATTAAAGTCACCACAAACTATAATTGTATGAGTCGGGCAAGTGTTTGAAATCAAACTCAAGTTTTCTTTGAACTTTTCAGCATCATCTGAACTGCGAGGTCGGTAAAAGGGTCCAGTTATTATTTTGTTCCGGTTGCCAACAATTACCTCTGCCCATACTAACGATACGGATTAAATATTATTTTACGCGATTCAGCTGCAACTGAAGATACAATAGGTATTAAATATTTCACCTGTTTCGCACAGTTCTTTTTTGTTTTAATTAAAATTCATACACCAGGCCTTTCGGTAACTCCAGCGTTATACAGGATGGTCCATTGATAGTGACCAGGCCAAATATCTGATAAAATAAGCATCAAACGAAAAAACTACAAAGAACGAAACTCGTCTAGCTTGAAGGGGGAAACCAGATGGCGCTATGGTTGGCCCGCTAGATGTCGCTGCGATAGGTCAAACGGATATCAACTGCGTTGTTTTAAATAGGAACCCCCATTTTTGATTACATATTCGTGTAGTACGTAAAGAAATATGAATGTTTTAGTTCGACCACTTTTTTCGCTTCGTGATAGATGGCGCTGTAATAGTCACGAACGTATAAGTACGTGGTATCACGTAACATTCCGCCAGTGCGGACGGTATTTGCTTCGTGATACATTACCCGTGGTAAAATGCACCGTTTACCAATTGTGGAAAAGGTCGATATCGTGTTGATGTACGGCTATTGTGATCAAACTGCCCAACGGGCGTGTGCTATGTATGCTGCTCGGTATCCTGGATGACATCATCCAGATGTCCGGACCGTTCGCCGGATAGTTACGTTATTTAAGGAAACAGGAAGTGTTCAGCCACATGTGAAACGTCAACCACGACCTGCAACAAATGATGATGCCCAAGAAGGTTTTTTAGCTGCTGTCGCGGCTAATCCGCACTTAAGTAGCAGACAAATTGCGCGAGAATCGGGAATCTCAAAAACGTCGGTGTTGAGAATGCTACATCAACATCGATTGCACCCGTATCATATTTCTATGCACCAGGAATTGCATGGCGACGACTTTGAACGTCGTGTACAGTTCTGCCACTGGGCACAAGAGAAATTACGGGACGATGACAGATTTTTTTGCACGCGTTCTATTTAGCGACGAAGCGTCATTCACCAACAACGGTAACGTAAACCGGCATAATATGCACTATTGGGCAACGGAAAATCCACGATGGCTGCGACAAGTGGAACATCAGCGACCTTGGCGGGTTAATGTATGGTGCGGCATTATGGGAGGGAGGATAATTGGCCCCCATTTTATCGATGGCAATCTAAATGGTACAATGCATGCTGATTTCCTACGTAATATTCTACCGATGTTACTACAAAAGTTTTACTGCATGACAGAATGGCGATGTACTTCCAACATGATGGATGTCTGGCACATAGCTCCCATGCAGTTGAAGCGGTATTGAATAGCATATTTCATGACAAGTGGATTGGTCGTCGAAGCACCATACCATGGCCCGCACGTCCACCGAATCTGGTGTCCCCGGATTTCTTCTTGTGGGAAAAGCTGAAGGATATTTGCTGACAACATGCGTCAGCGCATTGTCAATACATGTGCGAACATTACGGAAGCCGAAGTACTCGGTGTTGAGAGGAATGTCGTTACACGTATTGCAAAATGCATTGAGGTTGACGGACATCAGTTTGAGCATTTATTGCATTAATGTGGTATTTACAGGTAATCACCCTCTAACAGTATGCGTTATCAGAAATGATAAGTTCACAAAGGTACATGTATCACATTGGAACAGCCGAAATAAAATCTTCAAACGTACCTACGTTCTGTATTTTAATTTAAGAAACCTACCTGTTACCAACTGTTCGTCTAAAACTGTGAGCCATATGTTTGTGACTATTACAGCGGCATCTATCACAAAGCGAAAAAAGTGGTCCAACTAAAACATTCATATTGTATCCAAGGTTCTCGGGTGTCCAGCCGGATCCGTTCGTCCAAGTTCCACGATATTTCAGCGGATAACCGTTCCGCCGTCATCAGCTGGTGCTGATGGAATGATCTGTCTGCGCTGTGTCCGTGGTATTTATGTCCGCGGGGTCCCGAGTCGTACCCCGGCGCGGGCGACCGGCGGGGCTCCGCGTGGTGGGAGGGGTGGGGGAAGCTGCAGCCACGCCCGGTGGTAGGCGCAGTCCATCTCCGTCCGCCGTGGCGGAAGGATCTAGCGTCCGCTCGTGCCGTTGCTCTTTGATGGTGTTTAATAACGGTTTCCAGGCCTTCTAAGTTGAAACCCGGTGTCCCTGTTGATGAGGTTATCTGTTACTCGAATTTCTATGGCCTCCTTGTAGATACTGTCCCAGTAGGCACTTGTGGCAGTCAGGATTTTTATCTCTTCAAATTTCGCTGTGTATTCGGTTACAATGCAGTGTTCTGCTAGGGCCGAATGGCTGGGTTGGCGTAAGCGGGAGTGACGTTTGTGTTCTTTGCATCGGTCCTCGACCGTGCGAACTGTTTGGCCGATATAGGATTTGCCACAGGCGCACGGGATTTTGTATACGCCCGCTTTCTTCAGCTCTCCGTCATCTTTTGCCGTTCCTAGTAGGTCACGAATCTTTGCTGGTGGCCGGAAGACTGTGTCAATCTTGTGTCGCCTTAACAGTCTCCCTATTTTTGACGACACGTTGCCAGCAAACGGCAGAAAGGCCAGAGCTTGCTTTTCTTCTCCGGGTTGTTCTTCATCTCGGTTCTTGCTGCACTTCTGTTGTCGGAAGGCCCTTTGGATTTGGCGGTTGCCATACCCATTCTTACGGAACACGGTCTCCAGGTATTTGATCTCCGTTGTCAAGTTCTGTTCATCAGAGATCGAGTGTGCTCTATGTACCAAGGTGTTGAGCATTCGATTAAGCTGCGCCGGATGGTGGCAGCTGGACGCATGTAGGTACAGTTCAGTGTGTGTGGGCTTTCGGTACACACTGTGACCCAGTGACCCATCAGACCTACATTACACTAGCACAACAAGAAAGGGTAGTTTTCCATCTTTCTCAGTCTCCATCGTGAACTGAATGTCATTATGGACCGAATTTAGATGTTGCAGAAATATCTGTAGCTGTTCCTGTCCATGTGGCCAGATGACGAACGTGTCGTCCACGTAGCGAAAGAAGCATACAGGTTTCAGTTCGGCGGCTTCCAGTGCTTCCTCTTCGAAACTCTCCATGAACAGGTTGGCCACCACTGGGGAGAGCGGGCTCCCCGTGGCTACTCCGTCGGTCTGCTCGTAGTATTGACCGTTGAAGACAAAGTACGTCGATGTTAACACGTGCCTGAACAGTTGTGTCAGTTCAGGCCCGAATTTCTCACTGATTAAGTGGAGAGAATCTTCCAGCGGGACACGTGTGAATAATGAGACGACATCGAAGCTGACCATGATGTCGGATTCTTATACTGTCATCTCCTTCAGGCGGCCAATGAAGTCCGTCGAGTTCGGGATATGGTGCGCACATTTCCCCACATAAGGTCTTAGCATGCCCGCTAAGTGCTGCGCCAAAAGATACGTCGGTGCCCCTATGTTGCTGACTATGGGTTGCATCCCTTCTTTGTGCGTTTTTGGGAGACCATATATCCTCGGAGCTACCGCCGAACGATAAATGGGGGTTCCTATTTTAAAAAAACGCAATTATTATCCGTTTGATCTACAGCAGCGCCATCTAGCGGGCTAACCATAGCGCCATCTGGTTTCCCCCTTCAAGCTAGACAAGTTTCGTTCTTTGTAGTTTCTGCGTTTGACGCTTATTTCGTGAGATATTTGGCTCGGTCACGATCAATGGACCACCCTTTATATGTATGATAAAACGTAAACAAAAGTGCATAAGGAGCAAATACATTCGGATTGCAAATACACCTCTCGGGTTTGCTGCCGGATCGTATTTTGTAAATCCTACAATATTTCATCGCTGCAACTGATCCGTATTTTCAGGTGGTGGTAGCAACTGCTGTCACTGTTGCAGGATGCGACTGATGATAACCAGGACGGGAGCAGGCAATATGAGTGCGCGGGAAGACGCAGTTAAAGTTGATAACTTGTCCCGTGTACGGGTGTGTGTGGCCTCCTTAACAACAGTCCCAGAAAGATGACACTGGGAATAAAATTTCAGTCTTTTCCGTAAAACGTGTGATGCCCCATGAGTATTGGGACAAAAGGGAGTCTCACCCCACTCTCCTTCGTTGCCAGATGTATCCAAGATGGCGGTATGTAGACTTAGCAACAGCGCATGACATCACCCAAGATAGTGGCCATGACGTCAGCTGATGACGCAAGTACCATTATCCAAGATGGCGGCTTTTGGCGGGAAAGTGCCACGCCCCTCACCCCAAGAAAAATGTCTGGAAGTTCAGATTCCAACAGGATAATGCATCGCACCACAGTTATCTCTCTAAGCAAAGAAACTCGCGAGAAGATAGCCTCTAACATTCTGTGTGGTGTCTGTTTATTCTATATCGTGTCTCCCTACCACTTTCGCGCAACGACGCTCTGAGCGTGTTTTTTAGGGAATTGACTAGTTTGAACCTGGGACCTGTTGCTGGTAAGGAGACGCCACACCACACATGACATGTAGAGTTCAGAAGAGTTCAGTGAGGCTAGCGATGATATAACCAAATACTTAATGATTTCAGCATCAGCTCCACGGCACTCCCTGTTAAAGAATCTTAATACTAACTAAATTTAGTGGAAGGGGTTCAAGGCTTTCCTATTTTTAGTTAGCTGGTAAAATAACGTCGAAAAAGCAGTTAAGTTTACCATTGGAAATTTTATTCTACTCACAAAACATCGTTTATAAATTGCACTATTGATAAAAGGATATGTTTTAATACAGGATGGTAAAAACCAACTGCGTTCAACAAAAATGCGAACGAATATTCCCTGGGTGGGTTTCCAAGTTCTACAATGGATCGAAGGATGACCTATGCCATATCACATCTATAATCTAGGTTTAAATTAGGTTTCACAAGAGAGAAAACTATCAAAATGGTCTACAGTGACCCTCAATTATCTTTAATTACTTATCTAGCTTGTCGTAAATTACAGTGGCTGATGTGGCTTCTCAATAACTATATAACAGAAAAATCATCGCGTTTCAGATTTTAACTTCAAGTGGCAAATGTGAGCACCATGAGCTTAATTGACGATCGACACTAGTATTACGCAAAAAGGTGGTGTAATAGATGAGACTTCTGCAGTTCTGAGTGAAGCTTTATGCGCTGTTATGTGGCATCACATGCGTTCATTACCTTATCGGTGTTCGTCAGGGGGTGGCGGACAGCACAGCTCCGCTCACCTCGCCGTCTCAGAAGCAACTCTCCCCTAACTTCTCCTTACTACAATTTACCAAAGTTGGTTTAAAAATCTATCTGGCTGTGTTTTCATCTGACCAATCAGGGTCTCAATGTTAACCTTAAGCTCCACCTACAAAAATTCTGTCTATCCAGTGAGAAACGTTATACTTTTCGTGGTGGGGCAATGTTTTTAAAGTTTGCAACGTAATAGAGACGCGAAAAAGTCTCACGCTAAAACTTGCAGCTGGTGTGGTCCTTTTAGTGTTATCGTAAGATCTATACTGTTCTTCTGGAGGGCCCTAACTTTTAACATGGGCTGGGGGGTGGTCCTGACGTAACAGAGACGCGAAAGAGTCTCACGCTAAAACTTGCGGCTGGGGTGGCCCTTTTAGTGTTATCGTAAGATCTGTACTGTTCTTCTGGAGGGCTCTAGCTTTTAACATGGGCTGGGGGTTGGTCCTAGCGGTTAGCTGGCGACGTGGGTGTCCATCCCTTATCGTAGGGCCTTCTAGCTTAACACTGTTCTGCTCTTGGCTTCTGTTCTAGTTTCTCCCCTCGGTAATGCGTCTGTCTCACGGTGGGAAGGTATGACATGCATTTAGGCATTCTTATGTTAGTCTGTGGTATTCCATTTGCTCACTCGTTACTCGTATTACTTTGGTTAATTTAATGTCACGATTTATTCTGAGCTATGTGACATACCACTGGATTTGCTTATCATGTCAGTGTTTTCATGGAAGGTGTTGGATTTGCCTGACACCTTATAAGCCCACTTGGGCTACCTCCACTAACCTGTCACCCAACCGCCACTTCCACCTCTGAACTGGCACAATGTTTGAATTTTGGCAGTAAAGAAAGGTCACTTTGGGTTTCGCTACCAACCTAAGAAAATTGCGTGAAAGAAAGCTCACCTGCACTAACCTAAGTCACCTGGTCGCCACCTCTTCCTAGGGATTGGTGGGACAAGTACTGGTGCACAGAGGAAGGAGTGTTCTTTATGTAGTTTGCTAAATAACTCATTTATAATGCTCTACAAACACGCCTGTTAATTGTCAACCGTCAAAATAACCCATTGCACTGCCTACAGACATGCAAACCACTCCTAGATAATGCAATACATTTACGTCCAGAGAGCTAAACAACTCGTAAATTGTCAAACTAATAATCCATCTAAAACACTCTGCAAACATGCTTGCTTATCGTCAACTGTCGAAATCATGCACAAGTCTTTATTTAAACAATTATAGGCAGCAGCACCATCCAGTGTGCTCGCCATGAAGTCCACTGTCCAACTGACATAGTACACAGTACAGGCACCGCTATGTAGAGGCTCCTATATCCCAGCACAAAGGATGTAAATGAATCGAGCATTATGATTGGCTCTTATCGAATTTACCCGCCGAATTACTGATGCCGCCAGTATCGAAGCTCCATCCACCTTTCCTTTCTAGGACTTTCAGAGGTAAAATTATTTTCAACAGATCGCTAAATAGTATCCACAGTTAAACCCGCAACTTTGTGTACAGATCATTAAATACATACCAGACTCACAAGAGTATTGGTAGCCAGGAAGATATTTACCAGACTATTGCTGCTACAGTCTGACACTGATCGATGTATACGTAATGTCTCATCTTGACGACTGTGCTTCTGGAACGAATCTCGTTATCTATAGCGCATATAATTTTCCACGTAAAAATCTCTCTCATACCCTCACGGTTATGGATGTGCTGAATCTATATGTCCCTCACGAGAGGACACACAGTCATCCTCTCTAGTTATGCCATAACATAAACAATACTAACTCTACAATGCAATATATACACATTTTACACAAACAGTGCAGTTATCTTTTATATCTTTACAGCACCCAGCACCCGAAAAAATTATGCTATGCCTACACTTACACCATCTATGTGTCACCATCCTCCCCAGTCGTAGGGAGGCACCACCAACCTTTGCTTTCTTTCTACAGACGAGACGTTCAGCGGCAATAAACTATTTTACACTAATCACCATATTGCACCAAATAAACCTCGCAAAATGCCATATGTATCGTCAAATACGGGAAGATTCTTACTCATTTACAGTGCTCTCCCACTAAGGACGTGAAACCGATCTCCAACCTGGCAATATATCACCGTCTACCGTGTCGATGTAGTAAACATACAATTCATATCCTCCGCCATACAAAATCATCACTTTTATATCATTCGTACATATACTGTGAAGACAGACAGTACCATATATATACTCCTCTCAGCACTAGGGCATCTACGCCCGACAGGTGCCCATAGGACCTCAGAACTGTTCTACAAATTCGGGATCGTTTCCCCTCTGCACAAACGCGTTACTGTTTCTGCTTCCTTACTTGCTCTCTTTTCTACGCACGTCTCCAGGCTCGGGGATTACAAGAACACACGTATTTTCGCAGGGTTCACCATAATATTATACCATTTTCGCGGTATTTCTCGATATCAAGCACTAGGCAGCATCCCACCGATCGCTAGCACAACATAATTCCCAAGATACAGCCTGGAAATTATTTCTCTACAAACCGCAAACTTTAGTGAGGTACAGCGTGCTGTAAACCAATGAGTAAGTAGAAACAAATAGAGCAAACTGTTATTTCCACTCTCGAATACCGATGTCGGTGATATAACAGAGTCCAAATCATCCCTACAATTTATAAGCCAAGTAAGGTCGTTGTGATGTCTAGAGAACAGGCAAACATGTCTTCCACATCCTCGTAGATACACAAAACACAGTCGATCTTCCCTCAACTAAATAAAAGCGCGAAAAGTGCAGAAGCAAGCAACCGAACAATTTACATGGGAGGGAATAATACACATACACAATCTTCTCAAATTTCCACTTGATCACGAAAGCTGCTCAACACATACTAAGTATTAGTTCGCTATTCGGTCCTCTAGAGGACGGCAAAGTTAACTCAGATACATTCCTACACACCAACAGGCTTCTGTATTCGGGTGGCTGCTGCTGTTAACAGGAAATGTTAAACATTCCCGCTACAGGCCACGCATACATGGAATCATTCCAGAAAATTGGTCACGTATATCTTTTATCATTATGCTTACAATTAAATATTACGATTGCAATCTCACTTGAACGGCACTCAACAATGAGCGAAGTGTCAGAAATACACCCTGCTGTCGGCAGTGGCTCTAGAAATAGAAATATTATGAGGGTCACTCCAAAAGAAATGCACACTATTTTTTTAAAAATCCATCTTTTATTCTACATGTTTGAAAGTTCTACAGTGTGTAGATACATCCGTTAGGAACAATATTTTTATTTCTCCACATAATTTCCATCCCTCTCAACTGCCTTACACCCTCTTGGAACCAGCGCCTGTATACCCACACCATAAAATTCTGTACCAACCTGTTGGAGCCACTGTTTGGCAGCGTGCACAAGGGAGTCATCATCTTCAAACCTTGTTCCGCGAAGAGAGTCTTTCAGTTTCCCAAAGAGATGATAGTCACATGGAGCCAGGTCGGGACTGTAAGACGGGTTTTTCAGTGTTGTCCATCCGAGTTTTGTGATCGCTTCCATCGTTTTTTGACTGACATGTGGCCGTGCATTGTCGTGCAACAGCAAAACATCCTGCTTTTGCCGGTGTGGTCGAACACGACTCAGTCGAGCTTGAAGCTTCTTCAGTGTCGTCACACATGCATCAGAATTTATGGTGGTCCCACTTGGCATTATGTCCACAAGCAAGAGTCCTTCCGAATCGATAAACACCATAGCCAAACTTTTCTAGCAGAAGGTGTGGTTTTGAATTTTTTTTTTTCGTGGGTGAATTTGCATGATGCCACTCCATTGATTGCCTGTTCGTCTCTGGTGAAAAATGATGGAGTCATGTTTCATCACCTGTCACAATTCTTCCAAGAAATTCATCTCCACCATTCTCGTACTGTTTCAAAAGTTCGCTGCATACCGTTTTTTTGTTTCTTTGTGAACCACTGTCAACATCCTGGAACCCACCTGGCACAAACCTTTTTTTAACGCCAACACATTCAGTATTCTGCAAACACTTCCTTACCCTATCCCAGCGTAGCGTGACAATTCGTTCACTGTGATGCGTCTGTCAGCAGTCACCAATTCGGTAACTCTCTGCACATTGTCTGGAGTGTGTGCAGTACGAGGCCTGCCGCTGCGAGGACAATCCTCAATATTGCCGTGCCCGCTTTCATCACGTAACCTGCTTGCCCACCGACTAACTGTACTGCGATCGACAGCAGCATCTCCGTACACCTTTTTCAACCTCTTGTGGATGTTTCCCACTGTCTCGTTTTCACAGCACAGGAATTCTATGACAGCACGTTGCTTCTGACGAACGTCAAGTGTAGCAGCCATCTTGAAGACATGCTGTGATGGCGCCACTCACGGGAACAGGTTGATTTAAGTTTGAAAACATGCGGGAAGGATGTATCTACACACTGTAAAACTTTCACACATGCAGAATGAAAACTGTATTTTTACAAAAATAGTGTGCATTTCTTTTGGAGTGACCCTCGTACTACCTTTCTTATGACTCGCCATACTCTTCCCTTTGCTATCACAGTACTTCAAGTCAAATCCATACCCTCCGTACGACTGGACATTTCCTTTCCATAAACACATACTTTATAAAGCCTGATGCTCAAATGCGAACATATTAACCCATTCCCTATTACTACTAAGTATAATACTTTGTCAATAACTGATTGCCTGTGATGCGAAATAATACTGACCGAAAATCAACGATGGGTGTGCATGTCTCTTAGGTTTTTCTTGCGAGTCCTACCACTGTGTCCTAGAAAGAGAGACGTAATCGGTGAGATGTTAAAGAAAAAAACTTGTCGCAGCATCTTCTTCATGTTACTGTCACACGAGGTCTTGGTTCTACAGGTGCACACAAGTATTCATGTTAAAAGCTATACTGGCGTTACGAATCGGAATACGACATTACCTCTGAATGAATCACCACATTTTGAAAGTGACTCGGCTCATGAACGTGTTATGTAAACGGTATTTGCGATAATTCTATAATCTTTGTAGCGCATTCTGTCTCGATACCATATCAGAAGTTCTGCGATATATCCACTGAGTTATAGGCAGCGATGACTGATTGAAAAGGAACACAAACACTTGTAGTAGATGATGTGCCGATTGAGGTCGTAAGAAGAAAATGTAAACTAGCTTCTCAGATCTCTGGTTTTATGCTATCAGCTAGAAATGATGTCAATGATTTCGAATCAGGTTTCTCCATTCAAGCACATACCTGCATCGGATCACACCCGCAAGTGAATCAATCATATTTCTGCCCCCCCCCACCCAAAAATCTCGAAATGCGTCGCCTTTCCCGAACCTAGCTGCTACAGTAAAATTCCAACCCGGTTTTAGTCACCCCTCTACGCATCTTGCAAATGCTCCCATTTCTACAGCTTTCCACATGCGATCGTTCCAATTTAAGTCGGAACTGAGCAGAAGTAGGAGAAAGACATATCCACCACCTTTTGCAACCCGTCTAGAAACAGAACGATCCACGTGCAACAGGAGCATGTTTTGACCATTCAGCGGATATGCGAGCAATGTGGTACGTCCCCAAAGTAGATACAAGTACTAAGATCCTTGTCCATTCAAATCAATCAGCTCAACATGCTATCATCGTTATTCTCTACACCCCCCCCCCCCAACATAGGAAATTTACGAACTATAAAAGCTCATTCGATTTAGAAGTCACCTAGGCACCGATACCGAGGCAATGACACAAAGCTGCAGTGGGCCTCGAACGCGGAGATGGAGATTCCGCAATGCTTCCCAGAATGGCATAGCGTGCAGCCATCCAAGCACTCCTAACGGTACATCTCACCCTCACCGAATTTACACCTCAACCTGCTGCTGTTACTGCCGCCTATAAAATATACAGGCATCGCAGAGGCCGCTTTAAAGTTTGGTCACCTATACTCTAGGCGAATGATTGTATCCCACAGACTGTACTAAGTTGCAAGGTACGCTCCTTCTGGTCCTGGTTCAAACACTGTTTTCTAACACGCTTTTGTACAGTGCCAAACATTTCGTTTTTCTGCCATGACTTCGAGGCCAGTGTCAAGTTCTAAACCGACATTAAGAAGTTCTGATCCACGGCCTTTCACAGGAAACTAGACGTTGCATGGTGTAAATCATATTCTTACGGCGGATAGCATAACATGCTACACACCAGTTGATTTTAAATAAAAGACACTTAAAACAAAAGCAAACAGGAAGAGTTTTGCTGTGTTGTCATAAGTCTCCAAACTACAGTCCAAAGGTTATTCATGAGCTCTACATTTAGACTCATCTCTCACATTGACGCAATATGTGATTACTCTGCGTTCCCTTTCGACTGATTCCTCATATTGCACTCATGTGTGCGATCAGTGTTTCGTTGCTATCCACCCCAGAAGTTGCTGTCCATCCACCAAAACTTTTTCCCCCAACTCAAACAAGCAATATCAGTCAATCATTATGTGGTAACCAGTGCACGGATGGGATGGTAATGACACAATTAATGTACTCTAATAATAAGCATCACAGTTGATAGCATGAACAATTTTACAGTAACTTCGACACGGGCCAGTGATGTGACAGCATGTTTCCCCAATTTCAGTATCACAGCTAAACCACCCTTCTCCACTTTGCGAGTATCATTGCGAACATGGGTAGATGACTGTGCAATATATCCGTTCAGTGTTAATTCTCGAACACATAAATCATCAAAGTATACCAGACAATGTTCCACATGTTTCTATCACCTCGAGTATAGTGTTTAATTTACAATCTATCTCTCTGCGTATGGGAGTGACAGAACATTATCACAGTCTTAGGGTAAAATTAGAGAGTGAAAGACCCTCCTCACACTGCCATTGACCAACCCGCCCTGCAGCACCGTTAGCGAATTAATCTGCAACCGACCAGAAGAAGACTGCTACACTCCACCTCTCGTGAATGAATGGAGCTTTCCCAGTCCTCACCCACCTCGAGATGCGTCCATGTCGAGGAGCTTAGAACTCCTTATCGATGTATAGTAACAGATTTCAAAGTGCCGTGATGTAATAGCAGACAGTTAAGAAGAACAAGAGAGGAATTATTTTATAGGCGATGGAGCTCCTGACAGATGGAGTTCGACGCATTTTAACGTAAATCAACCAAGCTGTCAACTCTAAAGTACTGTTCTAGAGTCTAGGATCAGTACGTGGAAGGTATTGGTAAGAGAGAACATAAACACTCGCACTCCTACGGCTACAATGTTCTGCACTTAAAACAGGCCTATAATGTTATATCACCTGCGTTTCCAACCTATCAGATGTATGGAGTGTAGCATTGTTAATATTCCAATGTGAGAAATTTTCAAGTGCTTGACATACATTCTTCTTCCCGGTTTCTTTATTATAAACTATGTTATCAACCATAAAACATTTGCTATGCGTGATATGAGAACTATATAGCTTTCTGGAGATGTATAGTGTCCAATATTCACATCACGTTAACGGTTTTTTTAACATATGGTCGATTACGTGTCTCTTTCTAAGACACAGTGATAGCACTCGCAAGAGAAACATAAAGAGACATGTTCATGCATCGTTGATTTTCGGTCAGTATTATTTCATATCATAGGCAATCAGTTATTGAGGAAGTATTATACTTAGTAGTAGTGGTGGGTGCGTGATATGTTCGCATTTGAGCATCAGGTGTATAAAGTATGTGTTTCGGGAAAGGAAATGACTATGGCCAGTCGTAAGGAGGGCATGGAATTGATTTTGAGTACTGTGATAGCAAAGGGAAGAGTACGTCGAGTCATAAGTAAGGTAGTGATATTTATATTTCCAGAGCCACTGCCAACAGCAGGGTGTATTTCCGATACTTTGCTCATTGTCAAATGCCGTTCAATTGAGATTGCAATCGTAATATTTAATTATAAGTATAATGATAAAAGATATACGTGACCAATTTTCTGGAATGATTCCGTGTATGCGTGGCCTGTAGTGGGAATGTTTAACATTTCCTGTTAACAGCAGCAGCTGTCCGAACGCAGAGGCCTGTTGGAGTGTAGGAATATATCTGAGTTAACTTTACCATCCTCTAGAGGACCGAATAGCGAACTAATACTTAGTATGTGTTGGGCGGCTTTCGTGATCAAGTGGAAATTTGAGCAGATTGTGTATGGAAGTGCGTTTGCACTGGACTGTTTTCCCCTCCCATGTAAATTGTTTGGTTGACTAGAAATTTCTCTGGTGTGTCAAGTATGAATGGGATGTGGCCGACTCACACCTGAGGGCACCTGTGTGTAGGTCGACAGCTGACGACACGACACTTTGTGGGGGTTGCTGCTAACCTCCGGTACACTCTAGTGGACAGGGGGTGGTGGACGGTGCTTGTGCAGGTTGATTGCATTATTTTGTGAGTGGGTCTGTAGGCTGTGCTATGCTTTATTTGGACAGTTTACAAGCACTGAGCATGTCTACACACCACTGTGCTGCAATATTTAGGTAAATCAGTAGTTGTTTTATTTTGCGAGTCGGCAGAGTGTTATTTGGGAGTAGTTTACAGTATGTGGGTTGTGTGGTGTGACCACAGCATGTGTTTTGTACCAGTGTGATAAATATATTCCCTCCCTAATTAATTGTTTCCAAAATACTTAGAGTACACTCCTTCCTTACTCTCCCTAGCAGCCCAGCACAGGCTGAGTAATTTTCGCGCCATTTTACCCCTCCAGACCACCATCTGGGATTAGGTCACGGGAAGGATGACAGTACCCTCTGGTGGCAGTAATGTGTACTAGGTCAGTTGGAGTCTATATCTCGTGGTGGAGACATTGCTTGTAGAATAAAAACTTACATCCATCATAGGCAGAGTCGTTTTCCCGCCATTTCCCTCACCATCTTGGATGATGTGATGCACTGTGCATGTTTCTACACTTTAGTGCATGTTAGCCCAACAACATGGGTTGGTAAGGGGATGTGGCGGTTGGATGACGATTGTGGTGGGGACTTTAACTATTTCCTTCCAAGTCCAGGTGGGCATGGCATTCATGAGAATTCATTCCAAGTCCATGATAGCGCTCTCTGGTGGTGTCAGTATGTACTAGGCCTCGTGGTGAACAGACTGTTTGCAGCCATCTTGGGTAATGGTGGTCGCGTCATCAGATGCCGTCACAGAAGACGGCACCCTCTGCTGGTGGTAGTTTGTACTAAGCCAGTTGGAGTCCAGACCTCCTGGCGAACACACTGGATGGTGTTACTGTCTGTAATTGTTGAAATAAAGACTGGTGCATGATTTCGTTAGTTAAGAGTTAGCAAGAACATTTGCAGAGTGTTTTAGATGGATTACGAGTGGTTTGCATGTCTGAGCCGGCCGGGGTGCCCGAGCGGTTGTAGGCGCTACAGTCTGGAACCGCGCGACCCCTACAGTCGCAGGTTCGAATCCTGCCTCGTTCATGGATATGTATGATGTCCTTAGGTTAGTTAGGTTTAAGTAGTTCTAAGTTCTAGGGGACTGATGACCTCAGAAGTTAAGTCCCATAGTGCTCAGAGCCATTTGAATTTACATGTCTGTAGGATGTGCAATGCATTATTTTGATATTTTACAGTTAGCAGGCGCTTATGTAGAGCATTATAGAATGAGATATTTAGTAGTAGTTTGCAGGTCTGTATGCTGTGTGGCATGTCAGAGAGTGTGTTCTGTATCACTGTGATAAATATACTCCATCCCTAAAAAAATTGTTCCAAAATAAATAAAGTACAGTCCTTCCTTTCTCCCACAGCCCAGTGCAGGCTGATTCCGTTTCCCACGAATTCCTAGGAAGAGGTGGCGTTCGGGTGACTTTCCAGCAATTTTGTTAGGTTGGTAGTGAAACACCACGTGACCTTTATTTACTGCCAAAATTCAAACTTGGCCACATTTCCTAGGAAAAGGTGGCGGTTGGGTGACAGGTTAGTGGAAGTAGGCCAAGTGACCTATCTTCCTGCGATTTTCTTTGCTTGGTAGAGATAACCGTGGTGTGGTGCATTATCCTGCTCGAATTTGAACGTCCCGCCATTTTTTGGGAGAGGGGGTTAGGTTAGTGGAGGTAGCCCAATTGACCTCCTTCCTGCCAAAATACGCCATCTTGAATGACGTCATGCGCTGTTGCCAAGTCTATAAGACTCTATCTTTGATGACACCATCGCCGCTATCTTGGAAAATCTGGCAACAGTGCAGTGTGGCATAGAATCCCCTTTGTCCCAATACTATGATGATGTTCGACAGTGTTTTTGCATGGTTCAACATGTATGTCCAATATAAGATTTTTCATATTGTTGTGGAATCTTATTCACGCCACGTTTCGTGAGGCCATGGTCGTCCATGACCGAGCACAATAAATTCCTCAGTTTTGCTGGTGACCAAAAAGAAACACACTTGATGTCATGCCTTTTGATCATTCTTTCTATTCTTGAAGCCATGCCGACAAAATAGGGCAAGGACGCCGTTCAAATGGGTGCCTCCGCATTCTCATTCACATTCTTGCTTTGAATTTGCTTAGAATGGAATGCATGGCGTATCCGTATATCGTAATAGCCTTTCTGTTGGAATACCGCTCTTATGTGTTGTTAGGTCACCAGGTAGAGTTTCGGCATCTGATAGCACGTGTGCTCTGTGCACCAAAAGCGCCTGCATATACAGCCCCGTGTGAGTTGATTTGCGAGAGACACTGTGTCCCAGTGTACCATCGGCTTTTCTGTTGACCATGACACCCAGGAAATGCTTGTCGTGGCGCAGTGAACACGAGAGAGAGAGACGTTCCACAAAATAAATAAATAAATCTGCTCATAAGTAGATTCATAGTATCTCGTCAGAGCTACAATTCCTTTCATAATCATACGGTAACTATTATCATTACTTGCGAATAAGCCCATTAGGACTACGCATAGTACTTAGAGGTGGCCATTTCCCTTCCTTTGCGCCCGTATTTCTTTCATTCTCTTTCTGTGGGGTTCCTTTCTCTCATCAAATAATAGTATTCCAGTCTTCTTTCTTGCTCTTTCCGCTTTGTCAGCTTGCCAGTTTTGGACCTGAAGACTTCTCGCTTTTTTACGTTTTCTGGTATAATTCCTGCCATTTTCGTATTAATTTAGATCTCGCCAATCCATTTCATCGTGCCCCTTTTGGCTTTACTCCTCCTCTCAAAGAATTCGCCTGTTTTGTAACTCTGTCTGGATTCATTCTTGTTATGTGTCCATAGAATCCTAACTTGCGTTTCCTAATACGAGGTGCAGTCAAATTCTAAGACCTCCGATTTTTTCTCTAATTAACTACTCACCCGAAATCGATGAAACTGGCGTTACTTCTCGACGTAATCGCACTGCAGACGTACACATTTTTCACAACGCTGATGTCATGATTCCATGGCAGCGGCGAAGGCTTCTTTAGGAGTCTTTTTTTGACCACTGGAAAATCGCTGAGGCAATAGCAGCACGGCTGGTGAATGTGCGGCCACGGAGAATGTCTTTCATTGTTTGAAAAAGCCAAAAGCCACTAGGAGCCAGGTCAGGTGAGTAGGGAGCATGAGGAATCACTTCAAAGTTGTTATCACGAAGAAACTGTTGCATAACGTTAACTCGATGTGCGGGTGCGTTGTCTTGGTGAAACAGCACACGCGCAGCCCTTCCTGGACGTTTTTGTTGTAGTGCAGGAAGGAATTTGTTCTTCAAAACATTTTCGCAGGATGCACCTGTTACCGTAGTGCCCTTTGGAACGCAATGGGTAAGGATTACGCCCTCGCTGTCCCAGAACATGTACACCATCATTTTTTCAGTACTGGCGGTTACCCGAAATATTTTTGGTGGCGGTGAATCTGTGTGCTTCCATTGAGCTGACTGCCGCTTTGTTTCTGGATTGAAAAATGGCATCCACGTCTCATCCATTGTCACAACCGACGAAAAGAAAGTCCCATTCATGCTGTCGTTGCGCGTCAACATTGCTTGACAACATGCCACATGGGCAGCCATGTGGTCGTCCGTCAGCGTTCGAGGCACCCACCTGGATGACACTTTTCGCATTTTCAGGTCGTCATGCAGGATTGTGTGCACAGAACCCACAGAAATGCCAACTCTGGAGGCGATCTGTTCAACAGTCGTTCGGCGACCCCCCAAAACAATCTCTCCACTTTCTCGATCATGTCGTCAGACCGGCTCGTGCGAGCCCGAGGTTGTTTCGGTTTGTTGTCACATGATGTTCTGCCTTCATTAAACTGTTGCACCCACGAACGCATTTTCGACACATCCATAACTCCATCACCACATGTCTCCTTCAACTGTCGATGAATTTCAATAGGTTTCACACCACGAAAATTCAGAAAACGAATGATTGCACGCTGTTCAAGTAAGGAAAACTTCGCCATTTTAAGTATTTAAAACAGTTCTCATTCTCTCCGCTGGTAGTAAAAATCCATCTGCTGTACGGTGCTGCCATCTCTGGGACATATTGACAATGAACGCGGCCTCATTTTAAAACAATGCACATGTTTCTATCTCTTTCCAGTCCGGAGTAAAACAATCGGCGGCCTTAGAACTTGAATGCACCTCGTACCGCTATGGATATTTGTGTATTGTTTGATTTCTTATTTGCCTTTGAGTCGGTATTGTTCGTTCACAGAGTTTGGACCTAGAATTTTTCTTACGATTTTGATTTATTGTTTCTGCGTTTTGAGTGTCTGTTTTTCTGTTCAAATTTAGTTTTTCTGAACTATAGATGCATTCTCGTTTGATTACTATATTGTAATGTCTTAGTTTTGTGTTCTTGGAGATACCTTTTTGTTGCACTTAGGGGTTTTGGGTATGATGGTAAACAGCTTTCATCTTTTACCATATAATTTCGGTTGCTTTTGTTTGGATTCCATTTTCCTGAATGATTTCACTGACGTGTTTCAAATGTGGAACTCGTTTCAGTTTACATTATTTCGTCTCCATGAATTTTGGTGCTTGTTCGTTGTAGGCATATACTCTGTCTTTCCAAAAGATGTCTGGAGAATGCAGCTTCTTTCAAGAGTCAACCTTATTTTTGAGATGATGAAATGTCGCCAGTTATGGTGGCTATATAGTTTTCAAATTCTAGGCAGCCTATAGATAACTTTGCTCTGCAACCCATCTCCTTGTTTTACTACCTTTTATTGATTACTAAATGAATTTCCCCATAAATTTAAGCTTGGGTCTTGTGTCTATAAGTGTCTGTATTATAACTGGAGGTACGCTTAGAGCTACGGCTTGTTCTTTTAATATTTGAAAGAGTGATCTGCTATAGGCTTTTTTGAAATATACAAATGTGCAGACGATATGTTTGCTACAAATTTTCTAATGTCGTCGGGATAGCTTTAGGTTCAAAATTTGCCCTGGACACGAATGGCCTGATCGGAGTCCTGCCTAATATTTTCTAATTTTTGTTTGAAGTTGTGTCGGTGATGTATCGAGAAGGCAGTGGGATAGAATTTTGTACACAGCTGATAATAGTGAGATTCTCCTGTAGTTACTTACATCTGTTCTGCCTCCCCTTCTTGTCTGACGTGTGAATTAACGCATTTTTCCAACCTTCTGGAATTTGTTCTTTTTGCCCAATGTCTATCGTGATTTTGATGATTTAGTTTATTGTGTTTAAGTCTGCTGATTTAAGAACATGAACTATTATTCCGTCTTCTTCCCACGACGCATTATTATTTTTGAGTCTTTGGATCTGTTCAACAATTTCTTTTTCATCTTGCGGTAATGAATTTATGTCCTCAGGTTTCTGTGGTGGAATTTTTTTTATTGGTACTGGGCAATTAAGTAGTTCTCTGAAATCTCCGGCAAGTTTCTTGCAGTTTTCGTGAATGTTTAGACAGCTGCTCATTATCTTTCTTGAAGCAGAGACTTTGTAGTTGAATCCAGTGAGCTTAGTTTTGAGCCGGCCGCTGTGGCCGAGTGGTTCTAAGCGTTTCTGTCTGGAACCGCGCGATCGCTACGGTCGTAGGTTCGAATCCTGCCACGGGCATGGATGTTTGTGAGGTCCTTAGCTTAGCTAGGTTTAAGTAGTTCTAAGTTCTAGGAGACATGACCTCAGATGTGCTCAGAGCCATTTGAACCATTTAGCTTAGTTTTGAAGTTCTTATGAAAATTTCGTGTGTTGTTTCTTTAAAAATCTTCGATTTCAGCAAGTGGATGTTTTTCTTAATGCCTTTTGGTCTTTCTGATTGATTTGGCAGTTCCTCATTGTCAGGAATGTGTTTTAGTTGTTCTCTCTTATTTCCGTTTCAATTCCTGTTGTGTGCATCCGGTCGAGATTGCATTGGATGCTCATTTTCCTCATTCCACCAAGGTTGCATTCTCCTTTTTCTGCAGAGAAATTATTATTTGTGCTGTTTCGATCAGTTTGCTTTTGAGTTGTTGCCATTCCCATATTTCTGTTGCCACTTGTTTTACTTATTATTATTATTATTATTATTATTATTATTATTGTTGTTGTTGTTGTTGTTACTAGCGAACCCGGCAATGAATCGCAATTGCTAAATGTGCATCGAAACTGGATATCCATCCTTAACTCATCTCTCCCCCTCTCTTTGTCCATCACTTCATAGCAGACAGAACTGAACAAGTCGTTCTTAATGGGACAGAATTGTCAAATGAACAGTAACTTAAGGTGTACATCAAAGACACGTGAGGAGGCATTCGATTAAGACAGTAACAAACAAGAAATGTGTTAAGAGTACCGTCGAGGAGTGATCTAGAGTTTTGCCGATTCTTGCATATTACTCATAAGTTTGGGAACCCTACAAGGTACAAACCGTAGGGGAGATAGAAGAAATCCCAAGAACAAGGGCGCATTTCTTCACTGGTTTGTCTAGTAACCTCAAGACCTCATCAAATTCCAGTGACAGATGCTACAAGAAAGGCGTTGTCCTTAACAGAAAGATTTACTGTTAAAATTCCGACAGCGTACATTCCAAGAAGAGTCAGGCAGGACGGAAAAGTCACAAGTACGAGCTCATTCAGAGGTTCAGCGGGCGTCCTAGCAGTTGATCTTGTAATGTGTGTGCCAGGTAGAACACTCTACCTCCTTTACGTAGAACTACTAGAGACACTGGAATGCGAGGACCACACAGAGACCGCAGCCTCATGTCGCCGAGCAGCGATATCTGAACTTGTCAGTCAGTCAGTCAGTCAGTCTGTTCCGCTACTCGGTAGGGTGTCAGTGCGAGTCTGTGCACAGCTCTTTGACCAGACGCGGCTGCCACACGAGGCAGAGGTGCCGAATGGCGCTGCGATTTTCGCGGAGTTAACGCCAAGCCACTCCTGCGTCGTCTGATTCGGACACAGCACTTGCGTGGAGCGTGGAACGGCTCAGTCAGCTGTACCTGACTGACTGTCAGAATCCTACACGCTTCGCAGCTGGTTAATGTATAAACTGCTACACCCGCTCTCCTTTTCTGCTTGCCAAGGCCCTCATACACGATCAGTGGCCGATGACAAAACATTAGCTAATTCTGTGTGCGGAGTGTCTCTTTACACAGTCTCCTGTTTTCTAGCCATTCCAAGTCTCCAAAATTCTCGAGTGCAATGACGTAACATCTATGATCACGCCCCCCTTTTTATCCTACAGCGTTGATGCTCTAAGTACGTGTAATAAAGCCATTTAACGTGAAACTTAATTTTTAAACGTGTTTTCCTTGGACAAGGCCCTCCTCATCCTCCTCGCAAGTTGACAATTATCCGTAAGGAAATAGTGCTTTCTCATGAATAAAAAAATTGCGAAGGTAATGAGAGCCCCACTTTTCATCATTCCGACAAATCTGTACAGCTGAATTTAATCTGCGATTGTGTGAAACGACTGACGCTCCGTAAAAAAACGTTACTTGAGCAGGCTAGCAAAATCGATCCGGGCTTAACATGTAAACACTGCAACGAAAATAAGTGTCCGTAATTTTCGTCTTCGGCGGCATGTTGTGCTGCATGTAAACTTGGTGAGCATGTGGTTGCTTCGTCAGCGCTTTAAGATCAGTCGCGGCGACCTGCTAGTTACCGTAATCTATCGTTCTTTAGTCACAGTTCTCATCTTCATCGCTGCGTCAGCTGTTAACTGAAGCTGTCCAAACCAGCACCAGCAATACAACACAACCCTCGTATGTATTGCTCGTAATATAGTTATTACAAAGTTTGTGTAGTTTATACAAGCTCTTTAGAATAATCATAAAGAAAAAAAGAAACCTTGGACAGTTTTTAGTAATAATACTGAACATTTTTCACATTGAAGAAACAAATAACATGTATCGCGTGTGTTTAATATGTTTTACATTTGATACTAACGCTAATAACGCATTTCGAATATACGAGGGTAATGCCAAAAATAAGGTCTCCTATTTTTTTATAAGTACATATACCTGTTTATTTCTACAATGGTTTACATCAGTTTACAGCTTTAACATGTAGCTATTTTTCGACATAATCACCATTTCTGTCTATGCATTTTTGTGGACGCTGTGGCAGTTTTTGTATGCCCATGTCATACCAACTTGTCGCCATGCTGTTCAGAAAGTTATGAACCTCTTCTTTCACCTCGTCGTCGGAGCTGAATCACTTTCCGGCCAAATGTTCTTTTAACCTAGGGAACAGGTGATAGTCACTGGCGCCAAGTCAGGACTATAGGGTGGGTGGGTGATTATGTTCCACTGAAACTGTTTCAGGAGATCAACGGTTTGCCAAGCGATGTGTGGGCGAGCGTTGTCATGGAGAATGTGTACGCCCTTGCTCAACATTCCTCTTCTTCTGTTCTGAATTGCCCGTTTGAGTTTTTTCAGAGTCTCACAGTACCTGTCAGCGTTAATTGCGGTCCCAGCGATTAAACTCCGACAACGAGGTGAAAGAAGAGGTTCATAGCTTTCTGAACAGCATGGCGGCAAGCTGGTGTGAGATGGGCATACAAAAATTGCCACAGCGTTTACAAAAATGCATCGACAGAAATTGTGATTATGTCGAAAAATAGCTAAATGTTCAAGCGGCAAATTGATGTAAACCATTGCAGAAATTAACAGGTCTATGTACTTATAAAAAAAATAGGAGACCTTAATTTTGGGATTAATAACCTTTCAATGGAAATCTGATGACTTCTTCTCAGTCACTAATTCTGGATATCTGACTGGATTTCCATTGTTTTTTGCTGTGTGTGTGTGTGTGTGTGTGTGTGTGTGTGTGTGTGTGTGTGAAAATAATCCCTGCCAGGCATAAACGGCCGTTGCGTAATTGTTACAGCAAGTGACTTCCATGACAAGGTGTTGATGTCCAATCGTGTAACTCCGTCGGGGGCGAAAGTGGTGACTGTCACATGAAGTAGGAATGCTACAAAGGCCTATGCCACCTGCTTTTGGACTGGTAGATGCGCCACCAAGCTTCACTGTGGCCTCTGCATCTATAAGTCGCTTTTGAACATGTCTTACGGCATAAGATAAGATAGATAGGCATTAAATGTATTCGTAGTTGCAAATAGGACAACCATCAGCTGTATAATGGAATGATGACGATGAAAATTTGTGCCGGTCCGGGACTTGAACGCAGATTTCCCACTTATTGCGAGCGGCTCTCCTTACTATTAGGCTGTCCGAGCACGACTCACGGTCACACTCAAACTTCCATGTTTGGTCAACCACGCATCTACAATTTGTACTGGTACATTCTTTATGTCTATTCCCGTGCAATGAAGACATTTTACTTGAAAGTCGCTCGCCCGGTGTCGGCGGGTAAATAAGGTATTGCAGTGTCCGTGTTGTTCAGAAATACGATGTCCGAAGGAACATTGCGTCGTATTTCTGAATAACACGGACACTGCAATATCGTATCGTAAGACAGAGTGGCGGCGCTTCCGTGCGACAGCATCGTTAGAACTGAGAAACTGTTCATTTTTTTGTGACTAATCTGTAAACAGCTGCTAAGATCACCAGACAAATATTACTCACCTCTCTTAAAGACCACACTGATCGCTTTCGACCTCTTTAGGAATTTTAGAACTGGTACCAAGTGCGTACGTGACCCTGCACAGCAGACGTAAAGGCGGCCGCTGTGGCCGAGCGGTTCTAGGCACTTCAGTCCGGAACAGCGCTGCTGCTATGGTCGCAGGTTCGAATCCTGCCTCGGGCAAGGATGTGTGTGATGTCCTTAGGTTAGTTAGGTTTAAATAGTTCTAAGTCTAGGGAACTGATGACCTCAGATGTTAAGTCCCATAGTGCTTAGAGCCATTTCAACCATTTTTAGCAGACGTAAGTCATGTCAGTGAAGTGGTGTGTTTGTGCCAGTCGGTTGTGTGCAGACAACGCCCTAAGATGGTCCGACTTTGAGACGTGACGGAATGGCAGATGGGAGCCGCCGTGGGGAGATCCGCCGGACACGAGTATCAACACCTTGTCCGCGACTGTCGGTCTCGAACGGGACACGCTTGCTGCTTCCTTCGGTAATTGCAGGTCCATCTCAACCAGTTACAGAATTAAAGTTGCGAGGTGAACTCAGTGCAATCGACCTTTGGATCCTGGTACCTCACAGAAGATTTTTTCTGGCAGCTGCATGAAGTCAGTTGGCCAAACTGGATAGCAGTTTACTAGAAGTTTGTACTTTGGTCCTACGAGTCGCGATTTTTCCTTTTTTCCCTATCAGGCGTTTAATGCGTAGTTTCCGGAGGATGTAGTCCACGCCGGAGGTGGTTGTGCGATGTTTTGGAGTATTTTACATACCATACGTTGGGTCCACTCATTCAGGTTACGGTGAACGTGTAGCAGTACATTTCTTTAACCACTCTCGGTGACCAGGTGTTGCCCCTTCTTTTTTCTACATCTTCGTGGTAAGTATGCTTTGAACACTCCCGTATTTCAAGATGGCAACAGCTGTGTTGATGAGTCTGCACCCATACGTTTCCCGATTTGACGAAGTCAGGCAACCTGTGGCTCCTCTTATATTCCGTAGGAAATGTGTGCGACAGTTTTAATGAACAAGTAAAATGTAGCTATCATAATGCCTGCAGTTTGGTAGGTCGACTGGATCTAACCATCAGTGAGTGGCACGGACTTTGTCATACCAATTTATCTCTAGTTGTACCCTACTTTATACGTTCTTCCTACAGCATATTGTTCATGTGCCAAGGAGTCTTGGAGACTACTCTCGTTGGCGACCGATGTCGGTTATTGATTAGCAACTCTCATACTAAACTCTGTCTTACGAATTTCTGAACTTAGTATGCTGCGCATTCAGTAGTTAGTAAGCTTGGAATAAGGTGCGGAATACAAAGAGATCCCGCCATTAGGAGCATGTCTTTCGTGTTGCATTGTCTGGATTTACCGGAACGAGAGGTGCTCACTTGAAATAAAAAACGAAGCCTATGGTATGTTGCAGTGCAGCCAACACGTAAGACCTTTCGTCAGTTGAAAAGCTCTGGGTAATATCAACAGCAGCTGTTTGAGTTTGGCCGTATCTTTGTATCTGCTATTTTCCACTGATATTTACGACGACATATTAAAGTGTGGAGTTCAGTCATTACGGCTTTAGTGACACGCTAATTGATACAGGTTAATGACTAATGCCTGGCAGGAATAGATGTAAAATAAATTTTTGTTTCCCAGTAAGTCTTGACGCCAGTGCTGAGAATTCTCAAAGTTTTTACCGCCGAGCTACAACGAATTGATCTATTGCTGTAACTCAAAAAATAATTTTCGTATATTCGAAGTTCACAGGACAAGGACGTTACGTTCTGGGAGCTTTTCTACCTGCGAGAGTAGAGAGGAGTGAATATTATTTGTTCACTCCAAAGCAGCTGCAAAAGCGGAGCCATTCTGCCTTTATGAACACTACTTGTATGTATAGCTCAGATTTGCATATGTGGATTCGATAGTGCTGTAATTGCAAATATTGCATCTTAATTCTTTCAAAATTTATCTGTTTAATGGGTATTTATTTGTTTTTCTAAATAACAGTGTTAGATTTTTAAGTTAAGGTATACTGTTCGTTTGTAGTTGGATTTTTTTTCTCTTGATTACAGTACTACCTTTGGGATGAAATCTTTACTGTCGAAATAAAACTAATTCACTTTAATCTCCATTGTCCTCTGACTCCGCAGAAAAGAAATGAGAAAATGTACAGCATTTCGTATCGATTTTCGTTCAACGTGGGTAGAAGCTTTCTATAGAAGCATGTAGCAGACTGCCACTTGATACTATACGTACGAGAAGATGTGAGCAGAGCGAAGCACACGCCCCGTTGGCGGGCCTTCCCCTCCCTGTTGGAAGGGAATCCGGGAATTCACACCTGATTCTGGACGCTCGTTCTTACTATCTCCACACTGTGTCAGCTTTCTAAGAAAATCAGTTTGGAAATAACCACAGACACACCGCTTCTCGGCCGGAGGAATCCTGTGACGTCGCCTGCATCTTCAGCTGGAGAAGGGGGCGGGGGACTGTAGCAGGGTAAGTGACAGAGTAGTCCACGCGAGAACCTCGTCTAGCATCATTTGAAATCTATAGTTTCAGGCGCTGAACTGTTTTTCGTGATTTTTCAGCGATTCCGAAAACGACATCTTCATTGCAGATCCGCTCTAAGAGATACCTCCAGGATAATAGTTACAGGTGTCATTTACGAAAACTGATTGTGACATTTTAATTTCCTGCTACTTCTAACGACAGGGTGGATGATGTTGGCGCTCCAGTGCTCTGCTATTTATCTTATTACATGTTCGCTGCTAATAAACAGTCAACTAGTTACAAGCTGAGAAAAACTTCATTTCCCAAGAAAATATGCCTAAAGCAGTAAAAAATGTGTTCATATGAACTATAGTGACACGGTAAAGTCACAGTTGGAAGGGTGTTTATCTGCGGATCCATGTAGACTAGGACCACGTGGAAAACGTTCGTCATCAGAGGAGAAAGTAGATTCTTATCGACCTTGATTCACGTAATAAAATCCGAGGGAGCTGTTACTAGGCATACAATATGGTTTGTACAAGCTGTTGTTCAAATAGTAGTTTGAAATTCTAAATAATGGTAAAGGGAATGTATTCCGTTCTGTATAACTGTACAGGTTTAATATTATTTAACCCATTTATCACATATTAATGCATTCTTGCCGCTTGTTTTCCGTTCTCTCGTTCCGCCAGTTAACAACTCTTTTTTTGAAATCTACAGGAAGACAATTATTGAACTATATGAAAAAAACATGGAAGAACCCTGGAGATACTAAAAGGTATCAGATAGATTATATAATGGTAAGACAGAGATTTAGGAACCAGGTTTTAAATTGTAAGACATTTCCAGGGGCAGATGTGGACTCTGACCACAATCTATTGGTTATGACCTGTAGATTAAAACTGAAGAAACTGCAAAAAGGTGGGAATTTAAGGAGATGGGACCTGGATAAACTGAAAGAACCAGAGGTTGTACAGAGTTTCAGGGAGAGCATAAGGGAACAATTGACAGGAATGGGGGAAAGAAATACAGTAGAAGAAGAATGGGTAGCTTTGAGGGATGAAGTAGTGAAGGCAGCAGAGGATCAAGTAGGTAAAAAGACGAGGGCTAGTAGAAATCCTTGGGTAACAGAAGAAATACTGAATTTAATTGATGAAAGGAGAAAATATAAAAATGCAGTAAATGAAGCAGGCAAAAAGGAATACAAACGTCTCAAAAATGAGATCGACAGGAAGTGCAAAATGGCTAAACAGGGATGGCTAGAGGACAAATGTAAGGATGTAGAGGCTCATCTCACTAGGGGTAAGATAGATACTGCCTACAGGAAAATTAAAGAGACCTTTGGAGATACGAGAACCACTTGTATGAACATCAAGAGCTCAGATGGAAACCCAGTTCTAAGCAAAGAAGGGAAAGCCGAAAGGTGGAAGGAGTATATAGAGGGTCTATACAAGGGCGATGTACTTGAGAACAATATTATGGAAATGGAAGAGGATGTAGATGAAGATGAAATGGGAGATACGATACTGCGTGAAGAGTTTGACAGAGCACTGAAAGACCTGAGTCGACACAAGGCCCCCGGAGTAGACAACATTCCATTGGAACTACTGACGGCCTTGGGAGAGCCAGTCCTGACAAAACTCTACCATCTGGTGAGCAAGATGTATGAGACAGGCGAAATACCCTCAGACTTCAAGAAGAATATAATAATTCCAATCCCAAAGAAGGCAGGTGTTGACAGATGTGAGAATTACCGAACAATCAGTTTAATAAGCCACAGCTGCAAAATACTAACACGAATTCTTTACAGACGAATGGAAAAACTGGTAGAAGCTGACCTCGGGGAAGATCAGTTTGGATTCCGTAGAAATACTGGAACTCGTGAGGCAATACCGACCTTACGACTTATCTTAGAAGAAAGATTAAGGAAAGGCAAACCTACGTTTCTAGCATTTGTAGACTTAGAGAAAGCTTTTGACAATGTTGACTGGAATACTCTCTTTCAAATTGTGGAGGTGGCAGGGGTAAAATACAGGGAGCGAAAGGCTATTTACAATTTGTACAGAAACCAGGTGGCAGTTATAAGAGTCGAGGGACATGAAAGGGAAGCAGTGGTTGGGAAGGCAGTGAGACAGGGTTGTAGCCTCTCCCCGATGTTATTCAATCTGTATATTGAGCAAGCAGTAAAGGAAACAAAAGAAAAATTCAGAGTAGGTATTAAAATCCATGGAGAAGAAATAAAAACTTTGAGGTTCGCCGATGACATTGTAATTCTGTCAGAGACATCAAACGACTTGGAAGAGCAGTTGAACGGAATGGATGGTGTCTGGAAGGGAGGATATAAGATGAACATCAACAAAAGCAAAACGAGGATAATGGAATGTAGTCGAATTAAGTCGGGTGATGTTGAGGGTATTAGATTAGGAAATGAGACACTTGAAGTAGTAAAGGAGTTTTGCTATTTGGGGAGCAAAATAACTGATGATGGTCGAAGTAGAGAGGATATAAAATGTAGACTGGCAATGGCAAGGAAAGCGTTTCTGAAGAAGAGAAATTTGTTAACATCGAGTATAGATTTAAGTGTTAGGAAGTCATTTCTGAAAGTATTTGTATGGAGTGTAGCCATGTATGGAAGTGAAACATGGACGATAAATAGTTTGGACAAGAAGAGAATAGAAGCTTTCGAAATGTGGTGCTACAGAAGAATGCTGAAGATTAGATGGGTAGATCACATAACTAATGATGAGGTACTGAATAGGATTGGGGAGAAGAGGAGTTTGTGGCACAACTTGACCAGAAGAAGGGATCGTTTGGTAGGACATGTTCTAAGGCATCAAGGGATCACCAATTTAGTATTGGAGGGCAGCGTGGAGGTTAAAAATCATAGGGGGAGACCAAGAGATGAATACACTAAGCAGATTCAGAAGGATGTAGGTTGCAGTAGGTACTGGGAGATGAAGAAGCTTGCACAGGATAGAGTAGCATGGAGAGCTGCATCAAACCAGTCTCAGGACTGAAGACCACAACAACATGAAAAAAACGTAACTTAGTTACAAACTTTGACGTGCACACACTTTATTCAACATGTAGCAAACGTCAGTTCAGGTACTCGGATTCAGGTTATGACATGTTAGATATGCCTGCCATCATTGGCGATGATGTGGCACAGAAGAACAGCGAAATTCTGCATGACCCGCTGAAGTGTGGGAACACCGATGCAGTCTATGACCTCCTGAACCTGCTGTTTTCAACTCAGCAATGATTTTGATGTTAGCGCTGTACACATTGTCTTTAATATAGACCCACAAAAAGGAGTCGCATACATTTAGATCCGGAGAATATGGTGGCCAATCGAGACCCATGCCAGTGGCCTCTGGGTAGCCCCGAGCCATAATGCGGTCCCCAAAGTGCTCCTCCAGGACATCAAACACTCTCCTGCTTCTTGTCTCAAGGAATATCGCACCGATTATTCCGTGACTGGACTTTGCACACCACACAGTAACCCGTTGAGGGTGAAGAGACTTCTCGATCGCAAAATGGGGATTCTCAGTCCTCGAAATAGCGCGAATTTCTCTTATTGACGATCCCATCCAAATGAAAGTGGGTTTCGTCGGTAAACCAAACCAAACCAAAGCATGCGCATACTAACTCCCATCATGCCCGCGACCAGCCGTGCTGTTTGAACGCCCTAACGCAAACCGTTCAAAAGTTATGTCGATTTTATTTCATATAGTTCAATAATTGTCACCCCGTATCTATGCATCTACATTTTTATTCCATTCCCGATTAATAGGTGGGAAGAAAAATGGTCGATGCCCCTCTATATAAGCACGGATGTCTCTTAATTTTACCTTCGTGGTCGTTAAGTCGAATGTATGCTGGAGGAAGTGATGTGTATGAGAGTACAGCACGATAACGCTGAACAGCAAACACATACGCGGCTGTGCACGCGCGTCTTGTGACGAGGAAGGAGGCGTAACAGCGCGCGCTCGTGTGTGTGTGTGTGTGTGTGTGTGTGTGTGTGTGTGTGTGTGTGTGTGTGTGAGAGAGAGAGAGAGAGAGAGAGAGAGAGAGAGAGAGAGAGAGAGAGAGAGAGAGACAGCACACGGCAGTGAAGTACTCACAGTCACCAGAGTACAAGAAATCCCACAGCTGCAGGACGAAAAAATCCAATGCGCTTAGCCATTGTCTAGAATCAAGACGCGAAGGCATTAAAGACATTAGCTGCCAGTGGGCACTGATTTACATCAGTGGGGCAAGTTGAAAATGTCTGCCGGAGTGGGATTCGAACCCCGGCCTCCTGCTTACCAGAAAGATGCTCTGGCCACTATTCCATTCGGACACAATGCTCATTGTAACATCACGGACTACACTAGCACGCTTCCCGTCAGACCAAAATTCTCAACTTCCGAAACACTTCTGATTTAGTAGCTGGCCGCTGTGGCTGAGCGGTTCAAAAAAATGGCTCTGAGCACTATGGGACTCAACTGCTGTGGTCATCAGTCCCCTTGAACTTGTAAAAAAAAAAATCTTTATTTCACTTCATAATAATTATACAATAATGACCCACCACCTTAGTGATTAGTGGGTCCTAAATTTCTACATTTACAATAGCAGCTTTAATATTTTTCTTAGCTACAGACAGTTCTTCGAGTTCTACTAGGCAGACTATTTCTGGTGTACTAGCTAACATAATTCCTAGTTACTACGATCGGTTAATACGAACTGCCTGCAGCGTTACAAGTGTGCCAGTTTTAATAATATAAACCTACTTAGATGCCTTGCTCATAGAGCTAATCCCTATGAGCAAGCCCCTGGCACAGGGCAGGCAAGGGGTAACTTATCGCCGCAGGTTCCTAACTTACTGTCCTATTCTAATTAACTAAATCTAATTCTTATTCTATGTCATAATTGGTGCATTTCCTTAATTCGGGATCGCCCCCAGTCCCCCTGGTCCCGGTCGTGGCGGATTCCAACTGTAAAGTCGACCTATCGACGAACAGGCGGTACGGGATTGGGGCAGTGGTCGCATTCGGTGTTGTCTATTTATTTAAGCATGAAGGTCTCTCAAAAAGGTTGTCAGTACTTTTTGTGATACCTCATTTGTTAGCGTATTTAGTAGTTAAAATGTCTCCTCCCGTCTTAAAAGGTCATGGGTGTTTGTGCTTGGTAGTTGTCGCCTCAATGTCCCGGCTACATCATCGAAAAGGGGGGCACTCGTAAACCACATGGTCGGGAGTACCCTCCAGTGCGCCACAGTCGCACGCAGGCGTCGCCCTTTTCCCAAACCGACAAAGATAAGTCGGATAGGGGCCATGACCGGTGAGAAAGTGGAACAATCCCCGAGTTGGCTCGAAATACTTCATTTTCAGTCTGTCCTTTACATCTGGTAGGAACTAAAAGGTTCTTCTACCAGTTTCATCCGACTCCCATATTTCCTGCCACAGATCTACCCCTCTTTCCCTAATCTCCCCTTTTTCCCTGACTGGTGCCCCCATAATTTCCTCTACCTTGGTGATAACACCCTTTTTGGCCCAGTACCACGCAGCCTGTTACCTGATCTTTATGTCCAGGGGACAGAGCCCCATTATGATTAACAGGGCTCCCCCTGGAGATGTTCTGTATGCTCCCACGGACCTTAATATCATGTTCCTTTGTACTCTTCTCACCGCCACAGCAGGCACCACCCTCGTGAGCCTGTGAGCCCAGACTCCCGAGCCGTAACCCACTATTGACGTCAGTATGCTGTTGTGGTAGAGTTTGATTAAATGAGGTGGGAGGTGGAATCTCTTATGTCCTATGGAAATTAGATTATTTAGTAATTGTAGTGCTTTCTGGGTTACGGTTTCTATGTGCTTTGCAAAATTCCACCTTTCATCGATGATGATTCCCAAGTAGCGCGTTTCTCGTCTCCGAAGAACGGGCGTACCGTCAATTCTCACAGTAGGGTTTCTTATTAATTGTCCTTTGAGTAGTAGGTAGGTCGACTTGGATGGTGAGATAGTCATTTTGGTCTTTCGGCACCATAGTTGTAATTTGTTTATTGCTCCCTCTATTTTCGGTTCTAGTTCCCCTACAACTTAGAACTACTTAAACCTAACTAACCTAAGGACATCACACACATCCATACCCGAGGCAGGATTTGAACCTGCGACCGTATCGGTCTCGCGGTTCCAGACTGAAGCGCCTAGAACCGCTCGGACACACCGGCCGGCGGCCGAGCGGTTCTAGGCGCTTCAGTCTGCAATCGCGCTGCTGTACGACATATTTTAACTGAGTGTGTTTTATATGCGGGTTTGAGGAAGATTTAAGTTTCCCACCAGACCTGTCCTCTATTTTAACTAATAATGAGGCGAGTGTGGCTGGAGTTTTAGGTTTTTGTGTGATTTCTGGACTTCTTCCCAAAATATTGGGATTGAGATCTTAATGTGCTGTCAAGCGGTTTGGTCACCCATTATTTGTAAGTGGTCACCCAGCCACAGTTAATTATTTTTACCTGTTTTGTACTGGTATTTTATTTTTAGTTTTATCTACCTGTTTTGATGTGCTGTGTCCAGTCTTGAAATTTGAACACTTACAATTCTCACAAAAATCGGCTCTGAATTGATCCTTGTTTAAAAGATCTTGCCTGCACTCGTCAACATTTCTTTTGGGAACGGGCGCTGACAACCTCGTTGTTGTGCCTAAAACACTAATCATCATCATCGAATCCTGCGTCGGACACAGATGTGTGTGTTGTCCTTAGGCTAGTTAGGTTTAATTAGTTCAGACCTCAGATATTAAGTCCCATGGTGCTTACAGCCATTTGAACCATTTTTGAACTGATTTAGTGCCCCTGCTCATTAGCCTCATTACTCGCGGCATCTCGCCGATTCCCGGAAGAGTTCCAGTGTGGTGTGTGTCCGCACTGAAGGCATAATTTGACTGTCATGGCCTTAATTATTATTATTATTATATTAAGGTGAGGACGACCAATGATTCCTTCAGCGTAGATGCACTCGAAATGTCACAATGCAGATTAAAAGCGTGAACAAGCGGTTGCTTCAGAGCACATTTTCGTCCAGTTTCGCCGGCATCCTGAGGGATTTTTGGATCGATACATCTCCTAGAACGAAACGTGTATACACACTTACGATCCAGTACCAGAGAACAGTCCAAAGAATAGAGACAAAGCATTTTTCCACGTACAATCAAGTTCAAAACCAACGTTTTGCAAGTTGCTGCATCCGTCTTATCGGATAAACAGGGTCTTACTTTTCACTACTCACGGCATGGTAAAACCACCACGACAAGTAGAGAGTAGAACTTTTCGCCAAACAGAAATAACAGTTGGTCTGGAAACGTCGAGGAAAATTGAGAAAAGGAATCTGGTTTATGCAAGACAGTGCCCCTTCTCATAGGGCTGCATCACGCAGCAGAAATTGTCGTAACTTCACTTCAAAATCCTCAAACATCCACTCTATTCACCTGATACCCCCTCCCCCCGTAGACCATTATCTGTTCCCAACCCTAACGGTACAACCAAGAAAAAAAACGACTTTTTTTAGATGGTTTAAAGAAGCTAGAACAAAGATGGCATAAAAGGGGGAATGTTGAATGAATACATTTTTCAACCCACAACAGCCTTTCTTTTTTTGTAAGGCCAAGGACTTCTGAGCACACCCTTGTATTATTTTGCGGCGCAACAGCTGGTCAAAGTGTCACACATTCTGTATGTGTGTGCACATCTCACGAATACGTGAAACTAATGGTGAGTAATCCAAAATTGAAAACTGTAACAAAAGGTAAAATGCAAAATTGCAGGCAACTGTAATCAATTCCTAGTCAGTCTACTAGATTACGATGTAACTGACCGTGATCGCATAAGCGTAATGATACTTTACAGTGAGTAAAGCTATCGTTACCAGAGCAAAAAAACGCCGGATAGTTGGAGGAAAGAGTACAGCAGACTCTCCTGAAGGAAGAATCTATTCTAAATTTAAGCTAAATATTGATGATAATTTTTAAATGAGTGGAATTTAGTGCAATCGCTCACGAACCGCACGGGGGAAGGGGGGAGGAGAAGGGTATCACGTAATATATACTACAAAAATCACTAATAACACTAAGAAAACACTGATTAGCTAAAAAAAAAGGATAATTAAGCGGTCGCGATCCCGCTAGGGCACTGAATCTCCAGAATTTTGATAAAGGTAATGGCAGAATTTAAGCAAATAATTACTGGCGTGGCAACAGAAGGTTATCACGCTTTTCCACAGCACAGCAGTTTACGAGAAAATAAATGAATCAAAAAGCACTGAGTTTTCAGTTACTTATTCTGAAATACTAAATTTTGAAAGTAACGTAAATGCAACTACTTGTTAAATAAAGGCCTGGCTTAACGTAAACTTTGCTATGTAAAAAAATATCTTTCAGTAACCTCAGTGTAACGTAGTGAAAATTTCGAAAACGACAAGCTATTTACTTTACATTATTGAAAGATTGAACTGAATTTACTTTAAGCAAATGACCAACTGATTTTACTTTTAAAATAACAACAATAAAGTACATACCAAGCCAGCACTCGCTGAGCTAAATACAAAATAAATGAAACTGCGCACTCTTCAGCCTCTGTAACACATAACAACAATGAACAGTTACTGTTGCAGAAAATTTAGTCTGAAACTGGACTTCAGCAAATACACTAACCGGTAGTAAATAGTTAATCACTTTGCATATTCTTACGACACTCGGTGTTTGCGTGGAAAGGAAAGGGACCCTGTTTGGTAATAATGTCTAAGGACAATAACAACACAAGTCCCCTTAAAGTTTTAACTGTTGCAAGTTATTATTCAAGTTATTCATACTTCGTGAAAGAAAATCAACAGGGAAAAGCCCCTACATCTTTGTATCTGTCAGTTAACAATCTTACAGTGTTGTAGCTCTGCGGACGACGAAGAATGTAGCCGACGACAGTGTTGAGCTGCCGTTGCTGCTGCTGCCCGATGAGACCCCTGAGTCGTCCACAGAGCCACAGTAATTGGAATTGCACTTGCAGCTTAACAGATCAGGCGCGTCCACATTGGCGCGAACATGCTCCACACCGCGGCGGCGGGAGCGCCTAACAGACACTTCCACACTCAGGCTGCTCTGCCTCCTCTCTGCTCGCAACGCGACAGAGACTCTGCATACGCAAAGATAAAAGACGGCATAACTACTGCCATTTCGTCGTTGCTATCGATACATTTCAGTAAAGTTCCCTTGCCCATTACCCAGTAATTTTCAAAAATAAATACACTAGTACAGTTTCTGTAGTGCAGCTTACGGCTTCAGAATGAAAAGTACAGTGCAAATTATCAACGGATATTAAACGACGAAAATTTTGGATGTGCAGAAGGTATTTCATCTGCATTTTCGTGCTATGTAGTCCATCGTCTACTGATTGCAACATGGAAAAATGTGCTTACTGTCCAGGTGGAACTGAGACACACAAAGTTTTGAAAGAATCTTTTGCATAAAATTCTGCTGAAAAACGGTTAGATGACCCTTTTAATCTAGAGATTTTAGGTAAAGGCAAAAAAAAAAATATTGATTTATTCTGCATCAGGTTCCTCTTTGGTTCTGCATGATTTCAATGACAAGGAGCAGGGATCATTAATTAACTGTTAACTATATTTTAAATTTTGTTCTGAAAATTTTTATCTTACTCAAATATATTGTTGTATATCATAGGACAGCGCACGAAAAATGCTGTAAAATGGCACCTATCCCAGCTTACAGATTTATTAGGAAAGCTTATACAGCAATTCGAGAAACTGCCGTTGCTTGTCTTTGTCCCATTTATGAGAACTTTACAGCCCTATAACACAAAACCGACTTGACGTATCTCAGTAAAATTTCACATTTTTCAAGTTTGTACCAATAATACACATGTGCCAAATTTTTAAGAAAATCTGACATGGTGAGGTTCAAAACGATTTTTTTCTGTGCTGATTTCACATCGAATTACTCTTACTTCATTTGCTTGATTACGCGAATGAATGAAGGAATAAATGTGATGTACCGAGCGAGGTGGCGCAGTGGTTACCACACTGGACTCGAACTGGACTGGGACGACGGACGACGGATTTAGGTTTTCCACGATTTCCCTAAATCACTTCCGGCAAATGCTGGAATGGTTCCTTTGAAAGGGCTCGTCCTGCTTTCTTCCCCATCCTTCCATAATCCGATCGGACTGCTGTTTGTTCGTCTTCCACAACCAACCAACCAGCCAACCGATTGTGATGTATCTGACGTGTGAATATTTGCAGTTGTAATTAACAGCGTGTATCATAGAGTGGGAGCATGCATCTGTGTCATGTGTATGAGTGACATATGTCGGCGAAATTTATGATTTGTAAGACGCCAGTGTAAGGTACTCGGGAAACAAGAAACGTACTTCAGTAACTCAGTTAAAGAGGGAATTAATTTGAGTGTATTCGGTTTTCCGAAACTTACTAATTAATAGCATTGGTCTATAGTAATTTGATAACGTTATTGTTTCTTTACGGAAAATGCGAGATAGTGAAGATTAGCATTGAAATCTAAGTGACTATATCCATATGCACACAGTCAGACGATAGCTGTTTCATACTTTAATACGGCGAGCGCGAGTGCTATTGGGAGTCTGGAGAGGTCGGTCTTCAGCTCAGTTTGTGATCGTACGTGTTGTTAACGAGCAGTCGTGAAGTGTAGGAGATTGTGACGTAGCAGAAAATGTTCAAGTGCAGGCGTTAAAGACGATTACAGACACTATGGAATTCTGCTCACTCGACACTTTGTAGGGTGCCTAGGAAGCTGTTTTCTCGGGGCCGGCCAGTGTGGCGCTACAGTTTGGAACCGCGAGACCGCTACGGTCGCAGGTTCGAATCCTGCCTCGGGCATGGATGTGTGTGATGTCCTTAGGTTAGTTTGGTTTAATTAGTTCTAAGTTCTAGGCGACTGATGACCTCAAAAGTTAAGTCGCATAGTGCTCAAAGCCATTTGAACCATTTGTTTTCTCGGGTAACTAGACAACACACAAGCAAATCATATTAATGGAGTTTATTACATTAATTGAAATGACAATACTTAGCTTTCGTTTCTACATGGTGGGTCGCAAGCAGTTGGCGACATGCAAATAATCAGTGTCCTTTCATAGATACAATTTCCATGCAAGCTAATCACACAAGTTCACAAGTCACTGCTATCGTTAATATCACTACGGCTCTTCTAATGCAGGTCTACTAGTGCGCGTCTTCTACTACTGTCCGGCCGCGTCTAGGCGGAGCGTATCTTTTATTCTCTTCGTGTAGATGCCGCTCTTGTCGTGGTGACGTCCTAGTCAGCATGCTATTGGCTGACGTCGTCTCACAGTCCTCTCTGCCGTATCGTTCTTGATCTACGTGCCGGCGCTTGTTACGCCTAAACAGAACCTGCGGACTTCCTCTGTGTGAATGCTGTGCAGTCGTTGGTGTGAAGTGAACATATCGAAGTATTGAGTGAGCAATCGGAACACACAAAATCCGTGTGTACTTTCGGTAACATGAGGGTGAAGGCCTTATACTAGAGTGATCGCGTTGTACAGCTGTATTTAATACATCCTTTGTGGTGCAAAACTATACTTACAAGAAACAATATATCCGGGTTTTCATGCTGCTACTTTCTCTCAGTTGTAGTTAGCCAGAGTTGGAACATGAACAAATGTTGGACCCCCATCTTCATGTCTAGCGCGGCTAACTACTTATTACAGATTTATAGCCGACAATCATATTTGTTCCTGTAGTGCAGGAGTTGCTTGCTTTTTGTTCCTTGTGGGTATTTCATGACCGTGGAAAAAGGGACTGATGGCCTTTGTAGTCTGGTCCCTTCAACCCCCACAAACCAGCCAAACAACGTATAGACTGTGTTCTGGTGTGGCCGGCCGCGGTGGTCTCGCGGTTCTAGGCGTGCAGTCCGGAACCGCGCGACTGCTACGGTCGCAGGTTCGAATCCTGCCTCGGGCATGGATGTGTGTGATGTCCTTAGGTTAGTTAGGTTTAAGTAGTTCTCAGTTCTAGGGGACTGATGACCACAGCTGTTAAGTCCCATAGTGCTCAGAGCCATTTGAACCATTTTTTTTTTTTTTTTTTTTTTTTTTTTTTTTTTTTGTTCTGGTGTTGGACCAGGACATGGTTGTGTCCTGCGACGTACTATCCGATGAGCATCAGTAGTAGCCGCCACTGTCCACTGGATGACTTCCCGACCTGGAACTGGAATCACTCAACAGAGGAAAGTCCACTGGACCTGACGGGATACCAATTCGATTCTACACAGAGTACGCGAAAGAACTTGCCCCCCTTCTAACAGCTGTGTACCGCAAGTCTCTAGAGGAACGGAAGGTTCCAAATGATTGGAAAAGAGCACAGGTAGTCCCAGTCTTCAAGAAGGGTCGTCGAGCAGGTGCGCAAACCTATAGACCTATATCTCTGACGTCGATCTGTTGTAGAATTTTAGAACATGTTTTTTGCTCGAGTATCATATCGTTTTTGGAAACCCAGAATCTACTATGTAGGAATCAACATGGATTCCGGAAACGGCGATCGTGTGAGACCCAACTCGCTTTATTTGTTCATGAGACCCAGAAAATATTAGATACAGGCTCCCAGGTAGATGCTATTTTTCTTGACTTCCGGAAGGCGTTCGATACAGTTCCGCACTGTCGCCTGATGAAGTAAGAGCCTACGGAATATCAGACCAGCGGTGTGGCTGGATTGAAGAGTTTTTAGCAAACAGAACACAGCATGTTGTTATCAATGGAGAGACGTCTACAGACGTTAAAGTAACCTCTGGCGTGCCACAGGGGAGTGTTATGGGACCATTGCTTTTCACAATATATATATAAATGACCTAGTAGATAGTGTCGGAAGTTCCATGCGGCTTTTCGCGGATGATGCTGTAGTATACAGAGAAGTTGCAGCATTAGAAAATTGTAGCGAAAAGCAGGAAGATCTGCAGCGGATAGGCACTTGGTGCAGGGAGTGGCAACTGACCCTTAACATAGACAAATGTAATGTATTGCGAATACATAAAAAGAAGGATCCTTTATTGCGTGATTATATGATAGTGGAACAAACACTGGTAGCAGTTACTTCTGTAAAATATCTGGGAGTATGCGTGCGGAACGATTTGAAGTGGAATGATCATATAAAATTAATTGTTGGTAAGGCGGGTACCAGGTTGACATTCATTGGGAGAGTCCTTAGAAAATGTAGTCCATCAACAAAGGAGGTGGCTTACAAAACACTCGTTCGACCTATACTTGAGTATTGCTCATCAGTGTGGGATCCGTACCAGATCGGGTTGACGGAGGAGATAGAGAAGATCCAAAGAATAGCAGCGCGTTTCGTCACAGGGTTATTTGGTAACCATGATAGCGTTACGGAGATGTTTAGCAAACTCAAGTGGCAGACTCTGCAAGAGAGGCGCTCTGCATCGCGGTGTAGGTTGCTCGCCAGGTTTCGAGAGGGTGCGTTTCTGGATGAAGTATCGAATATATTGCTTCCCCCTACTTATACCTCCCGAGGAGATCACGAATGTAAAATTAGAGAGATTAGAGCGCGCACGGAGGCTTTCAGACAGTCGTTCTTCCCGCGAACCATACGCGACTGGAACAGGAAAGGGAGGTAATGACAGTGGCACGTAAAGTGCCCTCCGATACACACCGTTGGGTGGCTTGCAGAGTATAAATGTAGATGTAGATGTATATGTAGACCTCAGACCTGTTGTCAACTGACTACGCAGTGGTACAGCCGCAGTCGCAGCTGGTTCAGAATGGTTCAAATGGCTCTGAGCACTATGGGACTTAACTGCTGTGGTCATCAGTCCTCTAGAACTTAGAACTACTTAAACCTAACTAACCTAAGGACATCACACACATCCATGCCCGAGGCAGGATTCGAACCTGCGACCGTAGTGGTTGCGCGGATCCAGACTGTAGCTCCTAGAACCGCTCGGCCACCCCAGCCGGCTTGCAGCTGGTATTCTGCAGGACTACGCTACGACACGGGGGTGGCCCAAGATGCACTATTGCCTGAGGATAAACAGAGGCTTTCCACGTCAAATTTATATATATATATGTGTGTGGGGGGGGGGGGGGGTCGTGAGCGCGTTTTGGTAACCTTGGAAACTGAATGCCATTATCTATCAATAAGTATTAACAATGGAGATGAAACTAAATTAATTTTATAGTATTTGTGTTCCTTCATATATGGTTGCTAACAGGCTCAGACTTTGTGCAGGTTCCACTGTTTCACAATAACGTGGAATCCAGTAATCCTTGCAAGGATGAAATATAATGAACGTGGTATGCCTCGAATTTCTCCTAAAGGCCTGCGTGTGTGTATTTATCAGTCAACGTATTGGAAATTCATTTGCATGACGTAGTCATTTCGTTATAAATTGTGTCAAAATTGAAGAAACAGGAAATCACTGACAGTTCTGTGGATTGTCGTTCTAACAATGATTGATATGATAATTAGAATCGAGAAAAAATACTTTCTAACTCCAAAGATGTATAGTAATAGAAAGAAAAAAGGGAAAGAAAAGGCTGTAATTTTTTTGTTAGATAAAAGAGGGAGAGAAAGCGCTTAAAATTAAGCAGTGTCCAAAGTCGGTTTTGTGTCATAAAATCTGAGTGTAAATTTTTATAAATGGAAGAAAGGTTTTCATGAATACGAAATACACACCAATATAAAGACTCACAAAAATGTGAAGTGAAAAACTTTTCGGAAGATTTAGAACTGCTTGAGATAGTCAGTGCACTATTACCGAGGGAGATCTACATCACTGCGTGCTCTGGTGTTAGGTGTCGTGGTCTCCTGACCTTCATTTCTTACATATTCCTTTCTCACAATCGTATTCTGCACATCAAGACGCTTCATTCGAACCCAAACTCGATAAGGTAGGGTCAATTTTGTATGAATTCGTGTAAGCGATATGCAAATCTAATAAGTAAATCGCAAGTGCGCACCGTGGTTGAAAAAGTCGAGGCTGGCGTATACAACATGACGGTCACCATAATTTTCGTTCTAAAGAGGCAACCAGGCCGCTGTGAGGCCCATCCCTTCAGAGGGGTGAGTCAACACACACCTACGTCGGCCGCAGCGACTGCCCAGAGAGAGGACAGATTTGCCAGAGCGAAGGGATAACGACCCCCGTGTTCGACTTAAATCAGAATCCACTACATTGTGTGGGAGCACCCAGAAGACGCATTTTTTGATGGACCGTCTGCATAGTTACGGAGTTCTCAAAGGAGGACAGTATATGCCTAACAGAGATGCTACATATTTCCGCATAGGTCGACTTAAACGAAACGTCGTTCTCCTGTTTAAAAGAGCAACGCTGATTGGCGGAATATTTCTGACGCAAAGAGCCAGAGGAGTGAGGGAAGACAGCGAATGACATACCCTTGCAATTTTTCCAGGAAAAGGGGCCGTTCCATTGTCGCTCGTGCAGTGGGAACACGTAACGAGAGCGAGTGCACTCGTACGTGTACGCAAAGAGCGAAGAACGAAGTCTCTCCTCAGTACTTCACTGGGAGAGCACTTGTGTCGGTAGCGAATCAGAGTGATACTCTATATTGAGTTGCTCGCGATTAAGTGTTGTTCACTGCATTGGCCGCCACACTTATTGTGCGGTGTGAAGTACCAGTTACACGCCTGCGAGCGAATATTGAGTGGTATCGCGGTGGACTGGTTATCTGACCAGTGTACTGTGCTAATAGTTAGACTAGGGACGGATAGGAGTCCTTGACTTCATCAAGGCGTAGGGAGAGTTTGATTGGCGAAGGTCAATCCAGATAGAAAGAGATAGTTGTGTTATTTGTCAGCAGCGAGCGATGCAGGCAGCAGTCGTTGCAGCTCTTGGTATTGTGCACTACAGCGTATGCGAGCCCCATATTTCCTCCCAGCAGTACACTCCATTACATTTCTTACACGACAACCTTGACCGTACCTAGAAAAGTTATTGAAGTTGTGTAGGCGTAGCTCTCAGCCATTCTGCCGAGAAAATAACATTCTTAAAGAAAAGGGAGAAAAGAACCTTTCTATACTTTGTAAAATAATAACATTCCTATCCTTAAGAGGCAATCTCCTGTTCCCAAAAGAACCCGGAAATTTATTAATTTATAAGAAAAAGTTTCACTTGATTTCTAAGAATTGTTTTTGCAATGAATAATATTTTTCGTTCGTTTAATGTTTTTCTTACACTAACTAGCAATACTCCAGTACCCAAGTATTCCACTAGTTACGTAAGAATACAGAATATTTTTGTATCGTTTCTTTACAGCGGAAGGAAGATATTTGTTGCTGAATGTTTTTCAAGCAGTTCTTGTTGGTACATTAGGAGCGTCTGTCTGACTTTATAGTAGTGTGAGTTGGAAATTGTTTCTCGCAGGAGCCAAAGGGTACTTGTTGGATCAATCCATTGCGCAGCTTGACAAAATAAAACCCACACACTCACACTGGTTACACGCATTCAGGATATTATAAGGAAAAGAAAGTCGCAAAATTGTGAAGTTTACTTAAAGTAAACGTATACAGATGTCATTAAGAGGTGACACTATAGAGAAATTCATAACTGATGTGAAGACGAAACTCCTTGTTATCCCTTAAAATGCTGTATATAAAGGCTGTCAGTCAGGTTTCGTGTAAGAACAATGTGCGAACAGCACTTTATCATTTCAAACAAAAAAAGATGGAGTCGCTTGTGAAGTCGATGAATGCTATGTCACATTCGTATACAACAATACCAGCGGTAAGTATCAATAGATTAATGTTTCCAAAGCTTTATATCTGTCTTCAGGAATCTCAACGCAAATTAGGACCAAAACTTAAAAAAAGGGAGCGTTTAGTTGCAAATATCTTGTGATCGACGTAGCAAAATCTTGAAAAAGGGAAGAGAATAACTTTCAATATTACGTCTGAAACGTCTTCCTACCAGTTGCAGAAATTAATTCATTGCTTTTGTTGGACTCTCGGCCTGGACGTCACGACACATCTGTCTTTAGGAGAACTACGAGAAGATTGAAAAAAATTCGGATTCCGTTTGGAACTGTAGTGTGATTCAGCCTCTCTATAAAGGAATGTTTCCACAGTGTAAAGCATTTTTTACAAAATTGATGGACAAATATGATTTCATATAGTATTGTTAAACATTACGAATTTGATCAAGTATGCCTGATATGGAGTACTGCATGCAGAATGGCAGTAGTGGGGCAAACTTCGTACGAGCACATTTGTTAGTGCGGGTTGCCTATATCAGGGGCGGGTATGCACTCAGGGGCAAACTTGTTGGTCTCCTTTGATTGACATGTACTTAACCTATTGTTCTGCCAAAAGGATCCTTCCTTTTGATTGACAGGCCCTTGACCTGTTGTTCCCCCACCCCGTCCCACTCCCTTCCCCCCTCAGGAAATGTCCAACCACCCCCTCCCCCTTGCTGCTGCAGGTACACTCTCAGGTCTGAGTTATTGGAATAGCCCCTCTCACTCTTATCAGTTTGATTGACTACTTAATTAAATTGATCAATTAATTAACCTCTCCCCTCTGGTAAACCCACTTCCCCTCCCACCCTCCCTCCCTCCCAGAAATTGGCGGAAAAGACTCAGTTGATTGGTCATTTGGAGGGAATTCGATTGCAGTGTATGGAATATTGTATAAACAAATTAGACAATGTGTGGAATATTGTTTATTTAAACAATTTATGGGATTCAAGGCAATGTATCGAATATATGGAAACTGGTGCCTCTGTGTTGGAGAGGAAGGATCTCGTTACAGGAACTTCAAGGGTATATTTTTTATTTTTAAAAAATTCAGTTTGCAGAGGGTTTGGAAATCACTTCCTTTTCATTCTCAGCTGTTTAGAAAGATGTATGTCTTGCAAGAAGTAATTAATGGGACAAACATGTTGCATAACTTTATGTTCGGCACTGCACTCTGGGTGTCTTAACCAAATGTTCAGCTCTTTGTCGGAACTTAATCTATTGTTTTGTTAAGTGGCTTTCTGTGTCACCTCCATCCCCTTAAACTGTTATACTGCCTTTGATACCATTTTAAGTTGTTAGTTATGTCCTCCCACCATTTTCTGGTATGCTTTTCGAATTTCACACGCTTTTGAACGCCATTTCTGGCGCACATTTCGTTGTCACCCACCTCCACCCTCTTAAACTATTGTACTGCATTTTACATAAAAATAATGGAAATCAATTATACAAATTAACCAGGTGTTCTGCAGTTAACCAGCTGCTCTGCTCCATGTCAGCCACCCACCCATACCCTTCCCTGAACTATTGTACCGCTAACAGCACGTTGATATAAAAAATTAATGCAAATAAATTAAATCAGTATCCTTCACATGTATGGGGTAGTTTTTTTAATTTTCAGCATCCTATTGGTAACGGAAATCGATAGAATATAGTTTAAACACAAGATCACTAATAAAAAACACATCCCGACTCTGCACACGCTGCCAAGAGTCGGGAGGCACTGGTGTACCCCGTGGCCCCTGCAACCCTTGCAAACTGATTTTCTTATAAATAAAAAATATACCCATGAATTTCCTGTAACAAGATCCTTCCTCTCGACCACAAAATCAAATGGGTCAAATGGCTCTGAGCACTATGGGACTTAGCATCTGAGGTCATCAGTCCCCTAGAACTTAGAACTACTTGAACCTAACTAACCTACGGACATCACACACTTCCATGCCCAAGGCAGGATTCGAACCTGCGACCGTAGCAGCAGCGCGGTTCCGGACTGAAGCGCCGAGAACCGCTCGGCCACAGCGGCCGGCTGCAAGTATTGTTTTCAATACAGTTCACAGACTTAAAACTGTGTAGTGTTCAATAAGTGAGAGTGCTTCGCATTCCATTTGATACATGAGGACGACAGTCTATGCGTGCAGTATTAATAACACATAGGTATGATCACAGCATTCGATTATTTTGTATATCACACTGGACCGAGCGAGGTGGCGCAGTGGTTAGCACACTGGACTTGCATTCGGGAGGACGACGGTTCAATCCCGTCTCCGGCCAGCCTGATTTAGGTTTTCCGTGATTTCCCTAAATCGCTTCAGGCAAATGCCGGGATGGTTCCTTTGAAAGGGCACGGCCGATTTCCTTCCCTCACACGAGCTTGTGCTCTGTCTCTAATGACCTCGTTGTCGACGGGACGTTAAACACTAATCTCCTCCTCCTATATCACACTGGTGCAGTGTCATAGCTTCGAATATTCTGCACTAGTGATGCTATTGTAAAAGGTATACATTGCCTCAAATCCTATAAATTGTTTAAATAAACAATGTACCACGTATTGTATAAATTGTTTATACAATTTTCCGTACACTTCAATCGAATTCCCTCCAAATGACCGATCAACTGACTGTTTTTCCTGCCAATTTCCAGGAGGGAGGTTGGGAGGGGAGGGGTTTATCAAAGGGAAAGAGGTTAATAATGGATCAATGTAACTAAGCAGTCAACCAAATTGATAAGAGTGAGAGGGGCTATTCCAGTAACTCAGACCTGAAAGTGTACCTGTAGCAGCGAAGGGGAGGCTGTGGTTGGAGGTTTCCTGAGGGCAGAGGGGAGTGGGATTGGTTGGGGGAACAACAGATTAAGGACCTGTCTGTCAGAATGAAGGACCCTTTTAGCAGAACAATAGGTTAAGTATCTGTCAATCAAAGGAGAACAATAGGTTAAGTACATGTCAGTCAAAGGAGTACAACAGTTCTGCTCCTGAGTGCATACCTGCCCCTGATGTAGACAACCTGCACTAACAAAATGTGCTCGTATGAAGTTCACCTTACTACTAACGGCCATGACAATTTCTTAATCCATCTCACTTCTGTCTAATTAAAACTAATAATTACAGTGAAGTGCCTGAATACATTAATTTTTCTTTTTCAAGGTGTGCCTGATGTAAGGAAAATGTTTGTTTATGTCACAATACACACTGTATTTTTGTGACAACTGCAGGGAACAAACAGGGAACTGTTTCGTTGTTAGTAAAATATACATTATTTAAAAATTATCAGGAAGAAATGTCTCACAGAAATTGTTATAAAATATTTCATGTCAACAAATTAAAGTGCCGATTCATGGGAGTTATCTGTAATGTAACAACATACACTGCCTTAATATTCTAGTCACTTGTCTAACAATTACATCTGCGACAGTGGGTTCGACCATTCCCTTGTGAGTTTACAGCATTTTCAGATTTAGATTTTTGACATTTTGACTGGAATACACCTTTTGGAAGTCTGAGGGTAACAGGGATGAAATACAGGGAGCGAAGGCTGCTTACAGCTTGTACAGAAACCAGATGGCAGTTATAAGAGACGTAGGATATGAAAGTGGAGCCGTAGTTCAGAAGGGTGTGAGACAGCGTTGTTGGGTATCACCAATGTTATTCTACATGTACATTCAGCAAGCAATAAAAGAAATTAAAGAGAAAGAGATTATTAAAGTTGAGGGAGAAAAAACGAAAGCTTTGACGTTTGCCTGTGAAATTGTAATTCTGTCCGAAATGGCAAATGACTTGAAAGATAGTTTGAACGGAATGGATACTGTCATGATATATATTTCTTAAAGTTCCTGCTGCACAGTGTCTTTATTTACTACCTGTCTGTATACGAAAATGGCTGTTATACCATTTTCAAGTGATGCTTTAATGTTTATGCTGCTGAAAATGGTTGTATAAAGTTGTAGAAGTGTGTTCAATGGCTTACGACTACATAGGTAATTATTTGTTTTACGGTTTAAGTGTTACGATATAGACTTGTGTTGTGCTTAGCTTAGTTTACATCTGAGTTTTTGTGCAGTTGAAATTCGTCAGAAATTTACGCATGGTGCTCGCTTTTGTATTTGCACTACGATTATTCCACTAATGCATATATGTTCGCAATGAATCTGCAAATGGTTCAAATGGCTCTGAGCACTATCGGACTTAACATCTGAGGTCATCAGTCCCCTAGACTTAGAACTAATTAAACCTAACTAACCTAAGGACATCACACACATCCATGCCTGAGGCAGGACTCCTGCGACCGTAGCAGCAGCGCGGTTCCGGGCTGAAGCGCCTAGAACAGCTCGGCCACAACGGTCGGCAATGAGTTTGCATTCGCGGAAAATTAATGGTAATAGATACATAACAAAGATGGAATTACTGTATCGTGCAAAGATATTTTTGCGTTGAGAATTCTGTTGTTTTTCATTTATTGCCTTGTGTTGTGAGGTGTTGAAATTTATTCTTTTTCTTTTAGAAAAATCAATAAATGTATACGAACACGGCTTATGTATTAGCTCCGTTTGTTCATTAAGAATTTCATGTGGATACGCATTTGCGTGGATATAAATTTCGAGGTCTTGCAGGACATTCAATGTAATTCCACTGGATTGCATTTTCTACTCGCTCTACTTTGTACATCTGGTTGCGTAAATGCATGTAAAATGTAGATTGATTACTTTTACTATTTCGAAGTGTTCTTTGAACCCTAATGGCGTCAGCGGAGTAAGCATTCCTGTCAAATAACCAACTGTGCAAATACGAAAGTGAGCACCATACGTAAATTTCTGACGGATTCCAGCAGCGCAAAAATTGAGGAGTAATCTCAACAAAGCACGCTAGGACTCTGCATTTAACATCGAAAACGCAAGGCAAATAATTACCAACATGGCGTAAGCCATCGAACACATACTTATATAACGTATCATTGGTATTGCAGCATTCTCGAAAATGGCCTAATAGCGGAAACGTATATACAGGGCTATTACAAATGATTGAAGCGATTTCATAAATTCACTGTAGCTCCATTCATTGAAATATGGTCACGAAACACTACAGATACGTAGAAAAACTCATAAAGTTTTGTTCGGCTGAAGCCGCACTTCAGGTTTCTGCCGTCAGAGCGCTCGAGACCGCAGTGAGAGGAAATAGCGACAGGAGCCGAGAAAGCGTATGTCGTGCTTGAAATGCACTCACATCAGTCAGTCATAACAGTGCAACGACACTTCAGGACGAAGTTCAACAAAGATCCACCAACTGCTAACTCCATTCGGCGATGGTATGCGCAGTTTAAAGCTTCTGGATGCGTCTGTAAGGGGAAATCAACGGGTCGGCCTGCAGTGAGCGAAGAAACGGTTGAACGCGTGCGGGCAAGATTCACGCTTAGCCCGCGGAAAATTGGCTCATGCCACAACTGGAGACCGACAGCGCCGACTTCATCTTTCAACAGGATGGTACTCCACCGCACTTCCATCATGATGTTCGGCATTTCTTAAACAGGAGATTGGAAAACCGATGGATCGGTCGTGGTGGAGATCATGATCAGCAATTCATGTCATGGCCTCCACGCTCTCCCGACTTAACCCCATGCGATTTCTTTCTGTGGGGTTATGTGAAAGATTCAGTGTTAAAGCTTTCGAACTCATTGATGGGGACATGCTGCGCCGAGTGTGGGAGGAACTTGATTATCGGCTTGATGTCTGCTGAATCACTAAAGGGGCACATATCGAACATTTGTGAATGCCTAAAAAAACTTTTTGAGTTTTTGTACGTGTGTGCAAAGCATTTTGAAAATATCTCAAATAATAAAGTTATTGTAGAGCTGTGAAATCGCTTCAATCATTTGTAATAACCCTGTACATATCGTTTATGAGTAACGACAAGTTTAGACAAGAAGAGAGTAGAAGCGTTTGAAATGTGGTACTACAGAAGAAAGCTGAAGATTAGGTGGGTAGATCACGTAACTAATGAAGAGGTTCTGAATAGAATTGGGGAGAAGAGGTATTTGTGACACAACTTGACTAGAAGAAGGGATCGGTTGGTAGGGTACGTCCTGAGGCATCAATGAAACGCCAATTTAGTATTGGAGGGAAGCGTGGAGGGTAAAAATCTTAAGAGGGAGACAAAGAGATGAATACAGTAAGCGGATTCAGAAGGATGTAGGTTGCAGTAGTTATTCAGAGATGAAGAGGTTTACACAGGATAGAGTAGCACGGAGAGCTGCATCAAGTCAGTTGCTGAAGACCACTACAACAACGCGAGTAACGAGTTCATAAAGTCGCTGTGCAACTGAAACTTTAAAGATACATACTATGTCATTCACCGACTGAGGCCTAATTCATACTGCGGGTCCAATATTGTCTTGAAAAGAGGTTATAATATGAACATCGAATGTAAAACGAGGATAACAGAACAGGGTCGAGTTAAATCTAGCGACACTGAGAGATTTAGATTAGGAAATGAAACACGGAAAGTAGTAGAGCAGTTTGGGCAACAAAAATGTCTGATGATGGCAGAAATAGAGACGATATAAAATGCAAACTGTCGGTAACAGCAAAAGCATTTACAAGAACGTTATAAGCAGATATAAACGTAAAACGTAGAAATTATTCTCATGGAGGATCAGAAGTGAAGCGTGAACGATAATCAGTTATGACGGGAAGAGCCTTTGAAATGTGATGTTATAGAAGAATGCTGAAAATTAGATGCGTGGATCGAATAGGAAATGAGAAGGTACAGAACCTAAATGAGGAGAAAATAAATTAACGTGGCGCAATCTGAGTAAAAGAAAGGATCAGTTGATGGGACTCAGCCTGAGGCATATAGGAATCATCAGTTTAGTACGGCAGGGAAGTGTTGAGGAAACATTGCTTTTACGGAGCTGGACAGTCTTACACAGGCCATAGTAGCATGGAGAGCTGCATCAAACCAGTCGTCGGACAGAAGACCACGACAAGAATGTGGCTTTAGTACCCGAAAATAATCAGAACTGACTATTTTGCTCTGCGCTTGACCGCAGTATTGGAAATAAATAACATTCTATATTTCACCCATTAGCGTATGTAGGTAAAATTATGTATTCGATCATAGTGTACACTGTGAAAGCCCCTCTGATTGGTAACGCAATGAATTTCATGAAAGATTTTTCTAACGGAGGGGGCGGGCAAAGTGGCGCAGCTGTAAGACACTGCGTAAGTGCGGTTCTGATAAGGATATGGACTCTGTCGCTAATGACCGACAGGAAGGGCCACTGACATTGCCAAGTCAAGCACTAACATCCCGAATCCGTGATGACGCTGGATGATGCGAGGAAAAAGAATAAGAACAGAATTGTCGAAAAGCTGTTTATGTTTTACAAAAATGCGTTGGAAACACATTCAATTTGGGAGAGTTCCCATGGATGTCAGACTCATATCTACTGTTGGCTGCCTCTGTGCCTCAAGCGTACTGCGTCAACTCTGAAACTAGTCTGCAGCACGGAGTTTTATTATGAGTCGTTTCGACAAATGCGCAGTCTTACGTCGGTTGTACTTAGCAGTTGGTGACCAAACGGATGTGAACTTGTCACTAAATGTGAGAAACTTCCCACGTGGGTGGTCACCTTGGAACCTCATGAGCAAGAAATACATTTGCTGATTCTGGCAGTTCTGCTAGCTTTGAGGAAAAAATCCCATAACCTGAGGTAATGTGCTAAAAAATTAAGTTCGATCGAAGCTGCAGCGCTCTCACGATGTAGTATACAAGGTATGTTCACGTACCATTTCCAGGTAGATATAGTTTCTGTCTTCCCCTCCATGAACCATGGACGTTGCCGTTGGTGGGGAGGCTTGCGTGCCTCAGCGATACAGATAGCCGTACCGTAGGTGCAACCACAACGGAGGGATATCTGTTGAGAGGCCAGACGTGTGGTTCCGGAAGAAAGGCAGCAGCCTTTTCAGTAGTGGCAGCGGCAACACTTTGGATGATTGACCGATCTGGCCTTGTTACATCAACCAAAATGGCCTTGCTGTGCTGGTACTGCGAACGGCTGAAAGCAAGGGGAAACTACAGTCGTAATTTTTCCCGAGGGCATGCAGCTTTACTGTATGGTTACAATTTGTACAGAAACCAGATGGCAGTTATAAGAGTCGAGGGACATGAGAGGGAAACTGGCTGGGAAGGGAGTGAGACAAGGTTTTAGCCTACACCCGATATTATTCAATCTGTATATTGAGCAAGCAGTAAAGGAAACAAAAGAAAAATACGGAGTAGGTATTAAAATCCATGGAGAAGAAAGAAAAACTTTGGTGTTCGCCGATGACATTGTACTTCTGTCAAAGACAGCAAAGGACCTGGAAGAGCAGCTGAACGGAATGGTGACAGTTTTAAAAGGAGGATACAAGATGAACATCAACAAAAGCAAAACGAGGGTAATGGAATGTAGTCGAATTAAATCGGATGATGCTGAGGGAATTAGATTAAGAAATGAGACACTTAAAGTAGTAAAGGAGTTTTGCTATTTGGGGAGCAAAATAACTGATGATGGTCGAAGTAGAGAGGATATAAAATGTAGACTGGCAATGGCAAGGAAAGCGTTTCTAATGAAGGGAAATTTGTTAACATCATGTATAGATTTAAGTGTCAGGAAGTCCTTTATGAATGTATTTGTATGGAGTGCCGCCATTTATGGGAGTGAAACATGGATGATAAATAGTTTGGACAAGAAGAGAATAGAAGCTTTCGAAATGTGGTGCTACAGAAGAATGCTGAAGATTAGATGGGTAGATCACGGAACTAATGAAGAGGTACTGAATAGAATCGAGGAGAAGAGAAATTTGTGGCAGAACTTGACTAGAAGGGATTGGTTGGTAGGACACGTTCTGAGGCATCAAGAGATCACCAGTTTAGTATTGGAGGGATGCGTGGAGGGTAAAAATCGTAGAGGGAGACCAAGAGATGAATACACTAAGCAGATTCAAAAGGATGTAGGTTGCAGTAGGTACTGGGAGATGAAGAAGCTTGCACAGGATAGAGTAGCATGGAGAGCTGCATCAAACCAAAGTCTGGACTGAAGACACAACAACATACTGTCTGTATCCCAAAGTATGCCGACTAATTAAAACCATAGTTACAACCATTGGGTCCATCACCCTCTCGACGCTTTAGTTCGTTTCAGGTACGCTCCAGTGATTCGTATCACGGCTTTGAACCAGTAGTCCACCATACATTCCTCGCCTCATAGTGTTCGAACAACGACCAAACTTTCATTATTTGCTTGACATGAGCATTGTCGTTCCAAAAGATAAACTGTATGCTTCCAAACGTTTTACACGGCGGCATAATCATTCTGATGTCTAAATTGCTTTCTTAAAATTAATTTTTCAGTGAATCGAAACTAGTGATTCTATCCCAGACTAGAGAAAACTGTCTCGGCCCACCATGTTTTGTCTTACCTCGCAACACAATGGGGTAAAAATAGATTTCCTTACGGCATTGGTACCTGGAACCGAGCGAGGTGGCGCAGTGAGTAGCACACTGGACTCATAGTATGTAGGACAGCGGTTAAAGCCCACGTCCGGCCATCTTGATTTAAGTTTTCGCGATTTCCCTAAATCGTTTCAGGCAAATGCCGCGATGGTTTCTTTGCAAGGGATCGGCCGACTTCCTTCCCCTTCCTTCCCTAATCCGAGCCTGTGCTCCGTCTCTAATGACCTCCTCCGGTACCTGGACACTTCGGCTGCAAACGAAAGTAAACGAGATTAAATTTTGCAGTTGCATCTTTCAGATGGATGCTTCGAACTGTATAGATAGGGAAGATGTCAAAGTCCTACGGAGAAATAGACCTGTGGGAGTTCATTAAAAAGAGAGGAGACAGCTGGTTGGGGTACATTCTAAGATGTGAAATTATTTTTCACGCCATGTTGGAAGGCTGAGAACAAGGGAAAAAATGCAAGAGAGAGACTAAGAAAATCGTACATCAAGTTCATAATGCGGAACTCCAGCTGTGGAACTCTCATGCAATTGAAAAATTTAGCGAACGATCATGTTGCTTGGATAGCTGCTGTAAAGGAATTCTAGCGTTACCTCTTGAAGAAGAAGAAGAAGAAGAAGAAGAAGAAGGAAGAAAGAAAGAAAGAATACGAAACATACATGCCTAATAGTGTATAGAGCCACTTCTAGTCCAGACGACGGTGTACTAGGTTGGGTTCCAAGAAAGACCAAAAGCGTAGGAGAGGCATCCTGATCCATGACCTTCCAGCTGCACTCCTTTAACTCAAGGGCATTGGTCAGTCATGCACCTGCCACTCGACGGTGTCTCAGATGTGTTCAATCGGATAGAGCTAGGATGGCGTGGTGAGACACACAATTGTCTTTTATGTTCTCGAAGGGTTTCCGAACGATTTTGCCACAGGTCGAGACCAAGGAGAAGTTTGTCTGGCTGAAGGTACATGTCACTTATGAGATTCTGCTGAGGAGCAGATGAATACGTGGTTGTCTGACAGTGATCTTCAATGGCGAACGTATCAATAGCCTCACTCCATGATGCGTAAACATCTCTTACACGAGAAAACCCTCACCACCGGCCGCAACGCTGTAAGCAGAGTGCATTGCCTGGTTCCTGTACACTACCAGAAACATAAACAAAAGTAGAAAGAGGGTCGTGGAGTGTACTCTACGAGATTTACGTCAATCAGATGACGAGGAATTAGATTAGGAAATGTTACTAAAACAGTAGATGAAGTTCGCCAGTTGTTAGCAAAATAGCTAACGGTAGCAGAAGTAAAGAACATACAAAATACCGACTGGTTAAGCAAGAAAATGATAAAAAATTTTGTTCCTGCAGACAGCTGTAATTAAAATAATATCATAAATTATTCTTATTATTCACTTTTGTGTAAACATTATTTTATTTGGAAGTGATGAATTAGCCCAGAAAATTATTCCATAAGACATTGCCAACTGGAAATAAAGTGTGTTACAAGGTTGATTCGGTTGTTTGCAAGACTAGCGATTACAAGAAGAACAAAAGCAGCCGAACTTCCGTATTTGAGTAGGTCAGCAATACGCTTCTTCCTGTTCAAGTTTTTAGTAGTATGTACACCTGAAATGTTTTCGTCAATATGCACACCAAAAAATGTGGAACTTTCTACAATATTTACTGACTCCTGGTCATGTGCCACAACAGTTGTCGATATGACTATTTGTTGTACAAAACTGCATATAGTGTGCTTTCCTAAAATTTAAGACGAGTCAAATTCCAGACAACCACTTAATAATTCTTTGAAAAACACTATTAGCAACAGTCTCTTCTGTTACTTTCTTTCTAATGGGATCTATTGTAACACTAGTATCATCTGCAAAAAGTACCGATTCTGCTTGTTGAATGTTATACTTCATTCACATATATAAAGAATAGCAGTGGAACCAAAATTGAACCCTGTGAGGCTCACTTTGTGATTTCTCCCGAGACATTAAAACTTTCTACGTTTTCGACATTGTCCGAATTATTGAGCGCAACGTTTTCCATACCTTTTGTTACATTTGATTGAAACCACTTGTGTGTAATACCATGGACTCCATAAAGTTTACATTTTTTTTTGAAATTTAATATGCTCTGCTCAATAAAGCGTCTCAAAAATTACCAAAAATTCCAGTTGGCGGTATTTTATTATTTAAGGCTTTTAATACGAGTATTCGGTGAGTGAATTTATAAATATCATTCTCAGTCTAGCAATCCTTCAAGAATCCAAACTCTGATATGCTAAATAAATAGCTTCTCCTTAAATATGATACTAATCTTGAGTACAATACTTTTTCAAATATTTTGGCAATTGGACGATAATTATTTAAGTCTTTCTTGTCCCCTGGCTTATAAAGAAGTTTAACAGTTGCATATTCTAATCTGTCCGGAAAAATACTCTGTGCCAGAGGCGCATTACATATATCATTAAGGACAATACTAATTAAGTTAGAACAACTTTTCAGAATTCTGTTTGAAATTCCACCATCATCATTTGTGCTATAGTTTTTTAGAATTTTTATAATTCTATCAATTTCAGTGAAATGTTAGTGCTACTTGTAGTTGCTTCAACTTTTGGAATATTACATTTTAAAGACATTCTCTTGTTCTTCACCTCAACCATCAATTCCTATTTTTGCTGCTACATATAGAACGTTATAGTTTAAAGTACTCACAACGCGTGATTTAGCAGTATGTAACAAAATGTCTGGAGCTACGGAACAATGACAAAATGCGTCCATACAGAAATCGAGTATCTCACCACTCTAAGTAGCGCGAGAGGAGAAAAAGCTGAAGTACAATATTGAGACATTTGCTGTTTTTTCACCACAACTACGTATTGTCTACCGATAGTGCGAAAAATTATATTATCGCTTTCGCGTGCAGAAGAGCCTTTCAATTGTTTTTTTATGGTTCTTAAGTATAACTTTTAAGCATCTTTCAAATACTGATGGAAATTTGCTATGGAATAAAATGAATTTGACACTAGCATTTCTTTCTAAATATACTCATCCCTTGACACCTTTTTTAAATTTACTCTTAAAACATTGTATCTTGTCCTTATCATAAGCCTCACTGCTTTATGTGAACCTGTCCTCGGGATGTAAAGTGCAATATTGTTCACTGCCATTAGTTGTGCATTGTCCTCTGACAGTCCATTAACAGTTGAGTACACACTAATTGTTTCAGCCTCAGTACTGTCTACAAATACGTTATCAATGAAGGATCTTCCTACACTTTGTGTTAAAAAGTATCCGGAAACCAGGCTGAAAATTATTTACAAGTTCGTACTGGAATTTACAAGCTCATACTGGAATTCTGTATGGTGTTGACTCACCCTTAGCCTTGATGTTAGCTGGAAGGGTTCTAGGGAGTGGCAGCCCATTCTTCACGGAGTGCTGCACTGAGGAGAGGTATCGACGTCGGTCGGTGAGGCCTGGCACGAAGTCGGCGTTCCAAAGCATCCCAAAGGTGTTCTATAGGATTCAGGCCAGGAGTCTGTGCAGGCGAGTCCATTACAGGGATGTTATTGTCGTGTAACCACTCCGCCACAGGCCGTGCATTATGAACAGCTGCTCGATCGAGTTGAGAGATGCAATCTCCATCCCCGAATATCTCTTCAACAGTGGGAAGCAAGAAGGTGCTTAAAACATCAATGTAGGCCTGTGCTGTGATTGTGCCACGCAAAGCAACCAGGGGTGCAAGCCCTCTCCATGAAAAACACGACCACACCATAACATCACTGCCTCCGAATTTTACTGTTGTCACTGCAGATGCTGGCGGATGACGTTCACTGGGCATTCGCCATACCCACACCCTGCCATCGGATCGCCACATTGTGTACCGCGATTCGTCACTCCACACAACGTTTTTCCTCTGCTCAATCGTCCAATGCAGACGCTCCTTACACCAAGCGAGGCGTCGTTTGGCATTTACCGGCGTGGTGTGTGGCATCCGCTCGACCATGAAATCCAAGTTTTCTCACCTTCCGCCTTACTGTCATAGTACTTGCAGTGGATCCTGATGCAGTTTGGAATTCCCGTGTGATGGTCTGGATAGATGTCTCTCTGTTGCACATTACGACCCTCTTCGACTGTCGGTGATCTCTGTCAGTCAACAGACGAGGTCAGCCTGTACGCTTTTGTGCCGTACGTTTCCCTCCACGTTTCCACTTCACGATCACATAGGAAACAGTGGACCTAGGGATGTTTAGGAGTGCGGAAATCTCGCGTACAGACGTATGACACAAGTGACGGCCAGTCACCTGACCGCGTTGAAAGTCCGTGATTTCTGCGGAGCGTCCCATTCTACTCTCTCGTGATGTATAATGACTACTGAGGTCGCTGATAGGGACTACCTGACAGTAGGTGGCAGCACAATGCACCTAATATGAGAAACGTATGTTTTTGGGGGTCTCCGGATACTTTTGATCACATAATGTATCGTGCTGCACACGAGCTGGAAAACTGAGTAATGAAATTAGACTTAAACACGCAAACAATAATTCTGTGCCATTTTTGCTGTCCGTATCTTTTACATAATCGACATTCAAAACTCCACAAACTACTGTTTCTTCTTGTCTGACGGGTACCTCAATAATGGATCTAGATTTCTGATGAAAAGGCCAAAGTTTCCGTTTGGGGATCTGCAGACAACTACCAGAGAAACATTCTGCAGTGACAAATTATAAGAACATGCTTCTAGGTTCTGATCAACACAGAAGGTATTTCGTTCCATATTTTTGACTTAATGTCTAGTTCTTACGTATGTTGCAAATCCTCCTTTTTCCACATTAACTTTACACGAAAATGGTGCAAGTCAGTAATCCCTGATACACTTGATACACTAAAGAGCCAAAGAAACTGGTACACCTGCCTAGTACCGTATAGGGTCCCCGCAAGCACGCAGAAGTGCCGCAGCACAACGTGGCATGTACTCGACTAATGTCCGAAGTAGTGCTGGAGGAAACCTGCAGGGCTGTCCACAAATCTGTAAGAGTAAGAGGGGGTGGAGATCTCTGCTGAACAGCACGCTGCAAGGCGTCTCAGATATGCTCAGTAATGTTCATGTCTGGGAAGTTTGGTGGCTAGCAGAAGTGTTTAAACTCAGAAGAGTGTTCCTGGGGCCACTTTGCAGCAAATCTGGGGGTGTGGCATGTGGCATTGTCCTGCTGGAATTGCCCAAGTCCGTCGGAGTGCACAATGAACATTAATGAATGATAACGTACGTGTCACCTGTCAGAGGCGTATCTAAACGTATCAGGGCTCCCATATCACTCCAACTGCACACGCGACACACCATTACAGAGCCCCCATTTACTTGAATAGTTTCCTGCGCTGCGCGGGGTAGCCACGCGGTCTGAGGCGACTTGTCACATTCCGTGCGGCTCCCACCCGTCGGAGGTCCGAGTCCTCCCGCGGGCGTGTGTGTGTGTGTGTGTGTGTGTGTGTGTGTGTGTGTGTGTGTGTTTTTAGGGACCGATAACGTCAGCAGTTGGGTCTCATAAGATCTTACCACATATTTCCAATTTTTGCTGACATGCAGAGTCCATGGATTCATGATGTTGGCCGGCCGGAGTGGCCGAGCGGTTCTAGACGCTACAGTCTGGAATAGCGCTATCGCTATGGTCGCAGGTTCGAATCCTGCCTCGGGCATGGGTGTGTGTGATGTCCTTAGGTTGGTTAGGTTTAAGTAGTTCTAAGTTGTACGGGACTGATGACCTCAGAAGTTAAGTCCCATAGTGTTTAGAACCATTTGAACCATCATGAGGTTGTCTCCATACCTGTACACGTCCATCCGCTCGATACAATTTGAAAGGAGAGTCGTCCGACCAGGCAACATGTTTCCAGTCATCAACAGTCCAATGTCGGTGTTGACGGGCCTAGGCGAGGTGTAAAGCTTTGTATCGTGCAGTCATCAAGGGTACACAAGGGGGGCCTTCGGCTCCGAAAGCCCATATCGATGATGTTTCTTTGAATGGATCACACGCAGACACTTGTTGATGGCCCATCATTGAAATCCGTAGCAATTTGCGGAAGGATTGCCCTTCTGTCACGTTGAATGATTCTCTCCAGTCGTCGTTGGTCTCGTTCTTGCAGGATCTTTTGCCGGCCGCATCGATGTCGGAGATCTGATCATTTACCGGATTCCTGATGTTCAGAGTACACTCGTGAAATGGTTGTACGGGAAAATCCCCATTTCATTGTTACCTCGAAGATGCTGTGTCCTATCGCTTGTGCGCCGACTATAACGCCACGTCAAACTCGCTTAAATCTTTATGACCTGCCATTGTAGCAGCAGTAACTGATCTAACAACTGCGCGAGACACTTGTCTTATATAGGCGTTGCCGACCGCAGCGCTGTATTCTGCCTTTCTGCCTGTTTACATGTTATCTCTGTATTTGAATATGCGCGCTTCAGTGTATTTAACCTCTCCATCGCTCTGATTACATGGCGTTCAGAGAGGCGGAGAACATCTATCGGTTTAGAATTTTTCACATCATCTAGACATACAAAAAGATATCTACCATGATTTTTATCCCGTGACGTTCTGATGAAACGAACTAATTTTACTTTACTAGAAACTGTTATGGGTAAGAGGTCTGTTCAAAAAATTGCGTAACTTTGTCCACAAAACTTTTCTACGATTATCTTCCAAATATTTTCGTCCACTATTGATACGCCGCTCCCAACGCCGTTTCGACTTGCTGGATCTGCGAATTTTCTTTTATTTCGTCTGTCGTTGCAAATCTTTGTCCTTTCAACGCGGTTTTCAACTTTGGAAATAATAAAAGGTCCGCAGGGGCCAGTTCTGGAGAGCACAAAGATTGGGGGGGGGGGGGGGGGGGGGGTGCGCTCGCGCGCATTAGCCACGCACCAACAGGGATGAATGTGCGGGTGCGTTACCGTGATGCAAGATCCATTAATTGTTTCTTCACATTTCAGGCCGTTCCCTTTTCACATTTTCTCGCAGGGGTCGCTACACGTCCCGATAATACCATCGATTAACAAGAACCTTGTTCTTAACATCACGTCTCATCACCGGTTATGATTCTCTTATGGAATATCTCGTTCTTATTTGTGCTATCCAAAAGCTCTTCATAGACTGCGAGGTGAAGATCTTTCTGGTCTTGATTCATGAGCCGTGGGACGAACTAGGCGGCAACACGATGCATTCCAAGATGCTGTATCAGGGTTTCATGACAGCATCCAACTGAAATGCTACATTCTTCTGCAATCTCTCGTACACTGTCTTCTATTGGCACGCACAATTTCGTTGACGTTTCTGACATGGGCGTCGTTGGTAGACGTCGAATGGCGTCCTGAAAGAGGGTCATCTTTAACTTTCGTTCGGCCATTTTTAAACCGTGTGAACCATTCGTAACAGCGAGCACGGCTTAAGCTCTCATCACCTTAGGCTGCCGCATCATTTGGTGTACGTCTGTGAAGGTTTTCTCGAATTTCACGCAAAATTTAATGCAGACGCGTTGCTCTTCTAACTCTGTCATTTCGGAATTCGCAAACTGTGCGACACAACTTTTTACTCACTACAGCACTGTACAATAACTGACAGACATACAACAATGACAATTTCAGCAGTTACACATTAAACACAAACGTGTGCAGGGATGCCAACCGCATTTCGATCCAACACACAATTGAGGCGAAATTACGAATGATCCGGAATTTTTTTAACTGACCTCGTATTATGACCATATTACGTTCTAATTACGTTCAAGACTGTGTATCTCTAAACTGAGTGTAGACTAAACTAAAAAGTGCTTCTCTGACTGCAGTAGTCAGAGGGATTTTGTCTTGAGTGCTTGTGGGCCCCTCACACTTTCTGAAAGGTGCTCAGCTAATCTTTCTTTCCTGTGATTAGTGTATCCCCATATCACAATTCCAGCAACAGCCGTAGCACCGATTGAGGCTTTGTTTCAGTCAGAATGAATACACTCAGGTCTTTGCTTACTCCGGTAACAGTTGTGTTAACCCAGGGCTGGTCATGTCGCTGCAGAACTTCGACAAACCCCACACGAATGTCTCCTGTTGCAACTCCTATTTCCTCCAGGCCACCTTTAATGCTATACCCTAGCCAGGCTGTTTCCAGCTCCTCCTACTATAAATACCTGCTCGTCTTCATAAAAATCTGTGTCCAAGGTCGCTATGTCGTCTGTCAACTGCCTAAGCTTGGTGCTAGATTTCATGATGCTTGTGACCTGGTATTTTATACGTACCTTATCCTGTAGCCTTTTCACCTACACCCCTCCCATGACTGCTACCTAGCAACGGGACTCTCTTCTTATTATTTGAATTTTCTAGCAACTTAGCCTACAAAGTTATTCGTACGAGTCTGCTCCACTCTACTTTGCTCAAACTACTGTAGTCGAGGCTATTCTCCTTCGTCAGGTAATAAATCAAACTGTTTCCTAAGCGGAATTTGGAATGTAGTTTCTGAGGTTTTTTTTCTTTTTGCTTACTATCTGACACCTTCTCGCAGCACCCTTTTTCTGTTTCCCCCTTTCACCTATCTAATTGAAAATGTGTGATGTGATTTTTAATGCTGCCTGAAGGGCACAAATCTTTCTTCCCTGTTCCACGATTACCATTTGTCGACAACATAATCTAAAACTACATGGAAGAGCCTCTTCTGATACTGAACTGCCTTCCACGATGCGTAGGGTACGATGATGACACATGTGACTCCGACGCATGAGCTGTCTTCAGCTGGACACATTCTATCTTTTACTTTCAGGCTGCCTGAGGATATTTGTGGTCCCAAGCCTCCCTGACGTTTGCGCATTCTGTCTGCTGCCAAGAAACATTCTCCTTGTATCGAGTCCTACCCCTTCCCAGATAATTAACTAATTAGAATGAGATATGGAATGTTCATGCCATGACACATTAGTGTGTCGGGTATGGTCACACCAAAAGTTGTTCTTTGCTAACTGTTGCATGATGAGGGCTATGTTGACCAATTCGTTGCGAAGAGGTCTAGAAACTTTCCTTCTTCCCTGGCTGGACAGAAGGAGAGGCTCGCTTACCTCGTGTCTTTTAAACTTGTCTCGATGTCCCCATTGCTTCTCACATCCGCCGGCCGCAGATCCCAACATGCGAACAGTGAACGGTGAATAATGGAATGGCGATTGGGAATATCTTAATATCACTACATTGAAAGTCGGAAAATAAAACGATGGCAACAGATTTTTGTTGCTCTCAATTTAAAAACCCGGAAAATGAATTGTTATAATAAATTACTTCAGAGCTAGTGAAGGCAGTGTATTCTTCAGAGATCGCAGGGTACAATCATTACTCATAAAGTACAACCATCACAGTTCACAAAATATCTCCACATGCATTGCCAGCCGGAATACTAGCCAAAGACTTCCTGATATTTAGCTTCCCTGTTGCGCACCTGCCTGCTTAGGGCGCGCTTGTTATTGGTTACTTCACTTCGGCAGTGATTTGTAGCGTTAAGTGAAATCTGTAGTTACGCTTTGAATGTGACTTATTGAAATCTTTAATGAGAAAGTTGTCAGTGTGCATCGATAACATTGGAAATCTGCACAAACATTTTCGCAGTCAAGCCGCAGATGAATCACGTCTCTCTCTCTTGTGTCCAACCTTTTAGCTTACTGGGCTGCACATAATTTACTTAACACTAACAATAAGCGTTGGTAGAGAGAGAGAGAGAGAGAGAGAGAGAGAGAGAGAGAGAGAGAGAGAGAGAGAAGGTGGGTCGGAGACATATAGTGAACGCAGTTTACTAGTTTAGATTTTTTATTCTAAAACGATGGAATTAATTTGACGTTTTATATATGAGATTTCATTAATAATTTTACATATAAGTAATTACAAATCATAAAGTTAATGTGATATTTGATTCTGAATTTGTGAAACTTATGTGTCAATATCAGGCCACCGAAGTGGTTGCAGTTCTCAGACTGTCCTCAAGATTTTCATCTGAGGTTTTTGTTCTATTTTTACTTTTTGCGTTTTTCACAAAGGTACGTGCTTCCAGACAAAATTAACACATACAAAAGGATGACTGTACAACAAGATATTTGTCTCTGGGCAGGTATGATGTCTTAAAGAGCAACACAGGTACGTTATCAAACTTTTCTTTTAGCTGAATGTTAGACTGCAACTCTAACTCCCTTCATTCCATCTGAAATCTTCTGGCATCATATCTGTATTGTTTGCAAAAGATGTCGCTTGAGTACAAAAATTTTGATTTTTTTTTTAAATCTCGAAATCGATTTCCAAGTTCTTGCTACATAATATTTCATCCCGGCTTTAGGTTTTCTTTTGGGCAACGTGTTGAAATGAAAAAAATTGCTTGCCTTCACTTGTGTTTCCCATAATTTCAGTTTCATTTGGAGCGCGTTTATTGTTTGAAACATTGTACTGATAATTTTCTACCTTGAAGACGCCTGTTTAAGTGACCTAAATGGGCGCACGAATCCACCAAAATTCAGATGTAAACATTAATGAAATTCTAAACTCAAATTGGAATGTATACCGCAGAGACAGGCTGGACAGAGAAAGGGGAGGCGTGTTTATAACGATAAAAAGTGCAGTAGTATCGAAGGAAATCCGAAATGTGAAATAATTTGGGTGAAGGTCACGATTAAAGCGGGCTCAAACATGGTAATTGGATGTCTCTATAGGCCCCCTGGCTCAGCAGCTGTTGTGGCAGAACACCTGAAGGAAAATTTGTAAAATATTTGAATAGATTTCCCGACCATGTTACAGTTTTTGGTGGAGAGTTTAATTTATCAGATATTGACTAGGAGACTCCAACGTTCATAACGGGTGGCAGAGACAAAGAATCCAGTGAAATTTTTTTAAGTGCATTATATGAAAACTACCTTGAGCAGTTGAACAGAGAACCGACTCGTGGCGATAACATATTTGACCTTCTGGTGACAAACAGACCCGAACTATTTCAAACAGTTAACGCAGAACAGGAAATCAGCGATCATAAAGCGGTTACACCATCGGTGATTTCAGCCGTAAATAGAAATATTAAAAAAGGTAGGAAGATTTTTCTGTTTAGGAAAAGTGACAAAAAGCATATTTCAGAGTACTTGACGGCTCTACACAGAAGTTTTGTCTCAAGTGCAGCTAGTGTTGAGGACCAGTGGACAAAGTTCAAAACCATCGTACAACATGCATTAGATGAGTATGTGCCAAGCAAGATCGCAAGAGATGGAAAAGAGCCACGGTGGTGCAACAACCGAGTTGGAGAACTGCTACGGAAGCAAAGGGAACTTCACAGCAAATATAAACATAGCCAAAACCTTACAGACAAACAAAAATTACACGAAGCGAAATGTAGTGTGAGGAGGGCTATGCGAGAGGCGTTCAACGAATTCGAAAGTAAAGTTCTATGTACTGACTTGGCAGAAAACCCTAAGAAATTTTGGTCTTATGTCAAAGCGGCAGGTGGATCAAAACAAAATGTCCAGACTCTCTGTGACCAAAATGGTACTGAAACAGAGGATGACAGATTAAAGGCCGAAATACTAATGTCTTTTTCTAAAGCTGTTACACAGGGGAAGACTGCACTGTTGTTCCTTCTCTAGATTGTCGCACAGATGACGAAATGGTAGATATCGAAATAGATGAGAGAGGGATAGAAAAACACTTAAAATCGCTCAAAAGAGGAAACGCCGCTGGACCTGATGGGATACCAGTTCGATTGTACACAGAGTACGCGAAGGAACTTACCCCCTTCTTGCAGCGGTGTACCGTACGTCTCTGGAAGAGCGTAGCGTTCCAAAAGATTGGAAAAGGGCATTGCTCATCCCCGTTTTCAAGAAGGGACGTCGAACAGATGTGCAGAACTATAGACCAATATCTCTAACGTCGATCAGTTGTAGAATTTTGGAACACATATTATGTTCGAGTATAATGCCTTTTCTGGAGACTAGAAATCTACTCTGTAGAAATCAGCATGGGTTTCGAGAAAGACGATCGTGTGAAACCCAGCTCGCGCTATTCGTCCACGAGACTCACAGGGCCATAGACACGGGTTCACAGGTAGATGCCGTGTTTCTTGACTTCCGCAAGGCGTTCGATACAGTTCCCCACAGTCGTTTAATGAACAAAGTAAGAGTATATGGACTATCAGACCAATTGTGTGATTGGATTGAAGAGTTCCTAGATAACAGAACGCAGCATGTCATTCTCAATGGAGAGAAGTCTTCCGAGGTAAGAGTGATTTCAGGTGTGCCACAGGGAAGTGTCGCAGGACCGTTGCTGTTCACTATATACATAAATGACCTGGTGGATAACATCGGAAGTTCACTGAGGCTTTTTGCGGATGATGCTGTAGTATATCGAGAGGTTGTAACAATGGAAAATTGTACTGAAATGCAGGAGGATCTACAACGAATTAACACATGGTGCAGGGAATGGCAATTGAATCTCAATGTAGACAAGTTCAAATGGTTCAGATGGCTCTGAGCACTATGGGACTTAACATCTATGGTCATCAGTCCCCTAGAACTTAGAACTACTTAAACCTAACTAACCTAAGGACAGCACACAACACCCAGTCATCACGAGGCAGAGAAAATCCCTGACCCCGCCGGGAATCGAACCCGGGAACCCGGGCGTGGGAAGCCAGAACGCTACCGCACGACCACGAGCTGCGGACAATGTAGACAAGTGTAATGTGCTGTGAATACATAGAAAGAAAGATCCTTTATCATTTAGTTACAATATAGCAGGTCAGCAACTGGATGCAGTTAATTCCATAAATTATCTGGGAGTACGCATTAGGAGTGATTTAAAATGGAATGATCATATAAAGTTGATTGTCGGTAAATCAGATGCCAGACTGAGATTCATTGGAAGAATCCTAAGGAAATGTAATCCGAAAACAATGGAAGTAGGTTACAGTACACTTGTTCGCCCACTGCTTGAATACTGGTCACTGGTGTGGGATCCGTACCAGATAGGTTTGTTAGAAGAGATAGAGAAGATCCAACGGAGAGCAGCGCGCTTCGTAACAGGATCATTTAGTAATCGCAAAGCGTTACGGAGATGATAGATAAACTCCAGTGGAAGACTCTGCAAGAGAGACGCTCAGTAGCTCGGTACGGGCTTTTGTTGAAGTTTCGAGAACATACCTTCACCGAGGAGTCAAGCAGTATATTGCTCCCTCGTACTTATATCTCGCGAAGAGACTATGAGGATAAAATCAGAGAGATTAGAGCCCACACAGAGGCAAACGACAATCTTTCTTTCCACGAACAATACGAGACTGGAATAGAAGGGAGAACCGATAGAGGTACTCAAGGTACCCTCCGCCACACACCGTCAGGTGACTTGCGGAGTATGGATGTAGATGTAGATTGCTAAATATGCCACCAAATTGGCATCATCAAGTTCTGGCGCAGATTTTGCTTTTGATATCATGACTGATTTGATTTCATTAATTACGCTATAAAGCCTTTAAAGTTTGCCCCCGACTGAGCCACAGTACTTCTGTAAAACATACGATATTACTGCACTCAGCATCCAGACTTCCGAGGAATTCCTGGAACTGACAATGATTCAATCCCATAGGAAGCTAGCCCGTGGGCAGTCGAAAGGAGAAATTGAATTGAATTGGAACTCATCTCACTGTACCGATCATCTGCTGTGATAGAAATTGCTCAGGAAGGTAACAAGATTTCGTGAAAGTTCATTATAGAGATGCCCATGTTCAAATGTTCTTATTTGTAGCAACGGATATGATATCAAATTATACCTGTTGAAACAGTTGACAGTACTGTCAGATAGCAGTAATTGCAATCCACGTTAAGATTCGTAACTTTCGCCGACGTCTAGTTATCATAACTACGTGATACGTGTCTCAGTCTCTAGTTTCGTAATTGAAACTGAAGTAGCCTAAGATACACCAACGCGTGTGACGGATTGACCGGTTATAAGAACGAGACTCTGGGGTTGCAAGTACAGCACGGGCGGCCCTGTTAAGAAGGGGATGGACCAGTGAGAGAATAGCATCGTCTAGCGGGAGTTTTAAATTGAAAATATTTAACTTATCGTAACGTTACGTAAATGGAATTTTGTGAATTTTTTCCAATCATGTGTTAGATGTTCACTTCGTGGGCCACATTGAACTGTCTTTAGGCCGCGTGCGCCCCGCGGCTTTGGACACCACTGCTCTACACGCTCCAGCACGATGCTGCTTCTGTTCACAGTATCATTCCCATGCTTCTTGAAAACTCTTAAGCTGAATTTGACATGCACCGAGAACGTTTTATTAAAGGTTGTTGTTGTAGTCCTTAGTCCGAAGACTAGTGCTCTCCATCCTGTGCAAGCCTCTTCATCTCTCAATAACTACTGGAACCTACATCCTCCTGACTCTGCTTACTATACTCGTCTCTTGGCCTCCCTCTACAAATTTTTACCCCCCCCCCCCCCCCCCCCCGCGTGCTTTCATCCAGTACTAAATTGGTGATCTCTTGATGTCTCAGAATGTTTCCTGCCAACTGATCCCTTCTTCTAGTCAGGTTGTGCCACAAATTTCTCTTCTCCCCAATTATGTTCAGTACCTCCTCATTAGTTACGCGGTCTACCCATCTAATCTTCAGCATTCTTCTGTAGCACCACATTTCGAAAGCTACTATTCTCTTCTTGTCCATACTATTTATCGCCCATGTTTCACTTCCATACATGACTGCACTCCAGACGAATACCTTCAGAAAAAGACTTCCCAACCCTTAATTCTGTAGTCGATGTTAACAAATTTCTCTTCTTCAGAAATGCTTTTCTTGCTGTTGCCAGTCTACATTTTATATCCTCTATACTTTCCTGCTCAAATAGTAAATCTCATCCACTACTTTAAATGTCTCATTTTTCTAATCTTAATTTCCTCAGCTCACCTGATTTAATTTGGCTACGTCCCATTATTGTTGTTTTGCTTTTGTTGACGTTCATTTTATTTTCTCTTTTCAAGATGATATCATTTACATTCAGTCTCTTCCACGCCGTTTGCTGTTTCTGATAAAGTTACAATGTCATCCGCATACCTCGAAGTTTTTACGTCTTCTCCCTGAACATTTAATTTCTACTCCAAATTCTTCTTTGGTTTCCTGTACAATTTGCTCAATGTGCAGATTGAATAACATCGGGGATAGGCTACAAGCCTGTCTCACTCCCTTCTCAACCACTGCTCCCCTTTCGTGCCCCTCGACTGGCTTCTTGTGCAAGTTGTTAATAGCCTTTCGCTCCCTGCAATTTATCCCTGCTACCTTATGAATTTCAATGAGAGTATTCCAGTCAACATTGTCAATACCTCTCTCGAAGTCTAGAAATGTTATGAACATATGTTTCCCTTTCCTTAACCCATCTTCTAAGATAAGTCGTAGGGTCAGCATTGCCTTCCGTGTACCAACATTTCTCCGACACCGAAACTGATCATCTCGGAGTGCCGGCTACTACCAGTTTTACCATTCTTCTGTATATAATTCGTGTCCGTATTCTGTAACCATGACTAACAAAATTGATAGTTCGATAGTAGTCGCACTTGTCGTTACTGGTTACAGTCGCTAAAACCTCCCAAATAACAGGAGTTGTTAGGTAAGAAAATAGATATGTAAAAACAAATATTTAGAGCACTGTTCCGGTTTATAGATAGCTGAAAAGTTATCTGTTTTGCAACTAATTGAAATACTGTAACAAAAATCTTCTGAAGACGTTAGTCATGCCAGTTTCCTGATGCAGTACTATCTGGTGAGCTAATATAACTATATCCTAGTGCTAATTTAATTTGATTTTTTGAATTACGCGGAAATTGAAGTGCTGTTAACACGCCCATTGCACATTGCCTCCCCCTTTCCTGTGGTGAGTTAAAAGAGCGAACAACGTCTCAGTCAGTGGCTCCAAATACTACGTTCTGCACAGGATATTTGCGGGATTTCTATCTATAATCTGATTTCCTCTGCTCTAACTTTGTGTTTAGTGCCGGTATTGCAACCATACATGTGCAGGTTTCACTTAGTAGAGAGAGAGAGAGAGAGAGAGAGAGAGAGAGAGAGAGAGAGAGAGAGACGGCGTGTGTTCCTAAAATTCTAGCGTCTTTAATGATTCCGGTAAATATCAGGACGTAGTATAGGAGATGGCACATGATGGTGCATTTTCTGCAGTGTAAATCGCCCTAAATACTCTCAACTGATATAACGTGTATGTCCTTGATGAACTGTCACTGTATGCATGCTGAAAAGGAATGCCTCCGAATTTATGTGAAAACTCTGTTTAACGAAGCAAACATCTTTATTCTTCATGTCTACCTGTTTGCAGCCCTCTGCTATTGGAGGGCTCCGAATTGTTGCGTGATATATGGCGATGTGTTAACGTAACTATGTCGGTGCGTGACAAACAGCGAGCTGCACTCAAGTTCCGAATTTGAAGAGTTCGTCCACACACGAAGGTCGTCATGGCAGTGCCAGACCACACACGAGCGCAGCGACGCCTGCAGCAATTCCACGCCTTGTGCTGTCTCATCGATCATCCTCCACACAGTCGCGGATCGGCACGATCCTATTTCGATTTGTTTCCAGAATCTTCGAGGCCTTGACTTTGATAGTGATGAGCGGTGCAAGCAGAGGGCAGGTGATGGCTCCGCCAACAAAACCAAACATTCTAAGGGACAGTATCAATAAACTGGTCTCTCGTTGAGAGAAATGTTCGCCGCCAGAGTGACTATGTTCAGAAATAAATATGTAGACATGAAGAATAAAGATGTACAATCTTGATAACATTTGTTTTATCTAACAAGCTTCAAGAGTTTTCGCATGAAAATTTAGGAGGCATTACTTTTCAGCACGGCCTAGTATATGTTCTAAACGTCTTCCATCCATTAAGAGACTCGACGAAAATTTCAATTACGTATTGTCGTACTTGAATTAACACTTCTCGTCGGCCAGACGTTATTTCTCGATTGTGAATTGTATACGAAAGTAAATGATGTGTCCTTATGTTTTTAGAAAGTGATTTCTTTTTCTGAATGTTTCTTTCTATCAACAGTTTATTTGTAACGTTTCATCTTGCTGCGAACTGAGTAGAAACTAGTTATGACAGAGTTTTGAGTAACGCTGTATCAAAGGAAGACAGTTTTCTTGCCTGGACGTGCTGCGCTAAATTTGAGGTAAGTAAAGGAGAATGAAATACACTTTCCTTGAGAGTTTGTTTTATATTTTTACGTGAAAGTGACAATTCAGTACACCGCACAAGCTCTGGACAATTAGATTATCTTACGTGACACTTACTCAAAATCACATCATATACTGACCGAATCACTTTACACAAGGGAAAACAATAGAAGTCTTAGAGACTTTTCTTTCGTGGCTAAGGGTAGGTCGTACATTTGTTTACGTAACTGATCTGCATGAATGACCAGCTATGCTGTCACTCGTCGTACCCTGCCGATTGAGTTCCTGATATACTGCTACATTGTGCAGGAACGGTAAAGCAAACTTCTTCATAACAGCCATTAATTTTAATATTTGTCGTCGTTTTTGCGATGGTACAGTATAAAGAAACATTTCAGTCACTCCGATGAGAATATTGTCCTCGCGTCCACGTCACGCGCTAAAAAGGCACTCTATACATTACACAAGATTAGTAAGTTGCGCAGTTGCACAGACGCTTAAGGAAACGCCGGCGGCTGGAAGGCCTACAGCCTGGGAACGATGTCGCGGAGCGGAGACCAGTGGGGCCATTTCTGAATGTTGGCGAAGAACGCGTCGCCGGGGCACTCCGTGGCCCTGACCTGCCGGTGGCCGAGCAGCTTGTAGTCGGCGGCGATCTGCCCGCGGGCGACGCCGCACCGGATCAGCTGCTGGCCCGCCTCCAGCATCGCCGGCGTCGGCACGTTACCTGCACACAACACGCACAAACATTGTCCGGAGGTCTGTGGGATTAACAGTGTCTTGAGAGAGAGAGAGAGAGAGAGAGAGAGAGAGAGAGAGAGAGAGAGTGAGTTGCGGCACGTGTATCTGCACGTTGTGACACCGACATGGACACAACTGTAATAGCAGGCGACATAGTAAAACATACTACACTCAAGTGAGTAAGAAACTGGTATACACCTGCCTCATACCGTGTACAGCCCTCGCGAGCACGCACAAGTGCCGCAACACGGCGTGGCATGAACTCGCCTAATGTCTGATATAGTGCTGGAGGGAATTGACACTACGAATCCTGCAGGGCTGCCCATAAATCCGCAACAGTTCGATGGGGTGGAGATCTCTTCTGACTGCACGCTGCAAGGCATCCCAGGTATGCTCAATAATGTTCATGTCTGGGGAGTTTGGCAGCCAGCGGAACTGCTTCTGGAGTCACTCTGTAGCAATTCTGGCCGTGTGGGGTGTCACGTTGTCCTGCTGAAATCGCCCAACTCCGTCCGAATGCACAATGGACATGAATGGATGCAGGTGATCAGACAGGATGCTTACGTACGTTTCACCTGTCACAGTCGTATCTAGACGGATCAGGGGTCCCATATCACTACAACTTCACACGCCTCACGCCAATACAGAGCCCCCACCAGCTTGAACAGTCCCCTGCTGACATGGAGGGTCCATGGATTCATGAGGTTGTCTCCATACCCGTACACGTCCATCCGCTCTATACAATTGGAGATGAGACTCGTCCTGCCAGGCAACATGTTTCCAGTCATCAACAGTCCAATGTCGGTGTTGAATGGCCCAGGCTTGGCGTAAAGCTTTGTGTCGTGCTGTCGTCAAGGGTACACCAGTGGGCCTTCGGCTCCGAGAGGCCATATCGATGATGTTTCGTTGAATGGTTCGCCCGCTGACGCTTGTTGATGGCCCAGCACTTAAATCTGTAGCAGTTTGCGGAAGGGTTGCACTTCTGTCACGTTGAACGATTCTCTTCAGTTGTTGTTGGTCCCGTTCTTGCACGATCTTTTTTCGGCCACAGCGATGTCGGAGATTTGATGTTTTGCCGGCTTCCTGATCTTCACGGTACACTCGTGAAATGGTCCTACGGGAAAGTCCCCACTTCATCGCTACCTTGGATATGCCGTTTCCCCCCGCTCGTGCGCCGACTATAACGTCACGCTCAAACTCACTTAAATCTTGATAACCTGCCATTGTAGCGGTAGCAACTGCGCCAGACTCTTGTCTTATAAGGGTGTTGCGGACCGCAGCGCCGTATTCTGACTGGTTATATATCTTTGTTTTTGAAGGTGCATGCCTCTATCAGTTTCTCTGGCGCTTCTGTTTAATACTGTCAGCATTGATCCTAATTGTATGGTGAAGCTGTCATCAACCAGAAGTTTGTTATGAACGGCACCTTTATGACTAGGCGCTGTACTGTTTTGGAGGTGATATGCTGTTGCCTCCTACCGACCTCTGAAGTGACTCAGTCAGCCGATTAAAGGGGGAAGAGCTACAGTTTAACTTGGAATCCGAATCACTGTGCAATTTGGCATTTATAAATGATTTCCAAAGGTGACTGAAGCGTTAAGTGCCAGAAAAACTTCTAAGGCTGACTGGGGATTGAATCATAGACCATTGGATTTGTTGGCTTGATTTTTCTCACTTCCTGGCAGCCTACTAGCTATAAATACTACCATAACAAAAGGTTGAAGCAAATTATTCACCGCAGCACGTCACGTCACAGGTGACTAGCACCAGCAGAAGTCAGGAAATTGGGACCATTTTAATGCCATTCTTAACAGTGAATGAAAATAAATTAATCAATTACTTGTTTATTATTCTGCGTGTCGTATTCAGCGTGATTGTTTAGGAATACTTTCTATCTGTTTTAGGCTTGTGGCCTATACAATGTGCGTTCCATTCTGAGGATGAGACTTTTCTCATCATCTCCTGCGTGTGTCCAAGCCAGGGTGGTATTCTTGAAGCAGTAACGTTAACTGTGATATAATGATACGATAATGTGAGTAGCGGGAACACTCTTATTTTCGTGTTTTCGCTTATTGTGTGTTGTGTTTCTGGGGTACAGGTAACGAATGTGGGAAACCGGCTGTAATCAAATTCAGAATTGTATGTGTACAAGACCAGTGGTCACTTATCGCTCACGTTGATTCAAGGCGGGTCTGCCTCACCACCTGGCCTGGCTTACCAATGCAATTTTGCACGTTTGCTTTTTTCACTGTTATTAATGTTAAGGCACTTACAAAATTGTCAACCAACAGTCAAAAGCCGGCTGCTGTGGCCGAGCGGTTCTAGGCACTTCCGCCCGCAACCACGCGGCTGCTACGGTCGCAGGTTCGAATCCTGCCTCGGGCATGGATGTGTGTGATGTCCTTAGGTTAGTTAGGTTTTAGTAGTTCTAAGTCTAGGAGCCATTTGAACAAGTTTTTAAAGTAAATCCATCGCTATGCACAATTTCTCTCATACTCCGTAATTACCAGACTGGGTTACGCTAGTCACATGAATCATTCGATATGATCTGGATTAGCATCAGGAACAAGACAGTTTCATTTACGTAACATAGTAGTTTTTGAAACAGGTTACGGCCTTAAGGACGAATCCAGAAAGCAAAACATAAGACCCAGTCTTCTTGGAAAAATAACGTATTTAATGATTTTTGAATTATGTAATTTAATACATTTTCATAATGTAGACACATCTTCTGGTTGCCTCAGTTTGGTGCAGGGCTTTCGATTTGATGCCACGCCAGTGGCTTGCTGATGTTCTTCTGTTCAAGTACTCGTAGCTCCTCATTTGACCTGATGAGGCTTTCGTGAATGCGCTCCACATCTTTCCCCCACAGAATAATGTGAATTGCTCACTGGGAATCGAAACAGGGTCCAACCACTAGCCGATACAAGCAGCCTTTTTATTAGAAAAGCGTAGCCTTGCCGAAACATGATACTGAAGAAACTAATGCATTTTATTTGGGATGTATTATTTCGATGAGTTTCGTCTTATGACAAGCTATGCTCCGTATTGGTGATGTTAACCATTGTATATGCGTTGACACTAATGCATCATCATAGGCAATTCACGTATTCGTGGAACGTAACTATTTTGGAACGGAGACGGGAAGTAGTATTTGTAACTCAGAATTTATGTATTAGTTACTTCTGGGGTAACGCAGTGTTCTATCTTACTGTTTTGCATGACTAAATTCGCTTACTTTGAGTTATTGAATTGCGTTAGGGGTATTGTGCATTTGTATGAAAATAGATCTAACGTTATTTTCTTTTTAATTTTCTTCAGAAAACTTCGGAAAGGTGGAACAATTTATTTATAAGATAGTGTTAAACCGTTATGTAGAAGTATCGGATCGATTAGCTTTCCTATGTAACGCCACTTTAAAAGTGGTATTCTGTTGTACCAATGCTTCAAAATGTAGATCGTATTAAATAAAAAGTTAGAGGGTACTTTCATTAATTTATTTACTTTCTTTTCAGTGCCGTGTTCGCAGGGACGCTTGCTCGGTGCCTGAAGGTAAGTGCAAAAGTAAGGAGGGGGAAAAACAATAATTTGACGTGGACAGTGATATCTAGTGGGGGATGGATATACTTGCTTTTCAACTTTTTTCTCTGCTATCATTCAAGCGGCTTATCTCAAAGATTAACCTGCAGTGAAAACGAATGTCCTGCAACAAGTGTGTGGGATACTCACTTGTGTAGTCGCCGATGAAGCTGATCCCGATGCTGCGGCTGTTGTAGTTGGGCGCGTGGGCACCGACTACTCCCCAGCCGCGTCCTTCGTACACTTTGCCGTCGCCGCCAACCACAAAACTGCAAAGCAAAAAAAAAAAGTATTGCAGTGTGCTACCTATTTTTGGTTTCAGCTTGCGCTCATTTAGTCTGACCGTGTTCAGTTGCGGACAGTTAATCGTTCATCCACTCAAACGTTACTCTGAATTTTTACTATGCACGTTTCCTGGGAACTGTGTGCTCTTTCTTTGTCGAGACCGCCGTAACAGCTCATCTGCCCTTTAGTGGAACCTCCACAATTTTTGTCGCCCACCCCGGGACTCCGAGCAAGGCGACTCAGTGCTGAGGGACTGGGCTCGCATTCGGTAGGTTGGTAGTTTGAAAACCTGACCGGCCATCCAGATTTACGTCTTCTGTTTTCCTTAAATGAGTTAAAGGAAATGCCAGGATGGTTCCTTTGAATAGGAAATGGATGATTTCCTTTTGTCGGTAGAATGTTAAACCGTAATCTTTCTTTCTTCATTCACACTGCCCGCTACACGTACCTCCTATACCATATTAATTATTCTTTGTTTCGTGAGAATTTGTCCTATGAATTTATTCCTCATATTGTGCCATAAAAATATTTTCTCCCCGATTTAGTTCATTTCGGTTCAGCTCTCTAGTTGTCCGATGTACTCCTTCAATCCTCAACTTTGTCCTGTCCACCCACCCCCGCTCCGCCCTACACCGAACCCAGGGTTATTGTTCGGATCGGCCCCCAGTGCCCTCCCACCCCCCCACCCCCACCCCCTCTCATCTCTCATACCAGACGAGTGTAACCTCATATGTTTGCGTAGTAGGGTAATCATGGTGTACGCGTACGTGGAATTGGTGTTTGCGCAGCAATCGCCTACATAGTGTAACAGAGGCGGAATAAGGGGAACTAGCCGGCATTCGCCGAGGCAAATGCAAAACCGGCTTAAAAACCATGCACAGGCCTGCCGGCACACCGGACCTCGACACGAATCCTCCGGGCGGATTCGTGCCGGGGTCCGGCACGCCTTCCCGCTCGCGAAGCAGCGGGTTAGACCGCGCGGCTAGCCGGGCGGGCTATTGTGTAGTTAGTAGGGGGAATAATCACTGGCAGGAGGAAGCGCAAAACCGCTGTACACCCGGCAGATAACAAAAAAATTCTGAAACTGACAACATACTCTAAACTGAAGACTTTTGCGGAAAATAGGGAAAAATAGAAAACGAGATTTGCCGACCAATCTACAGGTTGAGAACGAAGGTAGCAGTTAGCATTTCTGTTAACTTTAACTATAGTTCAGACTTCATATTCAGACGCAATGTCGACTGCACCGTTTTTGGCTGGCCCAGGTGGTCTGCTAGCTGGGGGAAGTGAGACAGTGCCAGCTCAGCGGCACAGTGCTGGTGGCTGGTAACACACTTCCGTGTTCAGATAGCGCGTGCGACTGAATGATTCACTTCTTGTTGCCGCCCCCCACTGCTGCTGGATTTTTGAGGTGATTCCAGGGTGTGGTTCCTTGTACTGGCATATGTCTAATTAAACAAACAGCCTTCGGGGTAAGAATGGTCTTGATTTATACACGCATAAAGGAACACTGTAAGTTTTGTGTATTTACACAGAAATATGTTAATCGCCATCTACATCCTGTAAACCACTGAAGTGCGTAGTAGAGGGCACTTATTTTATCACATATTAAGTTTAATTTCCATTCGGTGTGCGTAAGGAGCGCCGGAAGAATGATTGCCTAAACGCCCCTTGTGCGTGCTGTAATTAGCCTAATCTTGCGCTCGGGGCCCATAAGCGAGCGACACGTAGTGGAGCTGTAGTACTTTCCTAGATCCCTCACTTAAAGCTGCTGCTTGGAAGTCTGTAAGCACGCTTTCGCAGGATAATTAGCGTCCGTCTTCATACATCAGACAATTCAGTTCCTTCAGCATCTCTGTGACACTCTACCGTTCGTCAAACAAACTGTGACTATTCGTGCTGCCATTCTCTCTATATGTTCCATATCTCGTGTTAGTGATATTTGATACGGGTTCCACATACCTCAGAAATATTTTATTGTGGGTCACGGATGTTTTGTAAGTAATCTCCTTTGTAGACTGCATTTCCCTAGTGCACTACCAATGGAGGCAGTGTTTCAACTACTGCAACTACAACTGAGCCGGTGTGATCATTCCAGTTAATATTCCCGCAAATTGTTCCAGTATTACGTATTTGTCGACCGATTCCATTTGTGACTTGTTGATATTGTAGCCAGAGGATATTAAATTTTTGTAGTTTTGTGAAGTGCACAGCTTTCTATTTCCGTACATTTAAAGCAAGCTGCTAATCCTTGCACAACTTTGAAATCTTGTCAAGATCTCACTGAACATGTGTGCAACTTTTCGTTATAGATCCTGAATCATCTGCGGAAAGTCCATGAGATTACTTTTAATACTGTTCGGAGGTTGCTTACAAATATTACTGAAACGCCAGCGCCTGGTACCAGTTGCAGCGTATGGACAGGATAAATTCTATTTTCAGTATTTCTCGTAGTGACCGAATTAAAAAATGTAACATGCTTTCATAATCAGTTCATTAAGACATATATCTTACATTAAAACTTTAATACAATAAGACGAATGTTGCAGTTACGAACTGTGTGTTTGGCTTGAGACAACGTAGTACACCGCGCTCAGATACGCGGACTACAAAACAGATCCTTGCATACACAACCCCCCCCCCCCACACACACACACACATACACACAAAATGTTGAAAGGAAAAAACTGTATCGCTTACTACATTTTCGCCGTTCATGTATCAAAACGCCAGCATCACGCGTACGTTTTAATTTATTACTTATTTACTGTTAATTCTATAAGTATCCACATATACTACTGAATGTATCTGCAAAATTGTCATTCTACGACACAGTTAACAAAATATGGCGTCATAAACATTGAGATGTGTGAAAAGCCCGCTGTCGCTTAAAACGCGACGCAAATTTCCCAGACTAATATTAGTCCACTTAGCGACTTCCAACAATCTTTAAGGATAATTTCAGACTTTTCCTCGCTTATAAACTTGAATAACTTTTATGCATGGAAGCTCGATGCTTTAAAGAATCGTGGGTTTACTGGTTGGTATACAATAAGAATAGAAACGGTCCCAACATGCATTCCTGGAGCTTGCCAGAATTTATTTCCACACCTTTGGAAGACTCTGCATCCAGGATACGATGACGCGCCCTGCCTATCGAGAAGTTCTCGGTCCATTCACAGGTAACGTTTTATCACGATCGGATGAGAGGACATACTCACTTGTAGCCGATGTCGTTCCACTTGTGCTGGAACTGGTGCATGTCCTGCATGGTACGCATGGCCTTCTTGCAATCCTCGGTGGTGGCGCAGAAGCCCGGCTTGTACGTGTGGTGGATCACGACGAACGGCACCGGCGTCTTCATGGTCTCGCGGGCCGTCGGCGGCCGCGCCCCCCACTGCGCCCGGGTCACCATCTCAGGGCACTGGTCCGGGTCTGCAACGTTAGGCGGCTGGTGGAAGTCCTGCCTCCCGAAAGAACACACTCTGCCAAACATTGTTCTAGCGTGTTGAAGCCTTGATCTCCCACCATGTACTTCCATCAAGTTTGGAACGGGTAAGTGACTCAAGGTGAAAGGAGAAAATATAAAAATGCAGTAAATGAAGCAGGCAAAAAGGAATACAAACTTCTCAAAAATGAGATCGACAGGAAGTGCAAAATGGCTAAGCAGGGATGGCTAGAGGACAAACGTAAGGATGTAGAGGCTTATCTCACTAGGGCTAAGATAGATACTGCCTACAGGAAAATTAAAGAGACCTTTGGAGAAAAGAGAATCACTTGTATGAATATCAAGAGCTCAGATGGAAACCCAGTTCTAACCAAAGAAGGGAAAGCAGAAAGATGGACGGAGTATATAGAGGGTCTATACAGGGGCGATGTACTCGAGGGCAATGGTATAGAAAGGGAAGAGGATGTAGACGAACATGAAATAGGAGATATGATACTGTGTGAAGAGTTTGACAGAGCACTGAAAGACCTCAGTCGAAACAAGGCCCCAGGAGTAGACAACATTCCATTGGAACTACTGACGGCCTTGGGAGAGCCAGTCCTGACAAAACTCTACCATCTGGTGAGCAAGATGTATGAGACAGGCGAAATACCCTCAGACTTCAAGAAGAATATAATAATTCCAATCCCAAAGAAAGCAGGCGTTGACAGATGTTAAAATTACCGAACTATCAGTTTAATAAGCCACGACTGCAAATTACTAACGCAAATTCTTTACAGACGAATGGAAAAACTAGTAGAAGCCGACCTCGGGGAAGATCAGTTTGGATTCCGTAGAAATATGGGAACACGTGCGGCAATACTGACCCTACGACTTATCTTAGAAGCTAGATTAAGAAAAGGCAAACCTACGTTCCTAGCATTTGTAGACTTGGAGAAAGCTTTTGACAATGTTGACTGGAATTCTCTCTTTCAAATTCTGGAGGTGGCAGGGGTAAAATAGCGAAAGGCTATTTACAATTTGTACAGAAACCACATGGCAGTTATAAGAATCGAGGGACATGAAAGGGAAGCAGTGGTTGGGAAGGGAGTAAGACAGGGTTGTAGCCTCTCCCCGATGTTATTCAATCTGTATATTGAGCAAGCAGTAAAGGAAACAAAAGAAAAATTCGGAGTAGGTATTAAAATCCATGGAGAAGAAATAAAAACTTTGAGGTTCGCTGATGACATTGTAATTCTGTCAGAGACAGCAAATGACTTGGAAGAGCAGTTGAACGGAATGGATGGTGTCTTGAAGGGAGGATATAAGATGAACATCAACAAAAGCAAAACAAGGATAATGGAATGTAGTCGAATTAAGTCGGGTGATGCTGAGGGAATTAGATTAGGAAATGAGACACTTAAAGCAGTAAAGGAGTTTTGCTATTTGGGGAGCAAAATAACTGATGATGGTCGAAGTAGAGAGGATATAAAATGTAGACTGGCAATGGCAAGGAAACCGTTTCTGAAGAAGAGAAATTTTGTTAACATCGAGTATCGATTTAAGTGTCCGGAAGTCGTTTCTGAAAGTATTTGTATGGATTGTAGCCATGTATGGAAGTGAGACGTGGACGATAAATAGTTTCGACAAGAAGAGAATAGACGCTTTTGAAATGTGGTGCTACAGAATAATGCTGAAGATTAAATGGGTAGATCACATAACTAATGAGGAGGTATTGAATAGGATTGGGGAGAAGAGGAGTTTGTGGCACAACTTGACAAGAAGAAGGGACCGGTTGGTAGGACATGTTCTGAGGCATCAAGGAATTACCAATTGAGTATTGGAGGGCAGCGTGGAGGGTAAACATTGTAGAGGGAGACCAAGAGAGTGTGCTCCCTGCCGCCGTTGGATAAGCAACTGCAGCAGCAAGTCGTATACTCCTAGCTCACTCATTTGTTACATAGTTTAATTCTTAATTTCTTTGCGTGTTTTTGGTACTTGCATTGGTTAAGTCATAAATTTCGGGCGTATTATAGTATTTGAGAGTTGTAGCATCGCGTTTTAGTACCTGAATAGTGTAAAATCGCGTAGTCTCCTTCCGCCGCCGAGCAGTGTGTCAGCAGTGCACAAGTGGCAGCATTACTGCATTTACTAGGCAATCTTGTATTTTAATAACCGTTTAAATTTGGTATCGATTTGTTTGCGCTCTCTGTAGATTAGTTCAGACGTTCTTTGCACAACAGTTTTTAGCATGGATAGGGACTGCAACTGCTGTGTTCGGATGCAGGCTGAGTTGGCATCCCTTCGCTCCCAGCTTCTGGCAGTGTTGGCTTCGGTCACACAGCTTGAGGCTGTTGCCAATGGTCATCACTGTGGGGGTCCGGATGGGGGTTTGTTGGGGACAGCCAGCTCGTCCCACGCATCCCCCGATCGGACTACGACTGTGGTTGCCCGGGATACTGCCCGCATTGAGGCTGCTCCATCACCTGTGGTAGAGTGGGAGGTCGTCTCAAGGTGTGGCAGGGGGCGAAAGACATTCCTGAGGGCTGAGCGGAAGGCCTCTCCAGTTTGTCTGACGAACCGGTTTCAGGCTCTGTCTCAGGCTGATACTGATCTTCGGCCTTACATGGCTGCTTGTCCTGTTCCAGAGGTTGCCCCTCAGTCCCGGCGGTCGCAGAGGGTGGGCTTACTGGTAGTTGGGAGCTCCAACGTCAGGCGCGTAATGGGGCCCCTTAGGGATATGGCAGCAAGGGAGGGGAAGAAAACTAAAGTGCACTCCGTGTGCATACCGGGGGGAGTCATTCCAGATGTGGAAAGGGTTCTTCCGGATGCCATGAAGGGTACAGGGTGCACCCATCTGCAGGTGGTCGCTCATGTCGGCACCAATGATGTGTGTCGCTATGGATCGGAGGAAATCCTCTCTGGCTGCCAGTCTCGCTAGCGGGATGAAAGCAGAGCTCACCATCTGCAGCATCGTCGACAGGACTGACTGCGGACCTTTGGTGCAGAGCCGAGTGGAGGGTCTGAATCAGAGGCTGAGACGGTTCTGCGACCGTGTGGGCTGCAGATTCCTCGACTTGCGCCATAGGGTGGTGGGGTTTCGGGTTCCGCTGGATAGGTCAGGAGTCCACTACACGCAACAAGCGGCTACACGGGTAGCAGGGGTTGTGTGGCGTGGGCTGGGCGGTTTTTTAGGTTAGATGGCCTTGGGCAAGTACAGAAAGGGCAACAGCCTCAACGGGTGCGGGGCAAAGTCAGGACATTCGGGGACCAAGCAGCAATCGGTATTGTAATTGTAAACTGTCGAAGCTGCGTTGGTAAAGTACCAGAACTTCAAGCGCTGATAGAAAGCACCGAAGCTGAAATCGTTATAGGTACAGAAAGCTGGCTGAAGCCAGAGATAAATTCTGCCGAAATTTTTACAAACGTACAGACGGTGTTTAGAAAGGATAGATTGCATGCAACCGGTGGTGGAGTGTTCGTTGCTGTTAGTAGTAGTTTATCCTGTAGTGAAGTAGAAGTGGATAGTTCCTGTGAATTATTATGGGTGGAGGTTACACTCAACAACCGAGCTAGGTTAATAATTGGCTCCTTTTACCGACCCCCCGACTCAGCAGCATTAGTGGCAGAACAGCTGAGAGAAAATTTGGAATACATTTCACATAAATTTTCTCAGCATGTTATAGTCTTAGGTGGAGATTTCAATTTACCAGATATAGACTGGGACACTCAGATGTTTAGGACGGGTGGTAGGGACAGAGCATCGAGTGACATTATACTGAGTGCACTATCCGAAAATTACCTCGAGCAATTAAACAGAGAACCGACTGGTGGAGATAACATCTTGGACCTACTGATAACAAACAGACCCGAACTTTTCGACTCTGTAAGCGCAGAACAGGGAATCAGTGATCATAAGGCCGTTGCAGCATCCCTGAATATGGAAGTTAATAGGAATATAAAAAAAGGGAGGAAGGTTTATCTGTTTAGCAAGAGTAATAGAAGGCAGATTTCAGGCTACCTAACAGATCAAAACGAAAATTTCTGTTCCGACACTGACAATGTTGAGTGTTTATGGAAAAAGTTCAAGGCAATCGTAAAATGCGTTTTAGACAGGTACGTGCAGAGTAAAACTGTGAGGGACGGGAAAAACCCACCGTGGTACAACAACAAAGTTAGGAAATTACTGCGAAAGCAAAGAGAGCTTCACTCCAAATTTAAACACAGCCAAAACCTCTCAGACAAACAGAAGCTAAACGATGTCAAAGTTAGCGTAAGGAGGGCTATGCGTGAAGCGTTTAGTGAATTCGAAAGTAAAATACTAGGTACCGACTTGACAGAAAATCCTAGGAAGTTCTGGTCTTACGTTAAATCAGTAAGTGGCTCGAAACAGCATGTCCAGACACTCCGGGATGATGATGGCATTGAAACAGAGGATGACAAGCGTAAAGCTGAAATACTAAACACCTTTTTCCAAGGCTGTTTCACAGAGGAAGACCGCACTGCAGTTCCTTCTCTAAATCCTCGCACAAACGAAAAAATGGCTGACATCGAAATAAGTGTCCAAGGAATAGAAAAGCAACTGGAATCACTCAACAGAGGAAAGTCCACTGGACCTGACGGGATACCAATTCGATTCTACACAGAGTACGCGAAAGAACTTGCCCCCCTTCTAACAGCCGTGTACCGCAAGTCTCTAGAGGAACGGAAGGTTCCAAATGATTGGAAAAGAGCACAGGTAGTCCCAGTCTTCAAGAAGAGTCGTCGAGCAGATGCGCAAAACTATAGACCTATATCTCTGACGTCGATCTGTTGTAGAATTTTAGAACATGTTTTTTGCTCGAGTATCATGTCGTTTTTGGAAACTCAGAATCTACTATGTAGGAATCAACATGGATTCCGGAAACAGCGATCGTGTGAGACCCAACTCGCTCTATTTGTTCACGAGACCCAGAAAATATTAGATACAGGCTCCCAGGTAGATGCTATTTTTCTTGACTTCCGGAAGGCGTTCGATACAGTTCCGCACTGTCGCCTGATAAACAAAGTAAGAGCCTACGGAATATCAGACCAGCTGTGTGGCTGGATTGAAGAGTTTTTAGCAAACAGAACACAGCATGTTGTTATCAACGGAGAGACGTCTACAGACGTTAAAGTAACCTCTGGCGTGCCACAGGGGAGTGTTATGGTACCATTGCTTTTCACAATATATATAAATGACCTAGTAGATAGTGTCGGAAGTTCCATGCGGCTTTTCGCGGATGATGCTGTAGTATACAGAGAAGTTCCAGCATTAGAAAATTGTAGCGAAATGCAGGAAGATCTGCAGCGGATAGGCACTTGGTGCAGGGAGTGGCAACTGACCCTTAACATAGACAAATGTAATGTATTGCGAATACATAGAAAGAAGGATCCTTTATTGTATGATTATATGATAGCGGAACAAACACTGGTAGCAGTTACTTCCGTAAAATATCTGGAAGTATGCGTACGGAACGATTTGAAGTGGAATGATCATTTAAAATTAATTGTTGGTTAGGCAGGTGCCAGGTTGAGATTCATTGGGAGAGTCCTTAGAAAATGTAGTCCATCAACAAAGGAGGTGGCTTACAAAACACTCGTTCGACCTATACTTGAGTATTGCTCATCAGTGTGGGATCCGCACCAGATCGGGTTGACGGAGGAGATAGAGAATATCCAAAGAAGAGCGGCGCGTTTCGTCACAGGGTTATTTGGTAACCGAGATAGCGTTACGGAGATGTTTAACAAACTCAAGTGGCAGACTCTGCAAGAGAGGCGCTCTGCATCGCGGTGTAGCTTGCTCGCCAGGTTTCGAGAGGGTGCGTTTCTGGATGAGGTATCGAATATATTGCTTCCCCCTACTTATACCTCCCGAGGAGATCACGAATGTAAAATTAGAGAGATTAGAGCGCGCACAGAGGCTTTCAGACAGTCGTTCTTCCCGCGAACCATACGCGACTGGAACAGGAAAGGGAGGTAATGACAGTGGCACGTAAAGTGCCCTCCGCCACACACCGTTGGGTGGCTTGCGGAGTATAAATGTAGATGTAGATGTAGATGAGATGAATACACTAAACAGATTCAGAAGGATGTAAGCTGCAGTACGTATTGGGAGATGAAGAAGCTTGCACAGGATAGAGTAGCATGGAGAGCTGCAGCAAACCAGTCTCAGGACTGAAGACCACAACAACAACAAGTGACTCAAATCGGGAAACTGTATGAAATAGTAGCAGTAAACACCGTAACCAAATGCCAAAAGAATTGGACATAATTTTCTCTTGGTGTAATAAATGGCAGTTGTCTTTAAATGACCGACAAATACCACACGATGCACAATTTTCATCAGTTTATCGGTTGGTTGGATGGAGCACCCCAAGACCTACTCTCCTCTGCCGTCCTTAATTATACAGTGTGAATCGGTGACGACGTTAAAAAGTAGTAGGTATGATGGAGAAGTGTAAATGTATCAATTTCAGAAAAGGAACCCTCATCCGGAAGCGAAGTCGAAATTTAAAAACAAAAATCGCTCTGATATCTGTTACGGGGGACGTCTTTTACTGCAAGATCTTTGCTTTCCATATTTTGGAAGGAGATGGTATGGACTCATAGTTCAATAAACATGGGGCTTCCAAATGCCTACCTTAAGAGGTATGAGCATTTGTTCAGGAGAAAAGATGTGTTTCACAGTAGCTAAGATGAACATATCCTTATATCTCTTAAGGCATGCATTTTAGAACAAATAGTGTGTAAATCGTGTAAGTCCAGGGACCGACGACTTCAGCAGTTTGGTCGCTTACATTCACACACATTTGAACATTGCTTGTTTTGATCCGTACTAACCTCCTCCCAAAACATGTAAAGCAAAGAGCTTGCAGTAGGAGAGAGCCACGATTTTAGCATACAACTTTCGACTAGGTCGTTTCCGAACCAAATTGATTCATTTCCCCTTCTTCATCGTCCCTCAGTGTCTGTAACGTCATCACAGAATCACCCTGTACTTTTCCCGCCCGTCTTCCCCTACAATGTTTGCCCTCAATTGCTCATGTGCACACATTTTGTCAGCCTGTTCCTTTACATAGTTTGCGTTTTCCGCATATATCTTTCCTCGCCGTTTGTTGCCAGAACTTCTAGACATTTGTGATCACGGCACTAAATTTGTAACATTCTTCTGGAACACCACAAGTCAAACGCTTCGGTTTTCTTCTATTCCTACTCTCTTTCCAGTCTATGAGTAACTACCTACAAACGCTTTGCTCTATACGTACATTCTGAAAAATTTTTTTTTCAAATTGTGTTCAAGGTTTCATACTAGTAGACTTGGGAGGAATGCTCTTGTTGCCAGCGCTACTCTGTTTCAGTTGTGCTTCTTGCTTCGTTTGTCATGTATCAATTTTTTTTTAAGGTAAAAACATTCTTTCACTTCGTCTACTATATGGTCATCGGTTCACATGTCGAGTTCATTGGTAAACTTGTTTCTGCCTCAATCAGACCGCTTGTACTACAACGAAATTCAGCTTATCTGTTGTGGAGTATGTCAGGAGAGGGGAAGAGTCCCTGCATAAGCTAATAGCCGGCCGGAGTGGCCGAGCGGTTCTAGGTGCTACAGTCTGGAACCGCGCGACCACTACGGTCGCAGATTCGAATCCTGCCTCGGGCATGGATGTGTATGATGTGCTTAGGTTAGTTAGGTTTAAGTAGTTCTAAGTTCTAGGGGACTGATGACCTCAGAAGTTCCATAGTGCTCAGAGCCATTTGAACCATTTAAGCTAATAGAAAAAAGAGTAGATTACTCCAGTTTTTAAAAAAAGAGCTTTAATGCAAATAATCCTTCACATTTCTCTCTCTCTCTCTCTCTCTCTCTCTCTCTCTCTCTCTCTCTCTCTCTCTCTCTCTCTTTCTCTCGGTGGTCCATTGATCGTGACCGGCCCAAATATCTCACGAAATAAGCATCAAACGAAGAAACTACAAACAACGAAACTTGTCTAGCTTGAAGGGGGAAACCAGATGGCGCTATGGTTGGCCCGCTAGATGGCACTTCCATAGGTCAAACGGATATCAACACCCTTTTTTTAAAAATAGGAACCCCAATTTTTATTGCATATTCGTGTAGTACGTAAAGAAATATGAATGTTTTAGTTGGACCACTTTTTTCGCTTTATGATAGATGGCGCTGTAATAGTCACAAACATATGACTCACAATTTTAGACGAACAGTTGGATAGCTAGGTTTCTTAAATTAAAATACAGAACGTAGGTAAGTTTGAACATTTTATTTCTGTTATTCCAATGTGATACATGTACCTTTGTGAACTTATCACTTCTGAGAACGCATTCTGTTGCAGTGTGATTACCTGTAAATACCACATTAATGCAATAAATGCTCAAAATGATGTCCGGCGACCTCAGTGCATTTGGAAATACGTGTAACGACATTTCTCTCAACAGCGAGTAGTTCGCCTTCCATAATGTTCGCACATGCATTGACAACGCGCTGACGCATGTTGTCAGGCGTTGTCGGTGGATCACGATAGCAAATATCTTTCAACTTTCCCTACAGAAAGAAATCCCGGGACGTCAGATCCGGTGAACGTGTGGGCCACGGTATGGTGCTTCGTCGACCAATTCACCTGACATGAAATATGCTATTCAATACCGCTTCAACCGCACGCGAGCTATGTGCCGGAGATCCATCATGTTCGAAGTACATCCCCATTCTGTCACGCAGTGAAGCGTCTTGTAATAGCCTAACATCGGTAGAACATTACGTAGGAAATCAGCATAAATTGCACCATTTAGATTGCCATCGATAAAATGGGGGCAAATTATCCTTCCTCCCATAATGCCGCACCATACATTAACCCGCCAAGGTCGCTGATGTTCCACTCGTCGCAGCCATCGTGGATTTTCCGTTGCCCAATAGTGCATATTATGCCGTTACCGCTGTTGGTGAATGACGCTTCGTCGCTAAATAGAACGCGTGCAAAACATATGTCATCGTCCTGTAATTTCTCTTATGCCCAGTGGCGGAACTGTACACGACGTTCAGTCATCGCCATGCAATTCATGGTGCATGGAAATATGGTACGGGTGCAACAGATGTAGCATTCTCAACACCAACGTGTTTGAGATTCCCGATTCTCGCGCAATTTGTCTGCTACTGATGTGCGGATTAGCCGCGACAGCAGCTAAAATACGTACTTGGGCATCATCATTTGTTGCAGGTCGTGGTTGACGTTTCACATGCGGCTGAACACTTCCTGTTCCCCTAAATAACGTAACTATCCGACGAACGATACGGACACTTGGATCATACCGAGCAGCATACATAGCACACGCCCGTTGGGCATTTTGATCACAATAGCCATACATCAACACGAAACCGACCTTTTTCACAATTGGTCAACGGTCCATTTTAACGCGGGTAATGTATCACGCGGCAAATACCGTTCGCACTGGTGGAATGTTACGAGATACCACGTAATTGAGATATTTGGCCCGGTCACTATCAATGGATCACCCTGGATAGCTCCCAAGCTGAAAGAGATTTCAGCTAAATGCGGTTTTCATCTGAGAACAGACGACATACAAAATGCATTAATCCTCGCAGTTATACTACTCAGTCGAGATTTTATTGGAGTGAGTAACTAAGCTGAAGAGGCTGGTCTCACCTCTGGCACTTGAATGAAACCTTGAATTCATCTCGCTTTCGGGGACTGAATGGGTTTCCGCCACGGCGGCCTTAGTAAACTAGGTCACTGCGTCGCCACCTGTTGAGTCGGTGGTCAGCTGGAAACAGAGCGACTGCCGAGGTGGTGGTTTTCTTTTCTGCACAGCTCTATTGCTTGCGTGTCGTCACGGCTGATCGCGTCAGCAATCCACGTCTCGGCGAGGAGAGCAGTCACGGGGAATGACGGGCCGGAACAGCGGGAACGGCTGGGAGGTTCGCTGCTTGCCCAAGTGTACCCGTCGAGACTTGTTCGACGATTTCAGTCCTCGGGGCGACGTGGTTTCCTCTTCCAATAAGGAGTGTGATACATGACTGTTTCCAGTTGTTAAAACGATACGCAGTGGTCCATTTCACGTGGCCTATTATATGCGGGCAAGATTAATAAGAATTCCGCCTAAGCCTCGGTCTGCGGTTGTAAGAACAGTGACGTGCATATCGCTCGATCTGTATATTCGCTGTGAATGTTATTTTCCGGAAGTGAGTGATTTCCTAAATTCTCCGATTGTTAACGCTCCTTCCATTTCCTTCCTAATTAAGAGGAAAGATTTTGCATGAGCCGAGAATCTTTAATGCATATGCTAGCAGTTACAGAAATTTACAATTAAATTTTCGCGAAAATGTTCGTGAACAGCCATCCACACGCTGTCACAGTGGATTACATCCGATTTATTTTCCGTCAAGTGTCAGTGTCCCAGTAAGCTGTTTAAAGTATGACCCAATGATATGCTATGGCCAGATTAGAGACTGTTTCGTGTGTTAACCGTGATACTTTGGATTCACGCAATTAATCGAATTACGATTTCGTAATTGTGGTGATTACATTAAAAGACAGTAACTAATCATTACTAAGAAGTACCGGTGCAGCCTTTCTATCGGTGTCTGATTTGAAATGGTTCTCATACAACATTTTATCCTCATCGATAAAATGCGTATATGCGCAACAGTCTCAATGTACTTACTTGTCAGTTATGCTTCTGATAATTCTACAGCGTACCGTCCTTTTTTTATTTTATGTTTTCAAAAGTCGCACTGATCGATCAGTGTCTGATTTGAAATGGTTCTCGCACAACATTTTATCCCCATCGATAAATGGATATTTGCGCAACAGTCTCAATGCTCATTCTTGTCAGTTATGCTTGTGTTAATTCTGCAGTGTAACATTTTTTTTCTCAAAAGTCGCACTGATTTTGAGCGTCCATTCCCTGGTTGATATATAAAAGCGTCTGTACTTGCAATTCAACACTGTCTATATCAGTGAGAAGTTTAAATACATTGATTATTTCATAATCCTCAGACGCAAAAACAGTAATTATGGAAGTGTAGTGGACCACTGCGCTAGGGGGCTACAGAGGACGAAGACTGCCCCAACTCGCTCGCATGGCACACGGGACCCCAGCGACGATTTCTCGGGCGTCTTCGCCAATCTTTCTATCAAGAAAAAGAAACTAGATGACCAAAAAAAAAAAAATGAAATTGATGACGCATTAACAGCAACTAGTGTAACTGTAGATAATGTTGAAATTCCGAAGGTAGCAGGAATAATATACGAGGACCGAAAGGTTGCCTGTAACTTGTACACAAGCCACACTGTTTCTCGTGTTATTCATTCTGTACATTGGCCGCGCGGGGTAGCCGCGCGGTTTAGGGCGACTTGCCACGGTCCTTGCGGCTCCCCCGTCGTAGGTTCGAGTCCTCCCGCGGTCATGGGCTTGTGTGTTGTACATAACGTAAGTTAGTGTAAGTTAGATTAAGTAGTGTGTAGCCTTAGGGACTGATGACCTCAGCAGTTTGGTCCCATAAGACCTTACCACAAATTTCCAATTCTGTACACTGACAAGCAGGAAAAGAACCCGTAGAGAAAAAAGTAATTAAAGTTCAGGGAGAAGAAATAAGACTTCGAGTTTTAACTATTAAACTTAAATCTGTCAGAGACGACAAAGGACTCGGAAGAGCAGTTAAACGGAATGGGTAGTGTCTTGAAAAGATGTTAAAAGATGAATAACTACAAAAGTAATATAATGTAGTCCTGTTAAATCAGGTGACGCTGAGATAGTTAAATTAGGAATTGGATTACCGAAGTAGCAGAAAAGTTTTACTCGTTGTATAGCAAAATTAGTCAAAATTTCAAGGTAAAGACGCATTAAGTGCAAACGCAAGCAACAAAAACGTGTCTGAAAAAGATGAACTGAAGGACTGTTTCTAGAATGTAGTCTGATTCGAAAGTGAAACTTGAACGATAAACAGTTCAAACAAGAAGAGAATAGAAGCTTTTGAAATATCACTCCACACGAGAATGCTGACGATTGGATGGGTAGATCGGATAACTAATGAGCTGGTACTGAATCGACTTGAGGAGAAAGTACATTTGTGGCACTACTTGACTAGAACAAGCGATTGATAGGACACAACCTGACACATAAAAGAATCTTCAGTTTGTCAATGGAGGGAAGTGTGGGGAGAGCCTAAAAATTGTAATAGGTAGAACATGGCTTCACTACAGTAAGCAAGCTTCAAATGGACGAAGGTTGCAGTTAGTTATGCAAAGAAGAAGTGGGCTGCACAGGATAGACTACCGTCTAGAGCTGTATCAAACGATGTTTCGAACTGAAGAAAAATAACAACAACTACATCAGCAACAGCCATTATTAAGTATGGTATTTACTCACGGGCGATGTCGGTGAGTTGAAGCGCCGTTGCCAGAAGCAAAGACAACAGGGGCGACATGACGAATGGCCGGTGGTGTGCGGTAGCGCGCGCGAGTCCAGCGAGTACTGACCAACTTCCGCAGCGGAGGCCACGCTTAAAACAACCGCTGCGCCCGCCTGCTTCTGCCGCCGCTGCGCTCTCGTAGCTGGTATGACGTCATTTGCCCGTTCGCACAGCATTTTATCGTCCTATCATCCGGTATGTTAGCCGATAGCGCTGGACGGACGTACATTTTCCTGGATCTGTCCGTCTCTCCCTACGCTCTGCGATTCCATGCTTTCTTCGCTGTTATTTTTGAAGACTACAGGTACATCATCGTAGGCTAATACATCACCTGTCTTACGAATTCGTTCGAGGGATAAATCTTTCCCAAGTGCGCTTTGTTAAAAATCTCTATCTTCCAATACGTCGCTGTGTGACAGTTATTAATGAATGTACCAAATACCAATTTGTACCGTAGTACGGATTCCACTTCACTATGTAGGTCCCATTATAGCTGGGTGGATCAATCAGTTCAAAAGCCAGATTGAGGTGAGTGCGTATCACCTCCAGTAGAACCGTGTGCAGCAGAGTACTCGTGCACAAACAAGCACAATCGCAAATGTTTTTGAGTGACTGGGCCATCATTAGAAGTTGTACGCTGAACAGCCTGATTTCACAGTAACATCACAAGTTTTAGCATGTATTGATGGCACACCGCGAAGCTACAAAGGAAAGATACGCGCAGTGTACACTACACACCAGATGTGAGTTGAAAGATACGACACTACTATCGAAATGACATCAAAGTAAAAATATAACCCTAACTCAGTAATTAGCATTAACTATAAGGGGCGATCACAGAGTTTCCGTTCCAAGGCTGCACAGTCCACAGTCGGTATATGCCAATCAACGCACCAGGCTGAATGTACTGGTTTGGTAAAACACCGTGACGTGTTGCGCGAAGAAGCCCGGAACTCCCTGCTGCAAATGCTCGTCCTCCAGGGAGGGATCGAGACTTTAGGGCGGGTCTGATTTACGACATTTGCGATATGGGGACTCGCGTTATTAGGGAGCAGCAACACCATTTGTCACAGTTTTCCCAGACGTTTCGGCTTACTTGCGCGCCGTAATATCTACATTGTTGCGCAACACGGCGATGGACACCTGGCTCCTTGAAATCAGTAAGCAATAGGCACCCGTAATCAAAGAACAGGGTGAACATCACCTTTCTCTCAGATGCCTGGTTCTTAAACTTCTCGGGACGAGAGGACGATGGATGACACCCTGCATTGTTTACGCTTTCAGACTCTGGTTCCTGTAAAGCACGAAGCTGGCAACCAGATCGACCGGTGTCTTCTGTCGAATAGCAGTCAGCAGAGAACTTGGTGCACCATTCCACAATGGTAGTTTTCAACAGATACACTGCCCCATACACATTCTTCATTCTCCGATCGAGGTCTACACCCGTATCCTTCGGCAGCCAGGAAAAGAATTACATTATCCTGTTCGGAAGCATTTAGTAATAAAGTCGCCATAGTTCACGTTTCCGCATTTACCAAGCGGTCGTCGAAAAGATACGAATGCCACACTAATCCCTTTGCCTACATGTAGGTGCTTTTATACCCGCATTAGAGTGGGGCTACGTTGCATATACGCTGCAGCAACGCCCTCAAATGGAAACTCTGTGATCGACTCTTACATGTGAAAATATTTGACAGATATTACGAGTTTATGAATTCAACGTTAATATATTTGTCCTAAGCACAGTGAAGCTGAATTTCAGCAGCATATGCGAAATATGCACTATGCGATCAAAAGTATCCGGACACCCCCGAAAACATACGTTTTTCAAATTAGGTGCATTGTCCTGCCACCTACTACCAGGTACTCTATATCAGCGCCCTTAGTAGTCATTAGACATCGTGAGAGAGCAGAATGAGGCGACCCGCAGAACTCACGGACTTCGAACGTGGTCATGTGATTGCGTGTCACTTGGGTCATTCCAGCCGCTGTGGCTGAGCGGTTCTAGGCGCTTCAGTCCGTAACCGCGGTGCTGCTACGGTCGCAGGTTCGAATCCTGCCTCGGGCATGGATATGTGTGATGACCTTAGGTTAGTTAGGTTTAAGTAGTTCTAAGTGTAGGGGACTGATGGCCTCAGATGTTAAATCACATAGTGCTTAGAGCCATTTGAACTACACTCCTGGAAATTGAAAAAAGAACACATTGACACCGGTGTGTCAGACCCACCATACTTGCTCCGGACACTGCGAGAGGGCTGTACAAGCAATGATCACACGCACGGCACAGCGGACACACCAGGAACCGCGGTGTTGGCCGTCGAATGGCGCTAGCTGCGCAGCATTTGTGCACCGCCGCCGTCAGTGTCAGCCAGTTTGCCGTGGCATACGGAGCTCCATCGCAGTCTTTAACACTGGTAGCATGCCGCGACAGCGTGGACGTGAACCGTATGTGCAGTTGACGGACTTTGAGCGAGGGCGTATAGTGGGCATGCGGGAGGCCGGGTGGACGTACCGCCGAATTGCTCAACACGTGGGGCGTGAGGTCTCCACAGTACATCGATGTTGTCGCCAGTGGTCGGCGGAAGGTGCACGTGCCCGTCGACCTGGGACCGGACCGCAGCGACGCACGGATGCACGCCAAGACCGTAGGATCCTACGCAGTGCCGTAGGGGACCGCACCGCCACTTCCCAGCAAATTAGGGACACTGTTGCTCCTGGGGTATCGGCGAGGACCATTCGAAACCGTCTCCATGAAGCTGGGCTACGGTCTCGCACACCGATAGGCCGTCTTCCGCTCACGCCCCAACATCGTGCAGACTGCCTCCAGTGGTGTCGCGACAGGCGTGAATGGAGGGACGAATGGAGACGTGTCGTCTTCAGCGATGAGAGTCGTTTCTGCCTTGGTGCCAATGATGGTCGTATGCGTGTTTGGCGCCGTGCAGGTGAGCGCCACAATCAGGACTGCATACGACCGAGGCACACAGGGCCAACACCCGGCATCATGGTGTGGGGAGCGATCTCCTACACTGGCCGTACACCACTGGTGATCGTCGAGGGGACACTGAATAGTGCACGGTACATCCAAACCGTCATCGAACCCATCGTTCTACCATTCCTAGGCCGGCAAGGGAACTTGCTGTTCCAACAGGACAATGCACGTACGCATGTATCCCGTGCCACCCAACGTGCTCTAGAAGGTGTAAGTCAACTACCCTGGCCAGCAAGATCTCCGGATCTGTCCCCCATTGAGCATGTTTGGGACTGGATGAAGCGTCGTCTCACGCGGTCTGCACGTCCAGCACGAACGCTGGTCCAACTGAGGCGCCAGGTGGAAATGGCATGGCAAGCCGTTCCACAGGACTACATCCAGCATCTCTACGATCGTCTCCATGGGAGAATAGCAGCCTGCATTGCTGCGAAAGGTGGATATACACTGTACTAGTGCCGACATTGTGCATGCTCTGTAGCCTGTGTCTATGTGCCTGTCGTTCTGTCAGTGTGATCATGTGATGTATCTGACCCCAGGAATGTGTCAATAAAGTTTCCCCTTCCTGGGACAATGAATTCACGGTGTTCTTATTTCAATTTCCAGGAGTGTATTTTTGAACTTGGGTCATATGTACGCGAGATTTCCACACTCCTAAACATTCCTTGGTCCACTATTTCCGATGTGTTTATGAAACGTGTGAAAGGACACGTACAGCACAAAAGCGTACAGGGCGACCTCGTCTGTTGACAGACAGACAGCCGACAGTTCAAATGTTCAAATGTGTCTGAAATCTTATGGGACTTAACTGCTAAGGTGATGAGTCCCTAAGCTTACACGCTATTTAACCTAAATTGTCCTAAGGACAAACACAAACACCCATGCCTGAGGGAGGACTCGAACCTCCGCAGTCCATGACTGCAGCGCCGAAGACCGCTCGGCTAATCCCGCGCGGCGCCGACAGTTCAAGAGAGTCACAATGTATAATAGGCAGTCATCTATACAGACCATTCCAAACAAGTACTATGACAGTTAGGTGGGAGGTGAGAAAACTTGGATTTCATGGTCGAGCGGATGCCCCACATCACGCCGGTAAATGCCAAACGACGCCTCGCTTGGTGTAAGGAGCGTCAACATTGGACGATTGAACAGTGGAAAAACATTGTGTGGAGAGACGAATCGCGGTACACAATGTGGCGATCCGATGGCAGGGTTTGGGTATGGCGAATGCCCAGTGAACGTCATCCGCCAGCATCTGTAGTGCCAACAGTAAAATTCGGAGGCGGTGGTGTTATGGTGTGGACGTGTTTTTCGTGAATGGGGCTTGCACCCCTTGTTGTTTTGCGTGTCATAATCACAGCACAGGCCTACATTGATGTTTTAAGCACCTTCTTACTTCTCACTGTTGAAGAGCAATTCGGGGATTGCGATTCCATCTTTCAACACGATCGAGCAGCTGTTCATAATGCACGGCCTGTGGCGGAGTGGTTACTAAACAATAACATCCCTGTAATGGACTGGCCTGCACAGAGTCGTGACCTGAATCTTATAGAACACTTTGGGATGTTTCGGACAACGACTTCGTGCCAGGCCTCACCGACCGAGATTGATACCTCTCCTTGAAGAATGGGCTGCCATTCCCCAAGAAACATTCTAGCACCTGATTAAAGTATTCCTGCGAGAGTGGAAGCTGTCATGAAGGCAAAGTCGGGGCCAACACCACATTGAATTCCAGCATCACGTTGTCAGTCATTCTCAGCCAGTTGTCCGGATACTTTTGATCACATAGCCCACGTACCTCCTTCCTGTTGCTTTTGAATATATTACATGCTTTACAGCCGAAATTATTGGTTTCTTCAAAAAATATGTGTGAAACACGAACTTAATAAAAATGTAACGTGCACTAACCGCATTTCAGTGCTACTCACAATTGAAGAATAAATAGAATAGTGCATCATTTATAATTTATGTTAGAATACGCTCTTAATATCTTTCGAATACATTTAACGAGTTTTCTCTTGCCACTGTGTTTTGCCTGCTGTAGTTCACAACACACCGATAATATTCTCATCTCTACATTTGTTTTATAATATACGCAATATACAGGGCTACTACAAATGATTGAAGCGATTTCATAAATTCACTGTAGCTCCATTCATTGACATATGGTCACGACACACTACAGATACGTAGAAAAACTCATAAAGTTTTGTTCGGCTGAAGCCGCACTTCAGGTTTCTGCCGTCAGAGCGCTCGAGACCGCAGTGAGAGGAAATAGCGACAGGAGCCGAGAAAGCGTATGTCGTGCTTGAAATGCACTCACATCAGTCAGTCATAACAGTGCAACGACACTTCAGGACGAAGTTCAACAAAGATCCACCAACTGCTAACTCCATTCGGCGATGGTATGCGCAGTTTAAAGCTTCTGGATGCCTCTGTAAGGGGAAATCAACGGGTCGGCCTGCAGTGAGCGAAGAAACGGTTGACCGCGTGTGGGGAAGTTTCACGCGTAGCCCGCGGAAAATTGGCTCATGCCACAACTGGAGACCGACAGCGCCGACTTCATCTTTCAACAGGATGGTGCTCCACCGCACTTGCATCATGATGTTCGGCATTTCTTAAACAGGAGATTGGAAAACCGATGGATCGGTCGTGGTGGAGATCATGATCAGCAATTCATGTCATGGCCTCCACGCTCTCCCGACTTAACCCCATGCGATTTCTTTCTGTGGGGTTATGTGAAAGCTTCAGTGTTTAAACCTCCTCCTACCAAGAAACGTGCCAGAACTGCGAGCTCGCATCAACGATGCTTTCGAACTCATTGATGGAGACATGCTGCGCCGAGTGTGGGAGGAACTTGATTATCGGCTTGATGTCTGCCGAATAACTAAAGGGGCACATATCGAACATTTGTGAATGCCTAAAAAAACTTTTGAGTTTTTGTATGTGTGTGCAAATCATTTTGAAAATATCTCAAATAATAAAGTTATAGTAGAGCTGTGAAATCGCTTCAATCATTTGTAATAACCCTGTACACTGATGAGCCAAAATACTTTAACCACCTGCCTATAACTTGTTTGTCCGTCATTGGAACGAAATGCGAGTGTTATTCGAAAAGTAAGGAACGATGGGTCGCGGAGTGGAAACCACAGTGAAAATCCGATGAAGTTTTGCACAGATGTGTTGGGCAGTGTCTCTAGTACGTCCGTTACGTCGTTCTTTTTAGTTCTGAGCACACAGGGAGCACATAAAGGTACCTATAACAATATTGTCTCCGTCAAAGTACGAGGGCCTGGTGAGAAACCTTGCCTGAAGCTATGCAGCCAACATTAAATAACTGTCGTGCGCTTTCTTCTACAAGACAATTCTCAGCCGCATTCTGCAGGGACAATGAATATGCTCCTGCATCGTTTTCAGTTGGAAATGATTGATTACCCACAATACAGCCCGTAATTGTCTCCCTCTGAGTTTCATCTCTGCTCACAAGAACCCTGGCTATAAGACAACATTTTGGCACAGACAACGATCTGTAGGCCAGCGTAGAGAATTGGCGAAAAGCGCTGGCGGCTGCCTTCTATAACGAGGGTATTGGAAAGTTTGTACAACGCTACGAGAAACGTCTAAGTCGGATCGGCGACTATGGAGACAAGTAGCTGGAAGTTGTACCTAACTATTGCAAATGAAACAGTTTTGATTTTCACTGTGGTTTCCATTTCCCGACCTATCGTTCCTTACTTTCCGAATAGCCCTCGTACATCACTGATTCTGCGTATCAGACATCCGGCAGTTTGTTGGTAGCTTTGTGGAGGTATGTGGTATTAGATGCCTCCTACGCAGAGGTCGTGCAATTCACGTAAATAACGGGCCGCTGATTTGCGTACGCGGTGATAGCGCCCGACAGCGACCCAGGTGGGTCGCCGCGACATCAATGTGAGTTCACTATAATGCTCCTCAAAGCACTGTAGCACGGTTCTGCCTCCGAGACACAGACAGTTATACTGCTGAAAGATGTCATCGCCGTGGGCGACGGTCGAATCCTGATGGTCCTATATCCATTGCAATCGTAATTGACGATGTCGTTGGGTCAACATGTGAACATGTGGGGGTGGTCTGCTGCGGAGCTCTATGCTCAACAATTTGCGATGAACTGTCTGCTCCGCAACACTTGGGCGTGCACCAGCATTGTTCTCTTTCGGCAGAGATGCCACAGATCACCGTCCATCCTAATTTACAGAGCAGGCAAGCCTCCAAACGCCACATTGTGTGGAGAGTCCTGGACGTCGTCCTGTTTAGCACCTAGACGTAGTTTCACTGTCCTATCTCTTTCCGTAGACACTTAAGACAGCAAGTAGCACGTGAACATTCGACCAGCTTAGCCGTTTTCGAGTTACACATTCACAAGCTCTGCGTAATAATAATCTACCGTTTATCAAAGTCGCACGTCATTGTATTTCCGCATTTGCAGCCCATATCTTCGCTAGGGTGGTCCCCCTTCCGTGCCTGCTCCGCTTACTGAACTTTTGCTATCGCGTCACGTGCCCGTAACGCCATCAGGCGGCATCCAAAGTCGCGGTGGAAAGTGATCATAATGTTTTGGCTTTTCACTGTATATCTTTGCTTTTTATCGTTTACTTTACGACTGGAGTAATTGTCAATTTAATTGTTTTGCGTTTTATGCACTGAATACACTAAAAAATAATTAATAGTTGCCGGCCGGGGTTGTAGGCGCTTCAGTCTGGAAGCGCGCGACCGCTACGGTCGCAGGTTCGAATCCTGCCTCGCGCATGGATGTTTGTGATGTCCTTAGGTTAGTTAGGTTGAAGTAGTTTTAATTTCTAAGGGACTGATGACCTCAGATGTTAAGTCCCATAGTGCTCAGAGCCATTCGAACCACCCCTGCTTACCTTTTTGCACTTCCTGTCGATCTCATTTTTGAGACGTTTGTATTCCTTTTCGCCTGCTTCATTTACTGCATTTTTATATTTTCTCGTTTCATCAATTACATTCAATATCTCTTCTTTTACCCAAGGATTTCTACGAGCCCTCGTCTTTTTACCTACTTCATCCTCTGCTGCCTTCACTATTTCACCTCTCAAGGCTACCCATTCTTCTTCTACTGTATCTCTTGCCCCTGTTCATGTCAATCGTTCCATAAAGCTCTCTCTCAAACCCTTTACAGCCTCTGGTTCTTTCTGTTTATCCAGGTCCTATCTCCTTAAATTCCTATCTTTTTGCAGTTTCTTCCGTTTTAGTCTACAGTTCATAACTAATAAATTTTGATTAGAGTCCACATCAGCCCCTGGAAATGTCTAACAATTTAAAACCTGGTTCCTAAATTTCTGTCTTGCCGTTATATAACCTATCTGAAATCTTCCAGTGTCTTCAGGCCTCTTCCACGTATACAATTTTCTCTCACTATTCTTAAAACAAGTGTTAGATACGATTAAGTTATGCTCTGTACAAAATTCTGCCAGGCGGCTTCCTCTTTCATTACTTACCCCACAGTCCATATTCCCCTAGAACTACTTAAACCTAACTAACCCAAGGACTTCACACACATCCATGCCCGAGGCAGGTTTCGAACCTGCGACCGTAGCAGTCGCGCGGTTACGGACTGAAGCGCCTAGAACCGCTTGGCCACCACGGCAGGCAAGCAGGGGTGGCTAGAGGACAAATGTAAGGATGTAGAAACATGTATCATTAGCGGTAAGATAGATATTGCCTACAGGAAAATTAAAGAGACCTTTGGAGAAGAGAGAACCAATTCTATGAACATCAATAGCTCAGATGGAAAACTAGTCCAAAGCAGAGAAAGGAAAGCAGAAATGTAGAAGGGGTATATAGAGGGTTTATACGAGGGCAATATTATGGAAATGGAAAAGGACGTAGATGAAGATGAAATGTGAGATATGATACTGTGTGAAGAGTCAGACACAGCACTGAAAGACTTAAGTCGAAATGAGCCCGGGAGTAGACAACATTCCATTAGAACTACTGACAGCCTTGGGAGAGCCAGCCCTGACAAAACTCTACCACTTGGTGAGCAAGATGTATGAGGCAGGGGAAATACCCTCAAACAAGATGAATATAATAATTCCAATTCCAAAGAAAGCAGGTGTTAACAGGTGTGAAAGTTACCGAACGATCAGCTTAATAGGTCACGGCTCCAAAACACTAACACGAATTCTTTAGAGACGAATAGAAAAACTGCTAGTAGCCGACCTCGGGGAAGATCAGTTTGGATTCCGTAGAAATGTTGGAACACGTGGGCAATACTGACCCTACGACTTACCTTAGAAGATAGCTTAAGGAAAGGCAAACCCACCTTTCTAGCATTTGTAGACCTAGAGAAAGTTTTTGACAGTGTTGACTGTAATACTCTCTTTCAAATTCTGAAGGTAGCAGGGGTAAAATACAGGGAGCGGAAGTTTATTTACAATTTGTACAGAAAGCAGATGGCAGTTACAGAGTCGAGGGGCATGAAAGGAAAGCTGTAGTTAGGAGAGGAGTGAGACAGAGTTGTAGCCTATCCCCGATGTTATTCAATCTGTATATTGAGCAAGCAGTAAAGGAAACAAAAGAAAAGTTCGGAGTAGGTATTAAAATGCCTGGAGAAGAAATAAAAACTTTAAGGTTTGCCGATGACATTGTAATTCTGTCAGAGACAGGAAAGGACCTGGAAGAGCAGCTGAACGGAATGTACAATGTCTTGAAAGGAAGATATAAGATGAACATCAACAAAAGCAAAAAGCACAACGAGGATAGTGGAATGTAGTCGAATTAAATCGGGTGATGTTGAGGGAATTAGATTAGAAAAGAGACACCTAAAGCAGTAAAAGAGTTTTGCTATTTGGGAAGCAAAATAACTAATGAGGGTCGAAGTAGAGAGGATATAAAATGTAGACTGGTTATGGCAAGGAAAGCGTTCCTGAAGAAGAGAAATTTGTTAACGCCGATTGTAGATTTGTCAGGAAGTCGTTTCTGAAAGTATTTGTATGGAGTGCATCAATGTATGGAAGTGAAACATGGATAATAACTAGTTAAGACAAGAAGAAAATGGAAGCTTTCGAAATGTGGTGCTACAGAAGAATGCTGAAGATTTGATGGGTAGATCATGTAACTAATGAGGAGGTGTTGAATAGAATTAGAGAGAAGAGAAATTTGTGGCCCAGCTTGACTAGATGATCACCGGTTTATTATTGGGGGGAAGCGCGGAGGGTAAAAATCGTAGAGGGAGACCAAGAGATGAATACACTAAGCAGATTCAGAAGGATGTAGGTTGCAGTAGTTATTCGGAGATGAAGAGGCTTGCACAGGACAGAGTAGCATGGAGAGCTGCATCAAATCAGCCTCTGGATGAAGACCACAACAAATATGGCCCAAGACAAGAAGAAATGTGTAGTAAATAATGACTCTAGTACAATAGACGGGTTTTATAATAGCGAAGATGAGCAAGTGCTCATAACTCTTAAGGTGTAAACTTTAGAGCCCATGTTTACTAGAAACTTTTTCCTTGTTTTAGTCCTTGCTATCACTTCTGAAAGTCATGAACCCTAGAATGATAGCAACAGCAGTGCCGGAACATGTATACTACTGTCAGAAGTATCAGAAGAGTTTTCAGTCGTCGGTTTCCGAACCAGTATCTCTTTCTTGAAATTGATACGTTTACCCTTGTCCATCAACCCAGAAAGTGTGTGACATCATCAAAGAATAATTCTGTTTTAAGTAATTACATAGTTTTCGATGGAGCACATGTAGAATGTAGGAAAAATGAATTTCGCAAGTGGCATGGCAGAGGCTTTAGATGAGCGAGGCTTTAGATGAGCATAGAAAAGTCGCTGATCGTTTGCTTTATCTTACAAAGGCACTGTGTATGCTACAACAATCTCTGCAAAAGCTGAGAAAATGATAGAAACGATAAAGCAGCTGAAGTCGTTACTAATTAGTAGCGAGAGGAAGTATACTGATATTATACTAAAATGTAGACTTTCACGGCCGGAAATATCATGTCCATTATAATTATCCGAGCTGTTATGCCGTGGTCGGTTGACGAATTCTGTGTCGATTCCCAACGTTTCGTCTCCGACTGCGGGAGACATCTTCAAGGGGGTCCGTAGCTCAATTGAAGGTCCAACACACCCACTGGCTCGCTACTGACTGCCGCTAAATTCCGTGTCCGCGCGCTCCCACGCCGCGGCGTGACGTCACGTGTTTTGAAAACGTCAGTGCAATTGGCCGCTGTCCGTCGCCGTCGATCGCCGTTGCCATCACCCAGTAGTGGGCGGGTGGTACACATCTTCTTTAACATCGGCATCCATATGCCGTTTAATTTCACTCCCTCCTCCTTACGGTTGAAATTATTTGGGTGTTTAGCGATTTCGATTGCCTCCCTGTAGAGCCTTTCGTAATATCCACTTGTGGCCGCTAGTACTTGCGTCTCCTCGAAACGAATATTGTGGTTCCCTGGCTGGAAGGCATGCTCCGCAACAGCTGATCGTTCCGTTTCTCCTCTTCTGCAATTTCCCTTATGCTCTTCCAAACGTTTAGAAACAGTTCTTTTAGTGGCACCCACATAAACATCACCACAGCTGCATGGGATCCTATACACTCCAGTATTTTCCAGTGGTTTGCGAGCGTCCTTGGCAGGCTTCAGGTATTCCTGTATCTTCCTGGTGGGCTTGTAAATTACGGTAATATTCCGCTTCGTCAAGATCCTCCCTATTCTTTCCGTTACATTTTTAACAAACGGCAGGAAAACCTTAGATTTTGCTGTAACCTGTACGTCAGTATGATTTCTGCGTGGCTGCCTCAACGCACGTTTTATTTCGGCGAACGAATTTCCGTTCTTCATTAGTGCATTGTGGAGATGTTCCATCTCAGCGTCGAGCAACTCAGGTTCACAGATATTTCTAGCTCTGTCCGCTAACGTCTTGATAACACCCCGCTTCTGTTGTGGGTGGTGGTTCGAATCCCGGTGCAAATAACGGTCCGTGTGCGTGGGTTTGCGGTATAGTGAGTGGCCCAAACTACCATTTTCGTTTCTAAAAACAAGCACATCGAGGAAATGTAACTTGCCGTCTACCTCCTCCTCCATTGTAAACTGAATTCTCGAGTTTATACTGTTCAGATGTTCGTGGAACCGGCTTAGTTCCTCCCTACCATGTCTCCACAGCACAGAAGTGTCATCCACGTATCGGAACCATACGTTTGGTTTTTTGCTGGCAGTACCTAAGGCGTGTTCTTCGAATTTCTCCATAAAGAAGTTTGCAATTATGGGACTTAGGGGGCTTCCCATAGCCACGCCAACCGTTTGCTCATAAAACTGTTAATTCCACTTGAAGTATGTGGTCGTCAAACAACACTTAAACAGTTCTGAAATATCGGCAGGAAAAATTCGATCCAGCTGTTCCAATACATCATTAAGTGGAACCATGGTAAACAGCGATACCACATCGAAGCTGACCAATATGTCCTCCGGCTGGACCACTATGCCATTCAATTTGCTGATGAAATGTGTCTAATTCTTTATATAAGAGTCCGAACGGCCCACATGTGCGCTACCACCGAGGCTTTATGGATTGCCCAAAATTCATAAAGAAAATGTGCCGTTAAGACCGATACTAAGTGCCATTGGTTCGCCCACCTACTCGTTAGCCAAGTTTTTGACTACGCTGCTAAAACCACATGTGCGCCGTTCGGATTCTTATATAAAGAATTAGACACATTTCATCAGCAGATTGAATGGCATAGTGGTCCAGCCGGAGGACATATTGGTCAGCTTCGATGTGGTATCGCTGTTTACCATGGTTCCACTTAATGATGTATTGGAACAGCTGGATCGAATTTTTCCTGCCGATATTTCAGAACTGTTTAAGTGTTGTTTGACGACCACATACCTCAAGTGGAATTAACAGTTTTATGAGCAAACGGATGGCATGGCTATGGGAAGCCCCCTAAGTCCCGTAATTGCAAACTTCTTTATGGAGAAATTCGAAGAACACGCCTTAGGTACTGCCAGCAAAAAACCAAATGTATGGTTCCAATACGTTGATGACACGTTTGTGCTGTGGAGACATGGTAGGGAGGAACTAAGCCGGTTCCACGAACATCTGAACAGTATAAACTCGAGAATTCAGTTTACAATGGAGGAGGAGGTAGACGGCAAGTTACATTTCCTCGATGTGCTTGTTTTTAGAAACGAAAATGGTAGTTTGGGCCACTCACTATACCGCAAACCCACGCACACGGACCGTTATTTGCACCGGGATTCGAACCACCACCCGCAACAGAAGCGGGGTGTTATCAAGACGTTAGCGGACAGAGCTAGAAATATCTGTGAACCTGAGTTGCTCGACGCTGAGATGGAACATCTCCACAATGCACTAATGAAGAACGGATATTCGTCCGCCGAAATAAAACGTGCGTTGAGGCAGCCACGCAGAAATCATACTGACGTACAGGTTACAGCAAAATCTAAGGTTTTCCTGCCGTTTGTTAAAAATGTAACGGAAAGAATAGGGAGGATCTTGACGAAGCGGAATATTACGGTAATTTACAAGCCCACCAGGAAGATACAGGAATACCTGAAGCCTGCCAAGGACGCTCGCAAACCACTGGAAAAAGCTGGAGTATATAGGATCCCATGCAGCTGTGGTGATGTTTATGTGGGTACCACTAAAAGAACTGTTTCTAAACGTTTGGAAGAGCATAAGGGAAATTGCAGAAGAGGAGAAACGGAACGATCAGCTGTTGCGGAGCATGCTTTCCAGCCAGGGAACCACAATATTCGTTTAGAGGAGACGCAAGTACTAGCGGCCACAAGTGGATATTACGAAAGGCTCTACAGGGAGGCAATCGAAATCGCTGAACACCCAAATAATTTCAACCGTAAGGAGGAGGGAGTGAAATTAAACGGCATATGGATGCCGATGTTAAAGAAGATGTGTACCACCCGCCCACTACTGGGTGATGGCAACGGCGATCGACTGCGACGGACAACGGCCAATTGCACTGACGTTTTCAAAACACGTGACGTCACGCCGCGGCGTGGAAGCGCGCGGACACGGAATTTAGCGGCAGTCAGTAGCGAGCCAGTGGGTGTGTTGGACCTTCAATTGAGCTACGGACCCCCTTGAAGATGTCTCCCGCAGTCGGAGACGAAACGTTGGGAATCGACACAGAATTCGTCAACCGACCACGGCATAACAGCCCGGATAATTATAATGGACACGTATTACAGACATACACGCACTGTAGTTGTGTACATAGCGTAAATTTAAATTTGGTGTTTCTTTCTGTTCTATGCGAAGTGACCCTAAGCCGAGTTCGTCATCCGAAAGTGAGCGTATATGACCGAAAGTCAGGTTTTCAGTAATTGAAGGAAATTCATGAAATTATCACTGCTGGCGCTTCATTTCATTGTCATACAGCAGTTTATCGCGTTCTTAGAAGCTAGAAAGGTGTCTCCTCCGTGAAAGTTGCTGTAAAATCTACAGAGCCAACCACAATGTGTCCGTGACACACACACACACACACACACACACACACATTATGGTGGCCAGTGCCATATTTTAGGTTTAAACATTATCTAGTGGAGGCGGTAAAAGCAGATTTTATATTCAAAATTGAAGTTTTGCACTACGGTACGTGGAAACGTCAGTTTTCGGAAGAAATCTTGGAAATAGATGGCCCATACATTTACAATGATTTAAATTGAGTTGAGGTATTAGCTGTTTTCCATTGTTTATCGATTAAAAGTTTTTTATGTTGTTGCTCAAAGATGTACCAGGTGATGAATAATTCGTGCTATTAATATACTACAGCCATCTGGTGAATGTTGTAGTCGAAACTAGTAATGAAAAGAGACTATAAAATAGTCTAAACGTTTCACGAGTCGTGGCGGCTGTTTGCCAAGTTGTCGCACAGCCTCTGAAGCCGTGAGCTTGCCGCCAATCGCATGCGACCGCGCTCGCCGCGGCTACTCACTCGGGTGCACGGCGGCCGCGAGCAGGAACTGCACCACCAGCATTGCTGCCCGCCTGTCGCTCTGGACTTTCCTCTTGCTGGCCGCCCCCCGTGCCGACAGCTCAGACCGGCTCACCTTGCCTGCCGCCTCTTTTTAAACTGTGAGCCGTCTGCGAGCGCCGGATTACTTAAACCGCCGCGCCGGACGAGCGTTGTTAACGTGTTGCCTCGCCGTTTGTGACGTCACTGTGCCCTGTGCCGGCAGCGGGCAGCGGCACTTCCAGTGGTGGGGCGGCGAGGGCCGGGGAAAGACGGTTTGGCCAAGCACAGCACAGGACAGGACAGCCCAGCCCAGCTCTGCAGACCGACCGGGGCTTTCGCACGTGCGGCGGCCGGCCGCGGGGGAAACCACGTGCCAAGGCCGGCGGAGAGGTGACGGGACAGGAGAGCGAGAGGTCGCTGTCCACGGGGATTTTGCGGATCACTCGCGTAAGCAGCACGTGTCCACATTCATTTTAAAATAAATTTATCCCATGTGGGGAGCTCAGGAAATTATGTACGCCCATTAAAAACTGTCGAGAGATACCGCAACTAGCAGCAAACAATTAATTACCTTGTTACCGTTACAAATTTCGCCGTTCCTTCTCAGTTTCTGCGTCGATGACTCTTGTTTTGCAGCTAACAATGAATGCAATCCTATTCGGATTTTGTAACCGAACTTTTTGTTACTGTTTGCACCGTACATGTTTCACCTGATACTATTAGACATCTGCAGTGCCATACAAAGAAATAAGCAACAGTTGAAAGATTTGTTGCAAAAAAAAAGTTATTTCCAGTTTTCCGACTTTTTGGTAAACCGAAAAGCTTTTAAAAAACAGAATTCTTAGTCGTGTAAAATTTTTCTTTCTGTTTTTCCGTAATGGTTAAGCCAGTATTTACTCCCAAAAACAAATCTTACACGGCACGAGTCTCAAATTTTTTATTTTGTTTGTGGACATTTAGTCAGCCATCCTTCCACGTGACTCATTGTTGGAACTACCACTTTCTTCGTCACAAAACAGGTATTTTGTCTGCTGTTAGAAAGATTTCATAAAAAATGCCTGCGTCAATCATTTTGTCTGATAACTTCAACTCAAATACAGCATCTATTGTACTATTACAAACTGGATTTCATTTTTCAATCTTCACATTCCCCCCCCCCCCTCCCCCCCCCCCCCCTCTGCTAACGTCTGGCTAATCTGATTGCACTATCTGCATGTAGTCCATCTTGAGTTGGTCTTTCGCACGGTTTATTAAAAGAATTTAGTACGCAACTTTTTGATGATTTGTGAACTGACCAAAAAAAATTGGTGCATGCAAAAAAAAAATGGTTCAAATGACTCTGAGCACTATGGGACTTAACTTCTAAGGTCATCAGTCTCCTAGAACTAAGAACTACTTAAACCTAACTAACCTAAGGACATCACACACATTCATGCCCGAGGCAGGATTCGAACCTGCGACCGTAGCGGTCACGCGGTTCCAGACTGTGGCGCCTAGAACCGCACGGCCACCCCGGCCGGCGTTGCATGCACAATCGTGACCTGTCACTTAACGTTTTGTGCCTCCAATTACTAATTTAATTGAATTTCGTTTAAGTTCTCTAAGTTTCTAAACTTTCCGCCTTTGACGTACGGGAATGCGACTGCTGCTGTTGCTTTCACCATCTTTGCTATAAGTAATTTCTTTCACATCAGAAGGCTCAAACTAAGCACTAGCTCCAGAGCTTAATAATCTTTCCTTTTCCAAATCAATCATTATTCGTTCAGCAATGTACACTGAGGAAATAACAACAATATGTTAAATAGAATCAAAAAATGATACACGACTGACAAGCACTCCGCTGCTGTATTAAGTTCCATTTAATTTAACTTTGACCGCAACAAAAAGGAGCTCCCTTTTTGATGCAAAAATCTAACCAACCACGGGGATAAGAGGGGTTGGCAGGTATCCGGTCCTGTCTTGCCAAATTATACAAGTTCGGCCTGTCTGACTTTTTGAGGCTTTTTGCGATGAAGTAGATAACTCACAACTGAGGCCCGTTCTACGTTAATACAGTTATTTGCAAGGAGTAAGGATTAACGACAGGTACCATAAGGACATTCACAGGGTGATTCCGTGATGACACAAATTTTCAGGAATGATGGAGAAGGATAACGTGTCAATTTGAGGTGAGGAAGCCGGCTACGGAAACGACCGAGTCAAAAGTTATTAGCGAAAATCATTCTACGTTTTCATTGTACCTAACCGGCACTGTAAAGGTTTGCTTCTTGAACGTAATTAAAACCCGACTCTCATCGCATTGATGGGCGGCAGGCTTTTGTAATACACTGCTGTAAAATGTTATCATAAAACAAACTGCTAATTGAATTCGTCGGAATAAAAAACCCACGTTGACATAAAAGCGAAGCGACCGTTTCCTAATAACTGCGAATATTAAGGGAATGCCGCTTGTTAAGTCAATAATGTAAACTGAAGGCGGTAACCTATAACAATAATAATAATAATAATAATAATAATAATAATATAATTATAATTAATAATAATAATAATTATTATTATTATTTTATTATTATGCCACATGTCCTTGACTTCCTCAGCCAGTTGGATGTATTTTTCAATTTTTTTCTCCTGTTTTCTTTTGTATATTTGTTGTATTCGGTATGGATATTTCGATTAGTTGTGTTAATTTCTTCTTTTTATTGGTGAGTATGATGTCAGGTTTGTTATGTGGTGTTGTTTTATCTGTTATAATGGTTCTGTTCCAGTATAATTTGTATTCATCATTCTCCAGTACATTTTGTGGTGCATACTTGTATGTGGGAACGTGTTGTTTTAGAAGTTTATGTTGTAAGGCAAGCTGTTGCTGTATTATTTTTGCTACATTGTCATGTCTTCTGGGGTATTCTGTATTTGCTAGTATTGTACACCCGCTTGTGATGTGATCTACTGTTTCTATTTGTTGTTTGCAAAGTCTGCATTTATCTGTTGTGGTATTGGGATCTTTAATAATATGCTTGCTGTAATATCTGATGTTTATTGTTTGATCCTGTATTGCAATCATGAATCCTTCCGTCTCGCTCTATATATTGACTTTTCTTAGCCATGTGTTGGATGCGTCTTGATCGATGTGTGGCCGTGTTAGATGATACGGGTGCTTGCCATGTAGTGTTTTCTTTTTCCAATTTACTTTCTTCGTATCTGTTGATGTTATGTGATCTAAAGGGTTGTAGAAGTGGTTATGAAATTGCAGTGGTGTAGCCGATGTATTTATATGAGTGATTGCTTTGTGTATTTTGCTAGTTTCTGCTCGTTCTATAAAGAATTGTCTTAAATTGTCTACCTGTACATAATGTAGGTTTTTTTATGTCGATAAATCCCCTTCCTCCTTCCTTTCTGCTTAATGTGAATCTTTCTGTTGCTGAATGTATGTGATTTATTCTATATTTGTGGCATTGTGATATCGTGTGTAAGTGTATTGAGTGCTTCTAGGTCTGTGCTACTCCATTTCACTACTCCAAATGAGTAGGTCAATATTGGTATAGCATAAGCTTTTGTCTTGTTTCTTGCTGTCAATTCTGTTTTCAGTATTTTTGTTAGTCTTTGTCTATATTTTTCTTTTAGTTCTTCTTTAATATTTGTATTATCTATTCCTATTTTTTGTCTGTATCCTAGATATTTATAGCCATCTGTTTTTTTCCATCACTTCTATGCAGTCGCTGTGGTTATCCAAGCTTCTTGTTTAGTGTGTTTTCCCTTGACTATGCTATTTTTCTTACATCTGTCTGTTCCAAAAGCCATATTTATATTATTGCTGAATACTTCTGTTATCTTTAGTAATTGGTTGAGTTGTTGATTTGTTGCTGCCAGTAGTTTTAGATTATCCATGTATAGCAAATGTGTGATTTTGTGTGGGTATGTTCCAGTAATATTGATCCATAATTTGTATTATTTAGCATGTTGGATAGTGGGTTCAGAGCAAGGCAGAACCAGAAAGAACTTAATGAGTCTCCTTGGTATATTCCTCACTTAATCTGTATTGGCTGTGATGTGATATTATTTGTATTTGTTTGAATATTAAGTGTGGTTTTCCAATTTTTCATTACTGTGTTTAGGAACTGTATCAATTTAGGATCTACTTTGTATATTTCCAATATTTGTAGTAACCATGAGTGGGGTACACTATCAAAAGCTTTTTGCTAATCAGTGTATGCGTAGTGTAGCGTATTATTATTATTGTTATTATTATTATTGTATTAAATAACTAGAAATGAAACCGATTGGTACGATACGGTGAAAACATTAATACTACAAAGTACGAATTTAATTAGCGGTTTCTTTTAAGATAATCTTTTGACTACCAGTGAGCCGACGTACCTGCTAGAAAGAGTGCCCCATCGCTCCTAGCTAAAACATTCAGTAAATGGACAGTACTGATAACAACTTGGCGAAGGTCTTTGTGCTTTAATTGGCAGCTCTACAACAATCACGAAACGCAACAGCCAATGAGAGACTTTTGTCTTGTTAAATTAAGATGAAAAAGTGTAACTTACACTGAATTTGAATTTCCAGATTTCATCAACGGAACGAACAACGAAGTAGTCATAACGTGTAGACCATTAGACGTTAATTTGTGTTGTATTTGAGCTACTTCACCTGTGCTTGGAATTACGTCGTCATGTCTTGCGTGTCAAAATTGTTGAGATGGATAAGTGTATCGTGAAATACAAAAGGACTTTGACTGATAATCGTGATAGTGATGGTGATATCGAATCGACAGCGTGTAGCAGTAAAAGTGATCTATCTCCGGCAGCATGTGGCGATGAATTCCACAACAGATGATAGTGGTACCGAAAGTAAAAACGTATACATGGATTCAGTATGACGAAAAACGACGTCAGAGTTTGTTTCTTGTATATGTCTGTGCGTGAAAACAAGAGATTGTCTCCAAAAGCTGTCACTGCGAACAAGCATTTCTGTAATGCGTTCGTTAAGTCCGACTTTAAGAATTGGTCCATTGCCCTAAAACGATTCACATCTCATGCAAAAAGTGATTTGCATATGTATTCAGTTAGTACAAATAATTCTATGGAAAAAAGAGTAATTATTCTGTCATCAGTTAGTCATTCTAAAGCAAAAGACATGCAGGCCGCTACTGTTTCTTACTTTAGTATTCTCGTTGGTTTGCTAAGGATTCACCTTGTCTGTTCATGGTGATGAGTCTTCTGATTTTGTCAAATCTTCTGAAATCACGTTCCGAGGATGTCCCCGAAATGAAACTCTGGCTTAATCAGACTAGATAACAATTGGATGTCTCATGACATAATTAATATTATAACACTGATAAGTAAGTCTCTTCGGAGAATTTTGATTCAACAAATAAAATAATATGATTTATATGCATAATGTTGGACGAGACATCTGATGTATCAATTAGAGAGCGGATGTCTGTTTTCATACTGCTGACCAGAATTTTGCTTTTTATGAGTTATTTCATGATTTTTATGAGCGCCTATTAACTGAGATAGATACAGTGTTTAAATCTGTGAAGGATGTATTATTAAGATATTCTATTTCTGTGAACAATTGTAGGCAACCCTATGACGACGCAAGAAACGTTGCCGGTTATTTGCAAGAATTACAGTCACGGATAAAAGAAACTAAGCCCGCGGCTATTTACATCATCCACTGCTTGACTCATTTCCTAAATTTAATTGTTCAAGGCACATTAAATAACATTCCAGTATTAAAGGGATATTCTGTCAATTCTCAAAAGTTTGATTTCATTTAGTCGTGGTTACCTTAGAGGGTAAGAAAATTCGGAACTCTTAAATGATGGTTTTCCGATTCTCATGATATTGAAGCAGGTCAGGGCTTAAGACCGTTCAGTCCAACGAGATGATGCCTGCGTATTGTCTCTCTGTTCTGCATAGATAATAATTATGAAATTCTTTTCCAATCTCTTAATGATTTCTTAATGATACACAAGATGAAAGAAATCATGATGGTGCAAAAGCTAAATGATTTCTAAAATTTGAAACTCTGATTCTTATGAAGGTGCTGATTTTTGTATTCCAAGGAATAGAAAAACTTGACGCAGTACTTCAGAAAGTTTCAGTGAATTTCCGCCTTGCACGTAATTCTGTAGATGCTGTTTTGTCTTCAGTAGAGGAGGCAGAAATAGATACATTTCTATCACTTAGCAAAATTCATGAGTTCTTGTTGTGGTCTTCAGTCCTGAGACTGGTTTGATGCAGCTCTCCATGCTACTCGATCTTGTGCAAGCTTCATCTCCAAGTAACTAGTGCACCCTACAGCCTTCTGAATCTGGTTAGTGCATTCATCTCTTGGCCTCCCTCTACGATTTTTACCATCGACGCTGCCCTCCAATACTAAATTGGTGATCCCTTGATGCCTCAGAACATGTCCTACCAACAGATCCCTTCTTCTAGTCAAATTGTGCCACAAACTCCTCTTCTCCCCAATTCTATTCAATACCTCCTTGTTAGTTATGTGATCTACCCATTCAGCATTCTTCTGTAGCACCACATTTCGAAAGCTTCTATTTTCTTCTTGTCCAAACTATTTATCGTCCACGTTTCACTCCCATGCATGGCTACACTCCATACAAATACTTTCAGAAACGACTTCCTGACATTTAAATATCTATACTCGATGTTAACAAATTTCTCTTCTTCAGAAACGCTTTCCTTCCGATTGCCAGTCTACATTTTATATCCTCTCCACTTCGACCCTCATCAGTTATTTTGCTCCTCAAATAGCAAAACTCCTTTACTTATTTAAGTGTCTCATTTCGTAATCTAATACCCTCAACATCACCCGACTTAATTCGACTACATTCCATTATCCTCGTTTTGCTTTTGTTGATGTTCATCTCATACCCTCCTTTGAAGACACTGTCCATTCCGTTCAACTGCTCTTCTAAATCCTTTGCTGTCTCTGACAGAATTACAATGTCATCGGCGAACCTCAAAGTTTTTATTTCTTCTCCATGGATTTTAATACCTACTCCGAATGTTTCTTTTGTTTCCTTTACTGCTCGCTCAATATACAGATTGAATAACATCGGGTATAGGCTACAACCCTGTCTCACTCGCTTCCCAACCACTGCTTCCCTTTCATGTCCCTCGACTCTTATAACTGCCATTTGGTTTGTGTACAAATTGTAAATAGCCTTTCGCTCCCTGTATTTTACCGCTGCCACCTTTAGAATTTGAAAGAGAGTATTCCAGTCAACATTGTCAAAAGCTTTCTCTAAGTATACAAATGCTAGGAACGTAGGTTTGCCTTTCCTTAATCTAGCTTCTAAGATAAGTCGTAAGGTCAGTATTGCCTCACGTGTTCCAACATTTCTACGGAATCCAAACTGATCTTCCCCGAGGTCGGCTTCTACCAGTTTTTCCATTCGTCTGTAAAGAATTCGCGTTAGTGTGTTGCAGCTGTGACTTATTAAACTGATTGTTCGGTAATTTTCACATCTGTCCACACCTGCTTTCTTTGGGATTGGAATTACTATATTCTTCTTGAAGTATGAAGGTATTTCGCCTGTCTCATACATCTTGCTCACCAGATTGTAATTCATGAGATATTCAAGAAAAGTGGCGATTTCTATTTTTTGACATAGTGGATCAAACAATAAGTAGCTTTAAAAGCAGGTTTGCGCCCGTAATTGCCACGCCTTCGCACTATAGGCAAAGCAGATAGTAGTTACGTTACATCTTTCCAAAGTGGCGACTTCGAGTATGCTAGACTGACTTTTCATAGAGATATTTTGTTGGATGTGGTAAAATAACATAATGTTACACTAGACAGCTTTGAAACCGTAGTGAAATACTTGAGTACGATAGCGGATGACAAGTGTGTAGCTCTGAAGAACATAATACCAGAATATGTAAAATTATTGCGACTTCTTTTAACGATATGCGTATCCACGTGTACTGCGGAACGTTCGTGTTTTGCACTTCGAAGACAGAAAACTTACACCAGAGCCGCCATGAACCAAGACCGGTTAAATTATGTAGCATTGTTGAACATACATTCCGATCTCGCAAGGGAACTGAACCTTTAATCAACGAATTCATCAGCAAAACAACTGTCAGGGGTGGCACGTTCCAGTCTCACCCTGTTAAGGTGAGTGGTCATCTATTTTAAGTTACTTTTGTACCATTTACACCCTCTATAATTATATAGAGGGTAATTATGAGTTTTAAAGTGTAACCTGATGAGCATACGCCAAGATTTTCAAAAGTCGGCGCCCTTGTTGGTAGTACGGACTAAAACAAGAAAAAAAGTCTAGTAAGCGTGACACCTCAAAAGCTGTGAGCACTTGTTCAGCAGAAGAGACATATTTCACAGTAGCGAAGATGAACTTGTGCACATATCTCTTAATGTATACATTTTAGAGCCCATGTTTATTGCACTTTTTTCTTGTTTTGGTTCATACTAACACTTTTGACAGTTGAGTACCCACAATATTAGCAACAGCTGTATACCGGTGCATGCATTCCGCTGTCAGAGGTATCATAGTCATTTTCGCTTATAACTTTCGACTCGAATGTTTCCAAATCAGGTTCTCTTACCTACAATTGATACATTTATCCTTCTCGATAATCTCCAAAATTTTGTAACATCGTCATGGAATCAACCTCTATATATACCAGCCGATGTGTGTGTGTGTGTGTGTGTGTGTGTGTGTGTGTGTGTGTGTGTGTGTGTGTCTGTTTGCGCGCGCAACTTTATTTTTCGTAGGCCGAAAGAGCTTAAGTACGCTGCAAACGCGCTACGCGCAGAGCGAGCGAGGCAGAATGGAGTGTCCCACCGCGTCTCGCTCGCGCGCCTCTCCTACTCATGTTGAAAGACGCAGATGCGAGGAAGGGGAGGTTAGAAAGAAGACTGAGCACTTGGTTGCTACCATAAGTGCCAAGTTGTAAGGCTGCTTACTGGCTGTTTAAGGTGAAGCTATGTTAAAATTATCGTGGAGCCAGTGGTACAAACTGTGTTGGCAGGTTGTGTGGTGGGGTGCTTAAAGACAGGATAGAGGGGATGCTGATTGACGTTGAAGAGCAAATTATTTTTCCCACATGGGAAGATCTTGTAGCGACAACATTTTTATTCGTGAGACAATTAATGACTGGAAAGGAGAGAGACTAGAAAGGAATCTGAGAAGCCATTTAGTGTTTTTAGGTCTGGACAACGTGTATAACGTGTAGTGCCACTGAAGAAACTATTTGAAGTCCCTAGGACGAGTGTACTTGACGTAAGTTACACATATATGCAACCTATATAAGTTTTCATAGTGTGTAGTCGATGTGGGTAGCAAAATTTCGTCACAGCCTTTCAAAATTACAAAAAGATTAAAGCAGGGATGTTTCTTGTGTTCTGCGTTGTTTAAAATATATATGCAGATAGCTTTAGACTTCTGGGTGGGAAAGGAGTGTGCAGGGATGGGCATTTAGATGATAAAGTATCAGTGTATGTGTACCTTGTTCATCGCAGGTGATGAGGTGGTGGTGGCTAGTGAAGAGGATGATATTTGCTTTACGCTAAGAAAATTATTGGAAGAAGAAGATAAATGAGGATAGAAAGTAAACTTTCAAAAGACTGAATATCAATGCAGCGGAGAAAATGTAGGAAACATAATAGTAGATGGACAGCATGTAAGACATTTAAATATTTTGATAGCATCCGATCGCAAGGTAGAATAAGTAAATGAGGAATACTGCAACGAGTAGCACAGAGTAAAACAGCAAGCGAGAAGTTTAACCCCTGTTACGTTCTTGTAAGGTAAGTTGGAAAGTAAACAAGATGCTCCGTACAACAACTTAACGGATACGACTGCTAGGAGTAGTGTTGCCAAGTGACCGGCCAAGTGACCGGCCAAGTGTATGCGAGTGCGGCCTTCGTTAGGCTTTTCGGCGGTGAAGTAGAGAACGTACAAGTAAGGTCCGTTCCAGGCGCGAGGAAGAAGTGTGAGGAGGACTAAGGATGTATACCATAAGGATTTAAAGGCATATCAGTTACTGAAACTGGCAGAATATTGCTCTGCAGTTCTAAGGCACAATGCCAATGTCGAAAGAACCGTCGAAAGGGTGTTCTCTTTCATAAACGCGCAGTCGACAAAGAAACTGCAGACCGACATGGTCACAGAGATAATGATGATGATGTGTAATTTAAAATTAGCCTGTCAAGAGTTCCGTGAAACGACTTCCAGGAAAAACGAGTGGGTTCAATGCAGAAATATTAATACTTAACTACAGCTTATTGTTATTTCTGTAAAAGTGTAACTGAAGTAACCAGAGTTACTGCACAAGTATTCTTTTCCGTTCTAATGCAATAGGTAACTGTTTAATTTCTTTAATGAAGAACTTTTGTTTTGACATAAGATTATCTTAGGAAGAAAAATAAGTACTTCTTGTTACTTGCTACCATAACTGTCAAATTATAATGTTCTTTGCTGATTATTTTTTAGTTTAAACACTTTTTTTTTTTTCATCTCAAAAATCCGTAACTGATTATTAGTAAACGGTTGCGAATACCCAGCTGACTTCGAATCTCTTTGTAATAGGTAGCCCTGCTTTTAGGACAAAATACTACTACTGACATAAACAACAGTTACGTTTATTATTCTGGCGATGTTCTCGGTGTCATATAGCACGGTTACACCCTTTGTGTGCAAATACTGATGTAGTCAACACCTCGCATTTTGAAGAAGGAAAGCAAAAAATGAGATTGAGACGCTGTTTTCTTACTTTAAATGCCATACCAATAATCAGAAGAGGCTGAAAAAGAATGTTTAATGCCGACTTATATATGCTGTAGAATCAAGCGAGTATTCGTTTTGCGAACTGAAACGCCATTCTCTTCCTGCAATGTATGTGTAATTGTGTGCCAGCCGGGTTTCCCCGTTTGCATTAAGGTATCTTCGGTGGATTTAATCTAGAATAATACAGTTTCGTTTTGTATGTGATACTTATGTATTAGAAAACAGTTGGCCCCATACTTTTTAAATGACTAAATCCTCACTTACAATCATTCATTTGTGCGACTAAAATCTGCATTCCCTCTTACATAACCATAGATTAAAGGTCGCAGTTACAAAACATCTACATATTTTCACGTCGCGCTCATTTTTGTTTTATAGTTTCAATAATCAGTTAGCTAAGTGCTGTGGAACACTACTATATATCTGGTAAGAACTGCTGATTTTCTTAAAACAACTGTAAGCAAAAAAAATGGTTCAAATGGCTCTGAGCACTATGCGACTTAACTTCTGAGGTCATCAGTCGCCTAGAACTTAGAACTAATTAAACCTAACTAACCTAAGGACAGCACACACATCCATGCCCGAGGCAGGATTCGAACCTGCGACCGTAGCGGTCGCTCAGCTCCAGACTGTAGCGCCTAGAACCGCACAGCCATTCCGGCCGGCCAACTGTAAGCGATTACCCTTGCCACACTGATTGTTCACTAGTGTCTCATTACTTATCTGTGTATGTGTGTGTTGCCCGCTTTTCCCTCTTGCAAGCTTAGTAAGTGTCTTTAAATGTTTATTCTGATTTATGTGCATGTTTTCCGTAGAAGCTAGCTTGCGATTATGTTCTCTGAGATTTTGTACAAATCTGGAGTGATTTGTCCCATATTTCAGGCTCTCATGCATTCTTTGTATCGCATCTCGCCCGTTCTACCTGATAGCCCCCGGTACTTCACGTAACATGTGATACATTTTAATGTGTTATCTGTTGGAATCTAAGAAACTGATCGATTCCCTTAATTCTTGGTGGTTATGGAAATCTTCATGAACGATGCCCATCTGTTATGGAATATACAGTACCAGGTTTATTTCGATATAGATATAATTCAGTGTCGCCATTAAATGACAGTCGTCGATATATGTAATGTTGGTTTGCATAATAATTGACTGATAATTTGATTTAATTCAGAATAATCGAGTGAACTGAGCCAGAGGTGCAGTTAGTGGCAGAATCTCAAGATTAATTAAAAGTATCTGCAGCACCACGTGCTTCTCCTGGCTCGACAATAAATAATTTACATTTAACAAGCAGAGGACAAACCTCTATCATCAGAGGATAGTACACATTCAAATACTAGTATTTGTGCATGGGGGAGGCTAAAAGTAGACGACTCACAGCTTAAACCTCTCATTAATCAGACAATCAATCCGTTCACAAGTTGTGCACTCTATAAACTGAATCTTTAATAACAAAAATAAAGGAGTGGCCCCGTAGAGATTTGCGCAGGGGAAAATGCTATAGGATGTATCCTATGAAAAGGAAATCAGGATGTATTGGATTGATCATTGGCAGTAACGCCGAAATCCGGTTGAAATTGGACTGAACATCTGTTGTATTCAAACATTTGGAAAAATACGGCACATTTACACAAAACCATTATGGTTGCTGGTGTCTCCTTTAAATAAGCACGCAAGTGCAACAATTAAGCAAACTCCTTGCCTCATGGGCTAGTAAACCTTTAGTTACCTATTAACATAGGAATAATTTAATGCTCAGAAGTCATACGCGCAATTTGCATCCACGCTAGCACCTCATGGAAAAAGGAACAGCAGCTAGAACGAGTACAACATGCACCACGAACACACATAATCGGCAAAGGCTTACGCATCCGTGATTAAGCAGAAAATTCACACCTCGAACTGAATGGGAATTGCGATTCGAAATGCAGTTCAGATGGTTCGATAATGCACAGAAATACCGAGTCACTTAAAGCGGACAGAAAGAACCATGTGGCCGAACAAGTTCTGATGGAGAACAAACCACGAGTATTCCACAGTTCCGAAGTGTTAAACCTACAAGAAATTGCAATGCCAAAATAATCACGACCTCAAGCATACTGTTGGCCACATCCAATGGCATAACCATACAAGGCACCCGGGCAGGGAAATAAAAAAACCGACGATACGAATAGTCATAAATGCATGTAAATGTAGTTTAAACATTTAAACCCCACCAGTAAAGAGCTGAAGTCTCATTCGTTTTTCAAGCACGTGGCCCAAGTTACACAAAGCCAGACCAAAATAAAATATTAACATTCCACAAAATTGGTTAATCTGGAAGGTATTACCCACACAGTAAATTGCTGCGAAATAATTGCAAGAGGAACAGTTCCCGAGAACTTAAGACTTTCTAAACCATCGACGAACTCCTGGGATAGAACAAACAAAGGAACACGTACTAAACGAATAGAAAATACAAAATAGAGACGAAACTAATGAAAAACACGAATTCCAACTGAGACCAAGCGTGGCTCGTAAACCACGCTTCCACATTCCTCAGTATCGGCTGAACAAAGTAATAACCTATAAAATCGAACAATAACAAAAACACTGCCACTCCTTATACCGAATAAAATATTCCGCATAATTCTTACGATCTGAAACTATGAAAGAAATGGATTGAGACTTCATCTAGACTGAAACTTACATGATCTCAGTCATTATATTCAATTACTGAAAACTATCTCCCACGAGCAACCTCACTCACCAAAATTCCAGGAACCAGAGAAAAGCGCACTAGCAAAATCTGTGTCCACGCAGGTAGTGGGAGTTGTCAGAACAAAACATTATCATTAAATATAGGAAGATGAACAAAAACTGTATAAAAGTAAACGCTTTGTACACCCTGCCAACTTGAGCACGATAGCGCTTCGACCAGAGGAGGCCCTACCTCCTTGCCTCGCTCGAAGCCTACACAGCAGCTGGCTAAAGTGCCACAGCAGCAGACCAGAAGTTCACCCACCACCAAACACTATGAAAACCCGATACCCAGACACATCATTCACTCTTGTCATTCAAAGAGTGGAGGAATGAGGAAGGAGGATAGGAGTACAACATTAAAACAAATCAAGTGTGAGGGAGTTAGAGGCAACACAGGTACTTCGTAAATAGATATATATGCGTATAAAACAGAGAACAAACATAATTTCAGAGAATGTGTGGTGTTGTGGCAAATAAGGACTAATTCATCAGCTGAATCTTCTTCCCAGCATGATTTATGAGCTTCACCAAGAGTAATAAATGTGAAAGACGTGGTAACGAAGTTAAATTTTAGTGAAACATTATGTAATGGCTTATTTAGAGACCTTTCAGAACGACTTCTTTTGTCCATCTAGCACCCGTGCGCCCGGGTAAATGACCCAGCCGCCGTTAATTACATTGTCATTGCTCTGTTTCACTATTCCTTGGAGTTTACCATTGTTTACAGCTGATGGCTGACTATTAAAGATGGAGCAACACTTCTTACAGGAATGTACACGTGTGCGTTGTTTGGAAGAAAGTTTTCGCTGCGGATAGTAATTTTCTAGAGCTGGGTCTTTGAAGCCACGGAGAGATAGAGAAGGTTATCGGCGTAGAATTGTTCAAACAGTATGATTTGAGGAGGTAGGTTTGGATCGACCGAGAGAAGGTCCATCAATAGACACCAGGCAACTTATCCTCGAAATGCACAGATCAAAAAATGCACCAAGGAGCGTACTGGCGGAACAGTAGTTATATCACAATGAAAAACAATATATGCAAGCAATGTGGCCAAAAGATTTTGTGCCCAGAGTTCTGTTCTGTCAAGGGATTACCCTGTGCAGTACTTGAGTTTCTTACAGTTTGAATTGCTGGTTCTTTGGACTGCGATGATATTTTCAAGAGGCACTGTAGCCAAACCTGAAGTGACGAAAATCCTTATTCCACGTGTGTCTCAGATCTCAAGCTACGTCTTTCAGTTTTTGGGCTGGCTGGAATTGTACAAACTAACTAAGGGACCTTATTTGCTGACTCAGTTTTGGAATGATGTAATATTGATTCAGGATGAGCTGTCACAGTTGCAGATTACACCGCCTGTTTCTTGCGAGATGGTGTGCTTTCAAGTCCACGGCGTATTGTATCCCTTCGACAGTAATGTCAGTGAGCATAGTGGGATTGGAAGTCCTGCCGTATGGGCAGTGCGGTCGCAGAATTTAACCCTAACAGGCCATGCGCGTTTGCAGAAATTTATCCACAGGGGGGGGGGGGGCAGAAGACTCTAAAATTAGCGATTTTGATCTAAATGAGTTAGTCAGTTTAGAAACGCGTCATGGCACAAGAACTAAATTTTATAGCTGACACAAAATATATTACTGTATCCCAGAGATTTGACGGTTATCCATTCAGTAATAGTTACAGGCAGATTACTTTGATACTTAAGACGTAAGGACGACTTCGTGATTATCTTCAAGACAGCAGGTCTGAGGAATGTACAGGAAAAATATTGAGGTATCTATTTTAACAACAATATCAGAAATGGAGTCCGCCTTGATACAAAACACCTTGTTGTTTGTTTGCTTGTTTATTTTCCCAAACTAGTTTCGGCGACAAATATCACAATCATCACTGTTTTTTTTTTTTTCGAAAACATGCAGAAAATAGCATAGTTATCCAAACACAGTGACACATTATTACATTTTTACTATTCGTTTCCTGAAATATAGTTTTCTATGGATACTTTCACACTACCTTATTTATTGTATATTATAGCATGTTTTTGAGAATTATTGTCGCTGTTTGCGACATATTTCTGTGCTTTTTTTCTGTTGCCGTTTTTTCTCAGCGAACATCATGTCATCTGCAACTGTATGAGCGGCTGTTAGTAAACAAAGTACTAGAGATTGAACTTCGTGTACCAGCAATATACACTTGGGTTTGCGGTAGTGTTGTGGAATCCAGTTAATTGGTGTGTACTGGGCAAGTACTTAGCTATTCGTGTACTCACGGCATCCAGCTGATTCTATACACAGAAAAACAAAACTTCCGCACTTTGCTTATGATCAAGAATATTACGCCATCTTGCTGTTCGCGCGTGCCGCGAGAGGTGTATCACATGTTGCGAGAAGGCTGTGAAAACAGTAGCGCGAATTACGACGACTTCTGTTTCCTATTTATGTCGCTGTGTGTGTTGGGGAAGTGGTTCTTTGGCGTGTGTGTACTTTCTGTTCTGTGTCCTTGATCAGTTCTCTCAGAGTGGTAAAGACTGTGTTGTTGCAAAGTGTTGCGTTTTCGTTTATTACATTTTTCCCTTCGACTATAGCCTTTCGTATGTAGTAATTTTCTTCTTCTGTTGTCAGTATAGACAGTTGCTGTTTTTCAGAATGTGTAGATCGTTTTCGATATTAGTGGGGTTGTGGTTTTTGTACATTAGATGTTCTGCAAAAGTTGAATGTTGCTGTCACTCTTTAGAGCTCTCATGTGCTCTGTGTAGAACGAGGAGCAGGAAATGTGCAGCACACTTCAACGGAGGCCAAGAAGCCTAGGAATGTACAAAGTCTTAGGAAGAAGAAAGTCCTGCTGCTAGGTAGGTAGTAGCTATGGGCGATTTATAGGTAGGCCCTCAGTTACAGGAATGTTTAGGGGCAGCGTACCAGGCCACCAGTATCTTCAAGCCCTTCAAGCCAAATGCAGGGCTAAGTCATGTGATAGAGGACCTAGTGTCTTTATGTAAGGACTTTACAAATGAGGACCATGTAGTGATAGTGGGTGGGACGAGAAACAGTTTGGACAGGGGTGGGGCGTATGACATAGGCGGTGACCTGGACAAGATAGCTTCCCTGACTCATGGCATCAACGTACACTTTGTTGAGCTGTTCCGGCGTCATGATCGACCACACCTTGATGGAGCTGTAAGGCGAATCAATGTGGCGTTAGGGATGGCTCTAAGGGCAGCCAACTTTGCTCAAGTTTCTCTGATGCCCGTCGGACTATCAACAGATGGGGTTTCATTAGGCATGGCCTACACCTAAACAAGACTGGGAAAGGAAGACTGGTACAGCTGATTCATGAAAGTACAGGGGGTGGATCTCGCGCCACACATGGTCAAATCCCTGTTGTCATAGGCAGGAAAAGTAGGTCTTTTTTAGGATAAATGCAGACAACAGGTTCCCCTGCCTAGAGAGTATCTCCAGCAGTTTAAAAAATACTGAAACAATTACTCACAAAACAGATTTTAACACTTCAATTATCACATATACCAGATGTCACAAAGAAAAACAAACCATTGGAAAGAGTAACACGGGGCATTTCACAGACTTAACAACTCTCCATCAAAACATGCAATCAATAAAAAATAAAATACAACTATTAGAAGTTGAGCTCCAATCTTTGAACTGCACAGTAGTTTGTATTATTGAGCACTGGTGTACAGACACAGAAATCCAACATGTAGTATTATCACTGTATGAAAAGGCAAACTCTTACTGCAGAACTACTTCAAGGGGTGGAGGATCATGCATTTATATCAGAAAAGGAACACAGTTCAAATCAAGACATGACCTCAGTACAGTAAGTGAAGACAAACACTTTGAAATATCAGCTATTGAATTAATAGGGCTTGATATCATCTAGAAATTAATCATTTTGTGTGTGCATAGATCTCCCAGTGGTATTGTGGAAACATTTTTCAATAAATTAACACAAGTTCTGCCTACAGGAAAATTAGAGAGATCTTTGGAGAAAAGACTTGTACGAATATCAAGAGCTCAGATGGAAACCCAGTGCTAAGCAAAGAAGGGAAAGCAGAAAGGTGGAAAGAGTATATGGAGGGTCTATACAAGGGCGATGTACTTGAGGACAATATTATGGAAATGGAAGAGAATGTAGATGAAGATGGAATGGGAGACATGATACTGCGTGAAGAGTTTGACAGCATTGAATGACCTGAGTCGAAACAAGGCCCCGTGAGTAGACAACATTCCATTAGAACTACTGACAGCCTTGGGAGAGCCAGTCCTGACAAAACTCTACCATCTAGCGAGTAAAATGTATGAGACAGGCGAAATACCCTCAGACTTCAAGAAGAATATAATAATTCCAATCCCAAAGAAAGCAGGCGTTGACAGATGTGAAAATTACCGAACTATCAGTTCAATAAGTCACGGCTGCAAAATACTAATGCGAATTCTTTACAGACGAATTGAAAAACTGGTAGAAGCCGACCTTGGGGAAGATCAATTTGGATTCTGTAGAAATATGGCGCCACGTGAGGCAATACTGACCCTACGACTTATTTTAGAAGCTAGATTAAGAAAAGGCAAACCTACGTTCCTAGCATTTGTAGACTTGGAGAAAGCTTTTGACAATGTTGACTGGAATACTCTCTTTCAAATTCTGAAGGTGGGAGGAGTAAAATACAGGGAGCGAAAGGATATTTACAATTTGTACAGAAAGCAGATGGCAGTTACAAGAGTTGAGGGTCATCAAAGGGAAGCAGCGGTTGGTAAGGGAGTGAGACAGGGTTGTAGCCTCTCCCCGATGTTATTCAATCTGTATATTTAGCAAGCAGTAAAGGAAACGAAAGAAAAATTCGGAGTAGGGATTAAAATCCATGGAGAAGAATTAAAAACTTTGAGGTTCGCCGATGACATTGTAATTCTGTCAGAGACAGCAAAGGGCTTGGAAGAGCAGTTGAACGGAATGGACAATGTCTTAAAAGGAGGATATAAGATGAACATCAACAAAAGCAAAACGAGGATAATGGAATGTAGTCGAATTAAGTAAGTCGGGTGATGCTGAGGGAATTAGATTAGGAAATGAGACACTTAAAGTAGTAAAGGAGTTTTGCTATTTGGGGAGCAAAATAACTGACGATGGTCGAAGTAGAGAGGATATAAAATGTAGACTGGCAATGACAAGGAAAGCGTTTCTGAAGAAGAGAAATTTGTTAACATCGGGTATAGATTTAAGTGTCAGGAAGTCGTTTCTGAAAGTATTTGTATGGAGCATAGCCATGTATGGAAGTGAAACATGGACGATAAATAGTTTGGACAAGAAGAGAATAGAAGCTTTCGAAATGTGGTGCTACAGAAGAATGCTGAAGATTAGATGGGTAGATCACATAACTAATGAGGAGGTATTGAATAGAACTGGGGAGGAGTCTGTGGCACAACTTGACTAGAAGAAGGGATCGGTTGGTAGGACATGTTCTGAGGCACTAAGGGATCACTAATTTAGTATTGGAGGGCAGCGTGGAGGGTAAAAATCGTAGGGGGAGACCAAGAGATGAATACACTAAGCAGATTCAGAAGGATGTAGGTTCCAGTAGGTACTGTGAGATGAAGAAGGTTTAACAGGATAGAGTAGCGTGGAGAGCTGCATCAAACCAGTCTCAGGACTGAAGACCACAACAACAACAACATAAGTTTTTTTTTATTTAATAAAATTGCAGCCAAATAGCCATATAGTTACTTTGCTTAACATTTTACATTTACATTTTATATTTTTGCATATTCATTTATCGATTTCACTGTTTTACTGCACAATTCTATGTGATATCGTTCACAGGCTTCGTTGCACAGTTCACATACACATGTTGTGGTTGGGTCGTGATAAATTTTTGTTTTTGCAAATTAGATGATGAAAGCCGTGAATAGAAAGTCTAGTTACGACATGTCGCAGTTCGAAGTTTGGTGCTGTCTATAAGCGGTTCGTCATTGCTTCCGCGCCATAGAACTCCGGCCATACTTTTTCTCATTTGTCCTCCATGATCTTTAGTTGATTTCTGGAAGCCCTGGTGTGGGGCATCATATATCGAAGTTTGGTCTTCAATTAGGAATGTCTCTCTCGCTGGCAGGTATACTAGTCTAGATCTTGGTGTCTTTGAGAGACCTATTGCTCTTTTTAGATAAGTCGATTTTACGTTTTCTAGTGTTTCTAGATTTTTTCTGTCATGTGGTCCCATATAACCTCCATCCCATAGGCCAGGATTGGCAAGATTTTTGCCTTGAATAATTTCATGGCCGTTTCTAGACTGAGTAGGCGGATGTTTTTGATGTCCTGTATTGCTATTATTGCTTAGGCTGCACGTTCTGTTGTTTGTTTTGTGAAGCACTTGGCTGTTGGTTGCAATGTCACCCCTAAGTATTTAAAGTCTGATGATATTTTTATTTTTTGTCCTCTGATGTTGATTTCCGCATTCTTGGACTTCTGCCTCCTTTTCTGAAAATCACCATTTCTGTCTTTGATATGTTTATGTGTAGTTTGTGTTCATTCAACATTTGTCTATTGTCTCAATGATTTCCTGCAGCTTCTGTATATCTGTTGAACCTACGGCTATGTCGTCAGCGTATGCATATATGTGTACATCTTCTTCATTTTCTCCAATTCGCAGTACTTCTTCAGTGGCAAGAATGTACAGCAAAGGGCTCATTGGGTCACCCTGTAAAAAAAAAGTCTATAAACACTGTGTGGAACATTGGTTTCTTTTGTAGCGCTTCGTCGATGTTGTTTAGAAGCAGCCTGACTGCCGTAGTGTTGATCTTCCAGATCTGAAACCCATTTGTCGTTCTGGGAGATGACTATCCACACAGGCTTTGATTTTTTGTGTAATTAACTTTGAAAACATCTTGAACTGAATATTTTCCAGGCCTAAGCCTCTGTACTTGTTTGGGTCCGTCGGGTCTCCTCTACTTTTGTAGAGAACTTTTATTGTCGAGCGTCTCCATTGGATCGAAATTTTTCCAAGTTCCAGGAATTTGTTGACTAGTTTGATCCATGTGTGCTGGAGGGCCTCTTTTGCATCTTTTATATGTTCATAATATATATTATCAGTCCTGCTGCTTTCTTGTTTTTCAGTGTTTTTATTCCTTCTTTTACATCTTCTTCATTTATAGTTTCCCATACATTGTCTTTTTCCTTAGTTTGATGTTATTTCTCTTTCTTTGGGGGTGTTTTGATTCCTCGTTTGTCCAGTATCTTACTGAAGTGGTCTTTCCATTCCTTCATGTCTATACTTGGTGTATGAGCCAGTTTTCTTGGTCTTGCTTCTATGTATGGGTCTTCCTCTGCTTCATCCGCATCTCTTTTTGCCTCTCTTCCTATGTATTCTTTCTTCTTCTCTTTTGTTAGTTTTTTTGTAGGTTCTCCTCTCTTCTGCGAACAGTTTGTATGTTTCCTCGTCGTGCTGGTTTCTTAATCTGTGGAGCGTTCTTAGAACAGTGTTCCTTTTGCTGTAGCATTCAGCATCGAACCATCTTTTTGCCGTCCTTGTTTTTGGGTCTGTTTCTATCACTGAATTTTTTAGGAGGTCTTGTATTTTGTCTGTTTTCAAGGTCTCCTTCTCTAAAAAACTGACCAGGTAAGGGGTGACCTTCAATCGAGGGCTCAGAGATCAGCAAGTAATGGTGGGGAAATAAATATTTCGTTTTTTACTTACAGACACCTTGCAGCAAGTTCAAACTAACGACCGCCTGTCTCAATGGATGTACTAAAGCAACGCATGCATTTCTGGCGCTTCTACTATTTCCTCGATTGGCTAGAGACTGAATTGCAACTTCCAAACGATACTGAATTCGACGATCCGCTTCACAACATACTAGGCAAAACAAATAGAGGGAAAAGTCACTTCTTAATGACAACAGATCCGCGGAAAGTACGCGCGTGCTTCTGCAATCGGGGCAGGTGACTGATATAAGAGGTAGGCACCCTCCACTGACCATCATCTGATACCCTTGTTTGTTTTAGAATCGGACAGGTCGCTAGGACCCATCCAATCAGTTGCTCAACAGTGCTTACTGGCATTTCATACTCTAATGACTTCACGTAAGCCACGGACACGGGCGTCCGAACAGGGCTGGGGAGGCAAGAGGAGCTAGTTCCGCTCTCCCACTCATCTCCCTGTACCTCTTGCAATCTGGAGCATTGAGCTTCTATTCATTACAGAATTCTCATACACTTCTAGAAATGATTTCTCGTAATTCCTTTAAACCTCTCATTTAGCCAATTGTACGATTATGTGGCTCACTGCGGTGAGACAGTACTTTGCCTTCAGCAACTGCTATATAACTCATGTTTATTTGATTGTCACAAACTTCATGCTAAATTATGCACTCCTTTCGGCGCAGTTGAGTTTTTGTGTGTATTTGAACTCTAAACAGATGCAGACCTTTGCAGGTCAATGTTAAAAAAGAGCCAGTAACTTTATCTTCGAACTCTTCCATTTGGTCCGTGTTTGCATAGAAACACAAAATATCAGAAATTGAGTCCGCCTTGATGCAAAACACCTTGTTGTTTGTTTACTTGTTTATTTTCCCAAACTAGTTTCGGCGACAAATATCACAATCATCAGTTTTTTTTTTTAATGTAATACATGCAGAAAATAGCATAGTTATACAACCAACACAGTGACAACATTATTACATTTTTACTATTAGTTTTCTGAAATATAGTTTTCTATGGAGACTTTCATAATACCTTATTTATTGTATGTTATAGCATGTTTTTGAGAATTATTGTCGCTGTTTGCGGCATATTTCTGTGCTTTTTTTCTGTTGCCGTATTTTCCCAGCGAACATCATGTCATCTGCAACTGTGTGAGCGGCTGGTTGCGGTAGTATTGTGGAATCCAGTTATTTGGTGTGTACTGGGCTGGTACTTAGCTATTCGTGTACTCACGTTCGTTGGACGGCATCTAGCTGATTCTATACACAGACAAACAAAACTTCCGCACCTTGCTTATGATCAAGAATATTACGCCATCTTGCTGTTCGCGCGTGCCACGAGAGGTGTATCACATGTTGCGAGAAGGCTGTGAAAACCGTAGCGCGAATTACGACGACTTCCCTTCGACTATAGCCTTTCGTATGTAGTAATTTTCTTCTTCTGTTAGTTGTCAGTATAGACAGATGCTGTTTTTCAGAATGTGTAGATCGTTTTCGATATTAGTGGGGTTGTGGTTTTTGTACATTAGATGTTCTGCAAAAGTTGAATGTTGCTGTCACTCTTTAGAGCTCTCATGTGCTCTGTGTACCTCGTTCGGAAGTTTCTGCTTGTTTGCCCCATGTATTGGGCCTGACAGGAGTTGCAAGGGAGTAGATATATTCCAGCGTTGCTGAAACTGTTTGAGATTTTTCTGACTGGTCTTAGTCTTTTATGAACTGTATTGTTTGTTCTGAATGATATTGGGATCCCTTGCTTTTTCAAGATGTTTCCAATGCTATGTGATATTTTTTTTATTGTATGTTAGTATGCTGTTTTGAGTTTTATGTTTATTTTTTATTGGTAAATGTAAGTTGAGTCTATCTCTTGTTGCATGGTCATGGACAGAGCTGTTTGTGCAGTAATTACCAATGTTATTTTTGATGTGTACAGCTGACTTGCAAATGTATTCACATGGAGCAGTTAAAATCCCCAGTTTTTTGAACAGATCTTTACAATGACCAGGACTAGTATTTTTGGTTATTATTCTTATGGCTCTTTTCTGGATTTTGAAAATTGTGTTCATATTTTGTCCGATTGTTCCCTAAAAAAGAATGCCATGGCTAAAAACTAAGTGTACATATGAATAATATGTAACTAAAAGACACTGCATGTTACACACTGATGATAGGATTCTAAGGGCATAACATGCTGATGACATTCTGTTTGCAAGTACCTTTGTGTGTTCACACCAGTTCAACTGAGAATCAATATTCGTTTCGAGAAATTTTGCATATGTTTCACAGTCCATAGAGGTGCCCTCTACATTTACTTTAACATTGTCATTTTTCCTCTTCAAACTGAAATTCATGGCATTAGTTTTCGATATGTTCAGTGTCACTTTATTGCTTATTGACCAATCATAAACTTCCTTGAGAGTTTCATTTGCTTTCTCGGCAAGGAGTTCTCTTGTTTTCTCAGTGACTATAATATTGCTGTCACCAGCGAAGAGAAATTTTTCACCATGAGTAACACTACTGGGAAAGTCTTTGATGTGTATCAGGAACAGTATTGGTCCTAATATGCTACTTTGCGGAACCCCTGTATTAATGTATTTTGGTTAAGTGTTTTACTAAATGTTTGCATCTATTTGAAGTATGTGTTATCTCTACTCTTTGTACCCTATCTACTAGGTATGATCGAAACAGCGTATGTTGGGACCTGTGTCCTTGGCGAGCCAGTGCCGTGTGGGAATGTCTTAAAGCTGTTTCGCTGGAATGCGACTTAAAGTTGTGAAAAATCGCACGAAAGCATTTTTATAGAAATGTGTCGTGTCCTCTAATAAGTAGATGGTGGTGTCGCTTGCAGTGTTTATGTAAGACTGAACTGCATCTCTTGTGTGGAAACGCGTTAACTGACAGTACATCAGTATTTATGAGCGTTATTGCCCTACTAGGTCCGAAAATATTCTGAACTTATTCATCGTGTAATGAAGGATCAAATTTACTTTCTTATACGCGTATGAACGACTGTCATCAAACGTACAGTGCAGCTGATAGATTTGCAGAATGCGCGTGAATGTATTTCCGATTTTGTGGGATATTATTCGAAACTCGCCTTGATGCGTACTTAGTCAACACTTTCAGGTACGATCTGTTGCAGTGCCGGCGGCAGTGAGTGGTTGCGGCCTATGTACCACCGGAACCGGTCTTAGTTGGACAGTAACGAACATACACAGACTTAGCACATGTCACGGGATAGGCGTCTAATATCGCGTCGGGTCTCCTCTGACCCTGCGGACTGCAGTGAGACGCCGTGGAAGTGAGTGTACAAGTCCGTGGCACTCCTCTGGAAGCAGCTGACACCGTTCTGGTCTGCTCGTGGGTGCAGGATCCATGGCACGGAGCCTGCGTTCCATGACATCCCAGATTTGGGGCTCAAATCTGGGCTCCATGGTAGCCATCTCCGTCTTTGGACCACCCCTGCCTGTTTCTAGAACCATTCCCGAGCGACGTGGAAGGGATGTGGCGGCGCTTTGCCATCTTGAAACACCGAAGAACCTTCAGGTTGTTGGAAGGCCAAAAATGGCTAGAGATAGTCCCCGAACAACTCAACATATCGCGGACCATTCAAAGTCCCTTCCAGAACAACTAGGGGGCCCATTCCATACAAAGAAAGTGCACCCCAGACTAACGTAGACGCCACCACCTTGGAGCACACCTTCTTGGCAGGCGGGATCCATGGTGCCTCCCATAGGCAAAGTGCAGTTGAAATTGTGATTTGTCCGACCATACCACGTTACGTAATTGTTCCAGTGTCCAACCTTGGTGATGGCGACAAATGCAAGCCGTTGTGCCCGATGACGTTGGGCTAACAGTGGTACCCGTGAGCGGTGCCGGCTCCCAGACACAGTCGAACCCCTGCTCCTACGCATTGTCCACTGGAAGACATGTCTAGCACGTCGTGTGTCGAACTGAGCCGTGATTTGTTGCAATGTTGCCCTTCTGTACTACTGACGATCCATCTCAGATGTCACTGCTCAGCCGGCAGAAGTGGCCGTGCGGTTAAAGGCGCTGCAGTCTGGAACCGCAAGACCGCTACGGTCGCAGGTTCGAATCCTGCCTCGGGCATGGATGTTTGTGATGTCCTTAGGTTAGTTAGGATTAACTAGTTCTAAGTTCTAGGGGACTAATGACCTCAGCAGTTGAGTCCCATAGTGCTCAGAGCCATTTTTTTGTCACCGCTCACTGTCATTGGAGGGTGGCTGGACGGCCGATAGTTCATCTGTTGTGGATTGTGATAGACTTATTTAACCATTCACGATACAACGCGGATATGGCTAAAAGTGTGACGCCGAATTCTAACGCCACTGTCGAAATCGAAATTACTGTCCGTCGGGCATCGGCCACCATACCTCGTTCGAACGGCGTCAGATCACGACGACGCTGCATGTCACACAAATCACTTCCACAACACATCTGCGCCACCTGTGCCCACTGTTCAGCTGCTGCACTAACGTTTCATTTTATAATCAGCCGATCAGTGGCATCCAGTGGAAGGGAGCTCTGTCCAGCCTGGAACAGATGCGTTGGTCGGAGCGTGGTCGGCTGTGTCCCATGACGGGAGGCGTTGGAAATGTACTTGTGAGAAATCCCTGGAGGAAAGCGTCAGCCATTTCCAGGCGACTTTTAAGATATTGTTCCACTGATCTTCATATCTTGATCTTGATCGTAGTATTTTTAGTAAATGTTTGTTAATTACAGTGATAAAATCTTCTTTGGCGTTTGGTTACACCGAAACATGTGTGAAATGGAAGTAATATTTCATTCCACTGGTGAAATTGGTTAAAAACACACACACACACACACACACACACACACACACACACACAAAACATGAAGAAGCGAACATCCTTCTATTTGAGAGTAATACCGCAATTGGCAGTCGGCATGCAATTCCACATCCTGATTCAGTACAAAAGCGTATCTAGCAAAACATAATCCCGGCAAATGCGATTTAAAAAACGAGGCTCTGGCAGCCCAGCCCTATAAGTACGTGCAGCGTGGTCAAGAACAGGTAGCATAAACTCTACACAGTTTCCTGATGAACCTCCACGACCAATCCATTTCCGTGGAAACGATTCATTAAAACATTTCATTCCAAAGAGTGGCGATTCACCATCATGCTGAAGCCATAGCGCTCGCCCAACACCAAGTGGAATATTTTCTAGTGAGTCAGGCAAGGTATTGCAAAGAAACATACGAAACAGTACATTCAACTTTTCCGGCAATAGGGGTGACATGTGGATTGTGTTCAGACCAACAATGGCTGTTGTGGAGGTTGAAAATACCTTCAGGAATGAACCCAGATTCGTCAGTTCATATCACGTTATTTATAAAATGTTTCTTATTTCCAAACGGTGCAAGAGCCATTCAGAAAACTGTACTCGTCGAATGCGGTCTTCTGGCCGCTGGTGTTGAGTTAACGTTTACTGATACGAACGCAGTTCTTCATCGTGCAACACTTATATTACCAGTCTTTGAGATATCTGAAACTATCATACAATATCACAGGTACTTCGCCGAGGCGATTGGTGAACAGTTTCAAGAATCGCGTCCTCTGTTTGTGGAGTATCTACATCATGGACGACCTCTGCCCATCACTTGTGGACGAAGGTTACCGGTCTCCCGAAGTCGACGAAAACCATTGTTATCGATATGGCGTCTTTAAGGGTACCATGTAGCATACACACAAGTAGCAGCAGCAGCATCTTGGTTATCGAATGCACACAGCATCAAAGGAATATCGACGTATTCATCGTTTGGGTACTCCATCGGGAAGCCGCTCTACAGGAACTTAACGGGACCAGTTATGGCTGTGCAGTGGGCTGTAAGTAGACGTATGCATCCAGTTTAATGGATCCCACTGTCATGTGATAGGCTGCATATTAACGACGAGAACTAGGGAAGGACGTCTAAAAAATAGAAAATAAAAATCGACAGGGATTCGAACCATAGCTCGATGGTAGATGTGTGTTTTAGATGCCAGCAATCTACTCAGTGAGCTATGACGGCTGGTACAATAATGTGGCTTTATACATGTTTCTATGTACATTGAAATGCGCTGCGCGGTGTGGCAGTGTTGCCAGCTCTTCGTTTTCATACATGTGTTTTCAAAATGCACCCGATCTGATTTTGCTAGATAAATTTTTGTCTTTAATCCGGATATAGAGTCGCATGCTGACCTCCAAGTGCAGCATTTTTTCTGCACCCTCTACAGCTATCTCGAAAGAAGTCGTTGGGCCTTAGATCTATTAAAACTAGCTGAATGACGAGGATTTTGAAACTACAGAATGTTAGTAACTAACTCAGTGCAAGAGTTGTTTTTAATAGTCAGCGTTTTGTAAAATGTTAGGCTTCTCATCTTGATATTGTTCGGTCTCTCTCCTGCAATAAGCAGAAATCATACATACGCTTATTTTGTGTAAAAAGTGAACAATGTGCATGGAAACAGATGTCAACTTTTATAGAAGTATAATAAAACACTTCACTTGCACCGGTTTTGTTGAGGATGCACAAAAAAAAGTTAATCTAATATTTCATCGTGTACTCTTCTGGAGACGGTGAACTAAATGATTCACAGTGGAACGAAAACAGAAATTCACCGAACAACGGTGACTCTGTCGCTTGTACGAGTAAAAAGAGAGACTGTAAAATGTAAAAACGATGACCGTCACCTTAATGCTGAGAATTTCAAAGAAACTAGGATAACTGTGCTACTAAGTGCGTAATGTATTAATACAAGTCGTTCAATTATTAAATTCAGTGCTTGATTTCCCCCCTGCGGGTCCGGGAGTTAGAAAAGGCCCGCAGTATTCCTGCCTGTCGTAAGAGGCGACTAGAAGGAGTCTAGCACGTTTCGGTCTTTACGTGACGGTCCCCTGTAGGGTTTGGCCTCCATGCTTCCTAATTTTTCCGAAAAGCGAGCCAATTGGGGAATGGCGCCATACATGGTGCATCGTGTCCATCGTGCACTGAGACCTTCAGCATTCTTTCTCATCGTGGCTTTGCAGTTCCGCTCATTCTCCATCTCTTGGGCGAGGACACCTTCTTGCATGCGTTTTCCTCCATCCACTGTGCAGTGTCGTTTTCTGCGCCGACGATGATAATGGACTTCTTTGCACCTCATATCCAGCATGGTAGCCAGTCCTTTATGGTTGGGCCGTCATGTACCCTGTTGGATGTAGCCCCCTGAAAACACAGGGATCGCCCCGCTGTGCCTGCGCCTTTAACTCCCCACGTATGCCATGGACTAGATGCCCATCTCCCTGGGGCATTAGTTTAGTTTAGTTATGTCACGTTCCGTAGATCATTTTCACGATTATTTTATCGATATGATGTGGAAGAAGTCAGATTACAAGATATATATTCACACATAAATAGTGCTAATATTAATATTACTGAAATTTTTTTACCAGTTCTGAAACCGACAGACGTCCATGGAGTAGAAGGAGTTTCCAGAATGAGATTTTCACTCTGCAGCGGAGTGTGCGCTGATATGAAACTTCCTGGCAGATTAAAACTGTGTGCCCGACCGAGACTCGAACTCGGGACCTTTGCCTTTCGCGGGCAAGTGCTCTACCATCTGAGCTACCGAAGCACGAATCACGCCCGGTACTCACAGCTTTACTTCTGCCAGTATCTCGTCTCCTACCTTCCATAGTTTCATATTAGCGCACACTCCGCTGCAGAGTGAAAATCTCATTCTGGAAACATCCCCCAGGCTGTGGCTAAGCCATGTCTCCGCAGTATCCTTTCTTTCAGGAGTGCTAGTTCTGCAAAAAGGTTCGCAGGAGAGCTTCTGTAAAGTTTGGAAGGTAGGAGACCTGCTGACCCAACTCGGGACCTCCCATTCCCTAGAGTCTCGGTCCGGTACGCAGTTTTAATCTGCCAGGAAGTTTCACTATAGAAGTATATTGCAGTAGCAACTCACAGGCACATACTTTAAGGATCTGATCTACACAAAAACTGTTCGTTTAAATGTTTTTGACTTTGTGTCCAGTTTTTATATAAGTAACAACTCCTCCTTTTTCCATGTTGACTCATGAATAATATGCTAATCTGTAATCCCTTAAACTTAACTTTTCCATCCCTGCGGTTACATGGTGTTCAGAGAGACACAAAACATCTGTACTTTCAGAATTTACCCCATTTTCTAGGCATACAAGAAGCTCATCTATCTTATTTTTCAATCATCTAATGTTCTGATGAAACACACAAATTTTATTTCTTTGTATACTGCTGCAGACATTATGGCACTGTTCTGTTTTAGTCTCTTTCAATACTCTCTGTCTGTAACCTGACTAACCTAAAAAAATATGTCCTTCTTACTCCAGTAATCACAGGTATTTTGTCTTGTGTGCCTGTGGCCCCCCTTACATTTCCTCCTCCTGTACAGGTGCAGGCCATGAACAGTGTAACCCCACATCCCAATTGCATCAACAGGCACAGCACAGATGTGAGATTTAGTTTCCGCCAACAGTAACCCCTCCAGCTGTCTGTTAACACGGTTGACAGCCGTATTAACCGAGGGCTGGTCACGGCACTGCAAAACATCCACAAACCCCACACGAGTGTGAGCTGTTGCTGCTCCTATTACATCCAGGAACACCTAATACTATAGTCCGAATTGAGAGCCAAGCTATTTCCTGCTCCTCCTATACTATAAGAACATGGTCCTCACCATCGAAATCTTTGCACAAGGCCCCTAGGTTTTTCCTGTAACCTGGCTAAGCTTAGCACAAGGTTTCACAATGCTTGTGACCTGGTACTCTACTCCTAGCCTGTCCTGTAGCAACTGGCCTACACCTCTCCCATGACTGCTACCTAACAGCAGGACTCTTTTCTTTCTGGTTGACTTTACTCCCGACCTAGCATTACAATTGTTACTACGAGTCCGCTGCACCCTACTATGCTCAAAAGCTGTTTGAGACTCTTCTACTTCAGGTAACAAATCAAACTGATTGCTCACTGGAATCTGAAGAGTGATTTCTGGGATGTCTCCTTCTGACTACGACTTGTTAACTGTCCCAGCTCCCATTGCCTCTTTCCCCTTCAACCTGTCTAATTCGAAGTACACAGTTTCTAGTTCAGCCTGAAGGGCACAAATCATTTTTTTTTTCTCCACGATTTTCTTGTCACGGTTACATATTCTGCAACTCCATTTGCGAACCTTATCTGACACTATAACAGCTTACCCGCTACAATCACCCCAATTAGACACCAACCCACAATCCTGACATTTCACTCCCATGCTCACTAACCTACGACAACATCCCCATTTGTCACACATGACGGCAGATTAAACAATACAAATTACACTACAAACAATTCCACTACACCAATTAATAATTAGTAGAAAGTAACTAAGCTTCCGATGAGATGAGCAGAGAACTTCTTGACGTCAGGCGAATGTAGCAGCAGGCGAATGTGAACAGCGCGATGTTAATTGCTAGCGTAGGTTATAGTGGCGGAAATCACGAAACAACTAAGAGACTGAAGACGCTCGATATTTTCTAACAACAAATTTGAACAGGCGCTATCATTGAATTATGTATAAATACTCTAATGGGACCAGAAACACCACTTAACCACTTTACTGCACAATATGGAAAATTAACTGTACGGAAGTATAGAAACACAAACCGTACGATCCTCTTCACAATAAAGCTACACAGACACTACCCGGAAATTATTGAATAACCACATAACTTACTGCGGTCGATAACGAAAACGAACCCACGCCAAGGGCTTGCACTTTAGAACAGTTACCTTTTCACGAAAACTACGCAAGTAAAAGCGAAACCTTCAATATATAATAAGCGATAGTAAAAGATATTGAAGCGATCGTGGCTTTTCTATTATTTAAAAACAGAGTGATCGCTCCACGACACACCATGTGTTCACTGCTCCAATATATAGATCACAATAGATACTAATTTACTTATTTAGGCTACAACATTGCCTTAATAAATTGTTTTTCCAAGAGTGAACACCTATATTTACGAGCGCACTGAGTAAACACACACGCCTGCTCCAAAGAGCTTAGGAGACTCCCGGCAATGGCCATCCTGCCGTGTGGCCTTTGCTGAGGCTGGGTGGCGCCCGTGGGGAGGGCCCCTGGTCGGAGTGGGTGGCATCAGGGCGGATGACACGCCACGAAGCGTACTGAGTCATCACTTGCTGTTGGTCAGACCGCAGCATCTCTACGCGCTCCAGGTCTCAGCTTAATGTAAGGCATTACGACCCCTAATCGTTCCCCTCCCTGGCCGCACCATGAGAGGAACACCAGGCTAAGGATGGAAGCGAACCTTATTCACTCCTCTACCTCGTCTGTACGAGAGCTGATGGGGTATCCTTTGTGTCGATGAAGCCTCAGTTTTTTATAGAGCATTAAGAGGACAAGATTTGGGTTGGGAGGTGGAAGGATTGTCCAAAATGCGATCTGGGTCAGTCTTTATGAAAACAGCATCCTCTGCCCAGTCATGGGCATGACTCGCCTGTGACAAGCTGGGGGATGTTTCTGTTTCCATCACTCCCCATAAGAGCTTAATAACGTTCCAGGATACTATATTCCACAGGGACCTTCTTTTGCAGTCTTATGACGAGCTAAGCGCCAATTTAGAGCGGCGAGGTGTTCATTTCAGCGGGCGCGTTCATTGGGGTCCGAGGGATAATCATGTGGTACCTCCATCTTGGCGTTCGAAGGTGACACATTACCCAAGGAGGTCAAGGTGATGGTCTACCACTGTGATGTAAAGCCATATATCCCTCCCCTGATGAAGTGCTTTAAGTGCTGGTAGTTCGGCCTTATGTCTTCCCACTGTACTTCCAGCGTCACCTGTCAGGATTGTGGACATCCTTCACATCCCAATAGTCTACGTGCCCCACCGCCCATCTGTGTCAACTGCGAGAGAAACCTAAGAAGAAAAAGACCACAAACAGAAGGAAATTGTGGTCGCACCCACACCACCGCTACCTACAAGTTCTGCATCTGAGGATGGCGCCCACTGTTGACCTAGATCTCTCTGGGCCCTCAGACACAATGTATGGCGATCGCACAGCGGTGGCAGCAGGTGACCATGAGGCGTAAACTGCCTCATTGAGTGTTTCATGCCTTCCATGAATCACGATCATGTCATCTTCCAGTGTAATTACTGTGGTTATTTCCACCACCTGGCTGATCTACGGCAATTGTTAAGCTTTACACCTGCTTTCTGCATTGCCCTCCAGGAAACCTGGTTCCCGGCAATGCGGACCCCTGCCCTCCGTGGCTATAGGGGATATTATGAGAACCTTAGCGAATATAATAGTGAGTCAGGTGGACTTTGCATCTATGTCCTGAACTTGGTATGTAGTGAACCTGTGCCCCTTCACACTCCTCTTGAAGCTGTGGCTGTCAGGATAAGGACAATGCAGAAAATAGCTGTCTGCAACATATGCCTTCCTCCAGATGGTGCAGTACCCCTGAACGTATTGGCTGCACTGATTGATCAACTCCCTAATCCTTTCCAACTTCTGGGAGATTTTAACGCCCATTACCTCTTGTTGAGTGGCACCATGCTTACTGGCTGAGGTACAGATGTCGAAACTTTACTGTCTGAGCTCGATCTCTGCCTCCTAAATACTGGGGCCCCCGCACACTGGTGGCTCATGGTAGTTACTCGGCCATTGTTTTATCACTTTGCAGTCCAGGACTTCTCCCATGTGTCCACTGGAGAGCCCACGATGACTTGTGTGGTGGTGAACACTTCCCCATCTTCCTGTCACTCACCGGGCGTCATGCCCACGGACGCCTACCCATATGGGCTTAAAACAAGGCAGACTGGGAAGCTTTCACCTCTGCTGACACCGCTGAATATCCCCCACATGGTACCATCGATGTGGTGGTTGAGCAGGTCACTAGAACGATCGTTTCTGTGGCAGAAAACGCGATCCCTTGTTCCTTAGGGTGTCCTCAGTAAAGGCAGTACCTTGGTGGTCTCCAGAAATTGCTGAGGCCATTAAAGAGCGTAGGTGGGCTGTACAGCGACATAAGGAGCACCCTTCTCTGGAGCACCTAATAGCCTTTAAGCGGCTCAGTGCCCGCGTTCGCCAGCTTATAAAAAGACAGAAACAGGAGTGTTGGGAAAGGTACATCTCGACCATTGGGTGCCATTTCCCAAGTCTGGACGAAGATCAGACGTGTTTTTGGGTACCTGGACCAAAACAGGTGTCCTTGGCGTTAACATCCATGGCGTGTTATCTATCGATGCAAACACGATTGCCGAGCACTATGCTCGAGCCTCTGCGTCAGAGAATTATCCCCCAGCCTTTCATACCCTCAAATGGCGGATGGAAGGGAAAGTCCTCTCGTTCACTACACACCACAGTGAAGTGTAGCCCCATTTACAGAGTGGGAGCTCGTCAGCACCCTTGCTCGCTGCCCCTACGTAGCTCCTGGGCCAAATTGCATCCACAGTCAAATGATCAAACATCACTCATCCGATTACAAGCAACGTCTCCTTGTCATCTTCAACTGGATCTGGTGCGATGGCGTCTTTCCATCACAATGGCGGGAGAGCACCATCATTCCTGTGCTCAAACCCGGTAAAAACCCGCTTGATGTGGATAGCTATCAGCCCATTAGTCTCACCAACGTTCTTTGTAAGCTGCTAGAGCGTATGGTGTGTCGGCAATCGGCGGTTTGGTTGGGTCCTGGAGCCATGTGGCCGGCCTACTGGATCCATGCTAGGGCGGTTTCCGCCAGGGTTGCTCTACCACTGACAATCGTGTGTCCCTCGACACTGCCATACGAACAGCCTTTTCCAAACGCCGACACCAGGTTCCCGTCTTTTTTTATTTACACAGCCTGGTCACATCAATCCTTGCCACTTTATACGAGTGGTGTCTCCAGGCCCCATCCCCGATTTTTATCCGAAATTTCCTGTCGCTCCGTACTTTCCGTGTCTAAGTTGGTGCATCCCAGACTTCCCCCCATATCCACGAGAATGGGGTCCTGCAGGGCTATATATTGTGTCTATTTTTAGAGGCCATTAACTGTTAGCAGCAGCTGTAGGGCCGTCGGTCTCACCTTCCTGTATGCAGACGACTTCTGCATTTCGTACTGCTCCACCAGTATTGGTGTTGCTGAGCAGCGCCTGCAGGGTGCCATCCACAAGGCGCAGTCATGGGCTCTAGCCCACGGCTTCCAGTTTTTAGCCACAAAGTCGTGTGTCATGCAGTTCTGTCGGCGTCGTACCGTTCATACGGAGTCAGAACTTTACCTTCATGACGATCCACTCGCTGTAGTGGAGACCTATCGATTCTTAGGACTGGTTTTCGACGACCGATTGACTTTGCTATCTCAATTTCGTCAGCTTAAGCGGAAGTGTTGGCAGCACCTCAATGCCCTCCGCTGCCTGAGCAACACCAACTGGGGTGCAGATCGCTCTACACTGCTGCAGCTCTACAGATCCTTTGTTGAATCCCACTTTGACTATGGAAGTATGGTTTATGGTTCGGCGGCGCCCTCAGCGTTGCGTTTAATCGACCCAGTGCACCACTGTGGTGTTCGCCTAGCGACGGGAGCTTTTAGAACGAGTCTGGTGACCAGCGTCCTGGTGGAGGCCAGAGTCCTTCCATTGAAGGTTGGACGTGCCCAGCCGCTCACCAGTTACGTTGCACACATTCATAGTTCTCCTGAGCATCCGAATTACCGTCTCGTTTTCCCAACCACTGCGGTTCATATCGTGCATCGGCGGCCCAGGTCATGGCTTACGATTACAGTTCGTACCCGATCCATCCTGTGTGAACTAGAGTCCTTTCCTTTACCATCTCGCCTCCGGGTCCATCTGCATACATCTCTATGGTGTATACCTGGGCCGAAGCTTCGCCTGGACCTTCCACATGGTCCTAAGGACTCAGTTAACCCCGCAGCGCTCCGCTGTCACTTCCTCTCGATTCTTTACGTGTTGTGGGGCTCTGAAGTGGTTTACACCGACGGCTCTATGGCTGATGGTCATGTTGGCTTCGCCTAAGTCCGCAGGGGCCATATTTAACGGCATTCCTTGCCTGATGGTTACAGTGTATTCACTTAAGCGCTGGTGGCCATATCTTGTGCACTGGAGCACATCCGTTGATGCTCTAGTGAGTCGTTTCTTCTCTGTACTGACTCCCTGAGCAGCTTACAAACTATCGACCAGTGCTACCCTCGCCATCCTTTGGTAGCGACCATCCAGGAGTCCACCTATGCCCTGGAATGGTCCATTCGTTCAGTGGTGTTTGTCTGGACCCCAGGGCTTGTCAGAATCCCAGGAAATTAATTAGCCGACAGGCTGGCCAAACAGGCCACATGGAAACCACTTCTGGAGATCGGCATCTCTGAAACTGGCCTGTGTTCACTATTACGCTGCAAAGCTTTTCGACTTTTGGAGACGGAATGACATAACAGTACGCTCAACAAACTGCATATCATTAAGAAGACTACGAATGTGTTGAAGTCTTCCATGCGGGCGTCTCGCAGGGACTCTGTGGGTTTCTGCCGGCTCTGCGTTGGCCATACGTGGCTGACACGTGGTTACCTCCTCCATTGCAAGGACCCACCTAGGTGTCGCTTTGGCTCCCCTATGACTGTCGTCCACATCTTGCTGGACTGCCCAATTTTAGTCGGTCTGCGGCGGACTTTTAACCTTCCCAGCACCCTACCTTCGGCGTTGGGCGATAATGGCTCAGCAGCAGATGTAGTTCTGCGTTTTATTCGTGAGGGTTTTTATCATGCCATGTAAGATCAGGTATTCGGCCTTCTCTCCAGGGCCTCCACTCTCCCTCCATTTTAACTCTTATCACCATGTTGATGGTGTTAGGACAGCAACCAGCAAATTTGTGGCTGGTTGCTGTCCTAACACCTTCAACATTTGTCTTCAAACAACGGCCACGGTCTCCATGATGTCGTCATATGACAAAATTGCATCTTATCACCATTCCTTTGCATTTGTTTGTCCTGGTGTTCCTCTTTGTCCTTCATGTGTCGTCGTGCCTTGTCTTTTGGGGCGGACATTTTAGTGTGTTGCAGAATGGCTGGCTCATCCTCTTTTATTCTTGTGATCAGCCAGCCCAGACCTGCTATATGGTTTTAATTCCTCCTCCTACTTTTACTTGTAGCGTCAGTTTTCCCCGTTTTTTGTTCGTTCCATTCGTTTTCTTTTTAGGCGTGGCTCCGGATTCCTTTTTCCCCTTTTACTTTCCCATACGTACTTCGGGTGTTGTTTTACCCTGTGCCTCGTTTGCTTCAGGAAAAAGGGACTGATGACCCTGTAGTTTCGTCCCATCATACCTGAAACCAACCAAGCAACCGACCAACCAGTGCTTGATTTCAGTTAGATATAAAACAAACTGCAACTGTCGGCACCGTTTCGCACGGCTCGTAGTGACAGAAACTCGGCGATTTACCTTCCGCCACGTGACTCGCGTTGGCTGCGAAACTAAACACGGCAGAGATAGTGGTGGACGCGGTCTGTACGCGTGTGTGGTCTAGTCTAAGGGTACAGGAGACGGGTCATCCACCTCTACGGCGGTGCTGGTGTTCAAAGTACTTAGCATTTCCGGAGTCGGTAGTGTGTGATCGTTAGTTGTCAAGCAAGCTATACTTCCAGCACGGGAAGTCAACGTAAATTCGGATGTACATACCCATGTAAGACCGTGGATTTCTGAATAGTCATTTTCTGTTTTTCTAGGTGAGGGATTGCGCTTAGTCGGTGTGCGTGTGTTAGATAGACAAAGGTTTCGTACCAGCTGGTGCAGCCCTTAGCTAGCTCCAGAAGTGTTTAACGAAAGGGACATCTCGGCGAGATCTGGCTGAAGCAAATAAATTACGTTTCATTGCGTGGAAATTAAAATTTTCACATATTGACCATGGAACTGTTAGCCTGTTCTGTTGTTGTGGAGATCTTTGGCGGAATTCCCCAGGAACCAGCACGCGGCGACTTAGCCACTAGTGCGGTGTACGAGGGTGTGCTGAAAAATAGTGCCTCTTTAAGTTTTTAAGTGAAAATTCTAAAAGCATTTACAATAAAACCAACGTGTTACATTGTACCTTTTTCATGCCTCGTCTGTAAATATTGGCGACCCTCTGCCGCTAGAAGGGCTCCGAATTGTAACGTGTAGCCCGCATCTCGTGGTCGTGCGGTAGCGTTCTCGCTTCCCACGCCCGGGTTCCCGGGTTCGATTCCCGGCGGGGTCAGGGATTTTCTCTGCCTCGTGATGGCTGGGTGTTGTGTGCTGTCCTTAGGTTAGTTAGGTTTAAGTAGTTCTAAGTTCTAGGGGACTGATGACCATAGATGTTAAGTCCCATAGTGCTCAGAGCCATTTGTAACGTGTAACGTTGCGGCGTGTAACGTAAATGTGTCGGTGCGCGATAATTCGAAGAGTTCTTTCACATATGGAACATTCTGTCCTTCAGCATGACAATGCCAGACCACACACGAGCTCTGCGACATATGCAACAATCCGACGCCTTGGGTTCACTGCCATCGATCGTCCTCTATGTATTCCCGACTTAGCAAGATCGGATTTTCATGTGTTCCGAAAACTTAAAAGGACACCTTTGAGGACTTCACTTTCATAGCGATGAAGCAATGCACTGATTGAGAAAGATTCTGAGGTTCGACTATTGTCCTGGGATATGTACACCCCTAACAATTGACACACTGCCTCCACTGTCTCCTGCTGCCTCCTACCAACTTCCGCAGATAATCATCACGGCAACAATACAGGACAAAGTTGAAAGTCAACAAGTAAAATCTCCACAAAAAACAACACCACAATTCAGTGAAGTTTCGGGATTGCAACGGATGACGTCGATCTCTTGCCACCGTATTTCTCGATTCGGGAAAGGACAATCTGGGCTTGCGGCGGGCTGTAATCGACGGAACGCCTTGCCAGTGCGGCAAAGCCTACGTTGGTCAGACAACACGCACAGTTCCGTGAAAGGTACGTTGAACATGACCGCCACACTCACCTTTCGCAGCTCAATAGGTCAGCCATTGCCAAGCACTGTATCTACTCAGGTATTTCCGTGGATTATTCTGCCACGGAAATTCTTGGCCTCAGTTATTAACGAAACGGTGGAAATAAGTCTGGGGGAAGATCTTATTAATCGTGATGGCGGCTTTCAGCTGGATAAGGCGTAGGATCCTGTGGTCTCTTTAATATCTTTAGAAAGAAAACAGTTTTTGACCAATGACACGTCTAACGACATTGAACTTTATTAATTTTGACATCTGAATTTTAACTCCGCGAGTGCACATACCGACAGAAAGCTGGCATGTAGTGTTAACCGTTATGCATGAGACCTGCGCACCACAGATAGAGCAGTATTCGAAGAGGGCACCACACTCGACAGAGGTCGCTCATCATCGGCTGCCTTTGCGCATGCGTCTCCACGCCAGTTTTTGTTATACAGTTAGCGGTGTGAACTAGCAGTCTCCAGTGCAAAACATTCATCTGATGATGTCTGAATGATTGGCGGCCGAAATATCGTGCCAAGAAGTCGACGTCTTCTGGCTGCAAACCCGAAACTTCATGGAATACTCTTTAAATCGAGGAAATTTCAAGAATCACCACAGTTGAAGTTAACACGGAAACAAATGTAATATTCTGGCTTGAATTAAACCGTCATGTACGTCCGTTTAACGCAAAATACCACCCCACAGGTACCTGCTTTGCTCTACAGCCGTGCATAGGAAACCGAAAACGTTTCAATTTGAAACCTAGGCCCACACTCGCGAACGCACTTCGTGATTGTCTCAGTTTTCTGTACTGAAAGAAATAATTTGCTTGATCGAGGGTGTTCACTTACTTCCGACTTCAGAGATGCCAAACAAAACCGCGACCTCCTCCGTACGGGCACACGACTCTATTAACTCCTACGCTCGTGAGGACTGTCTGCCAGTTTCTTGCTTCGCGAGCTCCAGAACGCTCCCCGGAACTGTTTGAACACCAGTGCCCTTCAGCCGCTCAGACCCAGTGGCTGTATGCAGGGAGTTCCATGGTCATATCCCGCTAGCGCAAATGACGCTTTTCTCGGAGTTGCTGCTTCCAGCCAGAACTCGTTGAAATTTCTTTACAAGAGGTGTTGGAAAACACCTAACGTCGTGCAAAGTGGCAAAGCAACCAATTACCCTACGACCACAAGTCATTTCTGAGGACTGGGGAGGCTGGAGACTGCTCCCTTCCCTCTGACACCAGAAGTCGGCTCTAGCGTACACAACAGCTGCGGGACGAGCAGACAGGCGCGGTGAAGGAATGGCATGTCGCACCCCCACTTTCTCGATGCTCTCGATTGTCCAAAACCAGTGTTATAGCCCAAGCGGAAACAAGTCTGTGCAAAATTCGAACTGAACATAAAAAAATTAAGCATCTTACTGCGTTTGAAGTCGAGGACTACAAAAGGTGGTGCGAGCTGTGCAAGAGCTTCGGCCAGATTTAAGACGGCTTACGAGTGAAATTGCTTGTAATCCAAAGATATATTTGGATCAGACGCATAAAGTTTTGCGCTCTGCATACACTGAAGAGCCAATATGCTCAATAATGTTCATGTCTGGGGAGTTTGGTGGTCAGCGGAAGTGTTTAAACTCAGAAGAGTGTTCCTGGAGCCACTCTGTAGCAATTCTGGACGTGTGGGGTGTCACATTGCCCTGCTGGAATTGCCCAAGTCCGTCGGAATGCACAGTGGGCATGAGGGTGCTTACGTGTGTGTTACCTGTCAGACTCGTACCTAGACGTATCAGGGGTTCTATACCACTCCAACTGCACACGCCCCACACCACTACAGAGCCTCCACCATCTTGAACAGTCCCCTGTTGACATGCAGGGTCCATGGATTCATGAGGCTGTCTCGATACCCGTACACGTCCACCCGTACAATTTGAAATGAGATTCGTTCGACCAGGCAACACGTATTTAGTCATCAGTAGTCTAATGTTCGGCTCCGAAAGCCCATATTGATGATGTTTCACTGAATGGTTCGCACGTTGACACTTGTTGATGGGCCAGCATTGAAAGCTGCCGCAGTTTGCTGAAGGGTTGCCGCAGTTTGCTGAAGAGTTGCACTTCTGTCACGTTGAACGAGTCTCTTCAGTCGTCGTTGGTCCCGTTCTTGCAGGATCTTTTTGTGGCCACAGCGATGTCGGAGATTTGATGATGTTATACCGGATTTCTGACATTCACGGTACACTCCTGAAATGGTCGTCCGGGAATGTCCCGTCTTCATCGTTATCTCGGAGATGCTGTGTCCCACCACTCGTGCGCCGACTATAACATCACGTTCAGTCTCACTTAAATATTGATAACCTGCCATTGTAGCAGCAGTAACAGAGTTAGCATCTGCGTCAGACACTTTTTGTCTTATATAAGCGTTGCCGTCCGCAGCGCCGTATTCTGCCTGTTTACATATCTCTGTATTTGAATACGCATGCCTATACCAGTTTCTTTGGCGCTTCAGTGTACATCAAAACTGTGTCCGTTACCATTTTATTCCTACATGAGATCAAATTTCGGGAAAAGTTAAATTCCACAAATTTTATAGGCTACCTTTTGTGGCTGCCATAATTTTTGAAATGTCTTTTTTAGTTCCCCTGAAAAGTTACTTGTCATCTGTTCTACCGAACCACAGAATTTATTTGTGACCTTACTATAAGGGGGCAGTCAACTGTAAGCGAAAGATGTGGAAAAAAGTAAGTAAAAAATGGTTCAAGTGGCTCTGAGCACTATGCGACTTAACTTCTGAGCTCGTCAGTCCCGTAGAACTTAGAACTACTAACTACTAACCTAAGGACATCACACACATCCATGCCCGAGGCAGGATTCGAACCTGCGACCGTAGCGGTCGCTCGGCTCCAGACTGTAGCGCCTAGAACCGCACGGCCACTCCGGACGGCAAAGTAAGTATAGTGTTTATTATTTTAAAAGTAATCGCCATAATTGTTAATACGTTTGTCTCACTGTGCGACAAGACGGTTAATGCCATTATGGAAAAATGTTTGCAGTTGCCTACGAAAACATGGTAGTACACGGCCGTGCACCTCTTCATGTGAAGCAAATCGACAGCCACGAATGTCTTTCTCCAGGGCTGCAAAAATATGGAAATCACTTGGGGAGAGATCGGGACTGAAAGAAGGATGTGTAAAGGCTTCGCAGAGAAATTTTTGCAGTGTAGTCGAAATGACTTCGGCAACATGTGCGCTGTCCTACACCCTCCCGATCTCACCCCATGTGATTTCCGCATTTTTACAGCCCTGACGAAAGGCTTTGGCTGTCTCGTCACTCTTAAATTTCTGCACGGTTTCCAGACTATACTGAACACACAGGCTCTTCATATGCTGCGAACAGCTGACGGTCGGCGCATTAAGAGCAACGCGCTGAGTTCAGTTTGTTGGCTAGTATTCAAATCAGTCGCGCGCCTGTAACGATATTCCAAAAGAACATGTCTTGGTTAGCATGCGACGGGCGAAAGTGCATCAGAGTTTCTCCTGAACTCAGAAAAATCGTCCTCAGTCTGACCTAAGCGACGTAGAGCCCAGTGGAACTCGAGAACAGGCTGAATTCTAAATGGCCTTCGGAGTAATCTTGTTGTTTTCTACATGAAAGTTACAGCATATTTCGCCAGCAGCATTGAAAGCGTGAGTGGCACACTGCGTAAGACAGAGATGCGTTAAGAGTGCGTTAATGTTGGGCCTGTGGCAAGCGTCAAGCCCGGCGAATAGAGCAGCGAGTAAAGCAGTGTTGACTGCTGGCCTTAAAATGGAAGCCAGTATAGTTATAAAGTTATAACGGAACTTTTTCCATTTATGTCTTCCCGCAGTTTGTGAAAAACAATGCTACATGCGATCAACTATACTTTATTCTTGAAACCCACGCTGCGTAACTCCATTTACAAGATAAATTGAAACAAAAAAATACTGTACCTAATTAAATTTTTTTCAAGTATGTGTTAGTTATTTGAAAGCGTAGAGTTTTCCTTTTCTGTTAGAGTTGCAATTTTTGCAAAAATTGTGAGAGAGGTAAGTGAAGTTGCACAGAAGGATTGTCAGAAATGAAAACTGCAGACATTGAGGACTGCAGAAAAATTGCGGATGATTACCACAGTGTTTTAATTTTTCCTAATTGCTTATGAAATATGAAGCAAAAACACATTCGAATTATTTGTCCTTCCCATTCTGGCTCTGTGTTTAGAAACTTCAATTGTAAACATTATGTTCTGTTTTGTTACAGTGAGTGGTTGATAGTAACTGTAAGTTTATAGACAATGCTGGTCGTTACGGATAACGAAGCGATGGTGGAACAGGTATGTATTCAGTTTTGTTTCTGAATTTTCGGACGAAAGGTTCAAAATTGCAGACGACAGTCGTTTGGCAGACTATGAGAAACTAAAACTTTAAAATGCTCATTTGTATAATGTTTTTAAATGGGGAATATTAGCCACAGAAATATAACATTTAATAGTGAACATATCTGACAGTGGAAACAAATACATCAACGATAAGCGTGTCAGTTAATAAGCAGCCACTGGAAGTCTTCAAGATTTATCTTTGTTGGAAACAAACGATTATTACTGCGAACACAAACTTTTCCTACAGACTCGCTGTTTTCAGTTTTATCTTGACTTTATTCCAATATGAACCAAATTGTAGTAGTTTTTGTCTTTCTGGTCCATCACTACAGGCCTTGCAAGTAGTTGGACCAATAAAATTTCCGACATCTATGTTCCATACAAGCAGGTTTATCGACACTCATTCTGCTGCTCAGCTACTTACCGTGGCTCAGAACGCTGCTCGTATATAAACAGCTCTGTGAGAGTACTGTGTACACGTTCGCATACCTCTTGTCGCTTGTCGCAACTCGGACATAAACGCACGCCTAGTCGCGTGGTGCCTGGCCTGCGCTCGCTAAACAGCTGTTTACCTGCCGCCATGCTGTGCTGCTGCGCTGTTCGGTGTGACGCGGCGAATCTCTTGCCGGCGGTCCGCGCCTGCGCTGGTTGACGCCCTGGACCCGGCTCCCTACTTGTAGTGGACCCCCACTCCGTGGTCGCCGCGGTTTGCTGCTGCCTATCTTATCTCAGTCCTCGCATGACCAGGCGGCGAGAAATTGTGCTGGCGCCGACCGGAACCCGACTGTGTGTGTGTCACGATTGGGGGCTTCCTGCGGTCGCCGGAATCGAAGTCACTTATCGTAGGACGTTTGACCAACTATTCGCCCATCCAGTTGGGACACAAAGTAAAGCCCCTTACACCAGCGAGAATGTGTGGTCACAAGTGGTACAACGTATTCTTTCTGGGAATAGGGGGGCAGTTATTAAGCTTTATATGCGTTATGGGATCGTACATCACCTACGGTGACGTAGAAAATATACGTTGTCTGTTTTCCCGCTTAAATGGTTTCTAATGTGATGTGATGTAGCATGGCAGTCACCAATCGTAAGGAGATATAGTCTTCTTTTTTTTGTTTTCTTTCGCATAATTTGTCGAATTGCAACGCAGCTGTATGTTCCATGCAAGTGGTAAATCTTGGTTGAAATGTGATTCACTGCTTACATTCCAGATCTACGATCATAATTATCATGTATCCATGTCCACGGTACAGTTACGTGTCTGCCAAGAACAATTTCTCGGTACTACGCCCACGCTATATTCCAACTCGTTCTTTGCCGTAATTTACTCCATTTTCTTGTCAATCAGATATACGTCTTCCGTAGATTGTCAAGGGTACACAAAATGCTCTCTCTTCATCTTGTAGTTAACTGATCACACTTAATTTGCAATCACTTTAGAAGTCTACAACTGGCGTTTATGCCCACTTGAATTGTTCGTCGCAGGTAGTTCCGCGAAAGGTAGATGCCAACACTACCGCTTAGGATTTGGCGAGCAACTGAGCTTGACTTGGCTCGCGCTCGTTGGGGCACCCAACGCTCGAACGAGCCAGCCGTCTTAATTAGCCGATCGCCGACCAGCCGCTCGCTGGGGGATGGTTTGTGGTCGCGGAGGTGGCGGCCGATATCGTCCCAGATGTCTTTCATCGAGTTCATATCAGGCGGATTTGGTGGCCAAGACATCAGTACTTATTAACAATTGTATTTCTCAGACTACTGTACCACGATGCTGACCTTGTGACACGTACAGTTATCCTGCTGGAAAAATGCCATCGCCGTCAAGGGAAACATCAAGCTTGGAGTAATATAGGCCGTCGTTAGTAATGTTTACGTAGTCCACAGCCGTCATGGTGCCTTCGATCACAGTCACGGAAGCTCAGTTGAACGTCCGCCGAGCATAACAGTATCTCCACGGGCCTGCTTGTGTGCCACAGTGCATATTTGGAGCACCTATTCACGCGGATGAAGTCGTATCCGTATACGACCATCGACCTGGTGAAAGAAGACACGTTATTCATCCCACCAGGCGACGTGTTTTCGCTGATCAACTGTCCAACCTCGATGAACGAGTTCCCTCTGCAACCGTAACTGACGACATCGTTACTAAACACGGCAACACGTACTGGTCGTTAGCTGGAGAGCCCCACGGTCAACAAGATAAGATGAACTATGTGCTGGGAAACTCCTGTGCCTGCGCCAGCACTATAGTTTGCAGTCAGACCTGGCACGTCTACCTATTCTGCTTTACACAGCAGGCAAGCCTTCGGCCTCCACGTTCTTTGATTAGACCTGGACGTCCGACACCGTTTCGCTTACACTTGGTTTCATCGTTCTTCAGCAACTCTCCACAGATGCTCCCGACAGTGGCATGCGAACAGCCGAGCAGCTTCGCCGTTTCCGAGGCGCCGGTCCAGAGCCATCTGTCGTCAGGGTCGCTTATGTCAGTGGATTTCCACATCTGTGGCCTGAACCGTCGTCGCTAGGAAGATGCCCCACTCCTCTCTGCTGCACTTACATACTTCTCTTAGAGCATCACTTGCCGCGACGCCAGCAGGTAACATTCACTGTCGCGGAGGGCTGCGGTCAGAATGTTTCGCTGATGAGCGTACTCCCTTTGACGACATTACTGAGTCCTCTGGTGAACCTTGTCATTCTGAAGCAGCTTTCCATCCGTACCCGTCCGTACCTGGCGGGGTATCCCACGCCTCAAGACGAACAAAGATATTCTTAAGCCGTAGACTTTAAATTCGCATTAAACGAATGTCATCTTTGAGGACTAACATTACAGAACGCTGGTGTACCGTCGTATAGTGCGAAGTTTCGCTGTGGTTTGAATATTTTTGTCAGGACTAAGCACGATTTGGCGACGATTGAGTGTCAGTCTTTCACAGTGCTAAAGAGCGTAGGCTTTTAGGAAGTTTCCTGACAAATGAAAATTTTGCACTGGATCAAGTACAGTGCTCAGACCCTCGCCTTTCGCAACCATTTCTGTACCATTAACCAGGCACAGTTCTCGAACCTTACGCAACAGCAATCTGGCAGTACCTCTCTCCTGTGGTAACTCCTCCTTATCTCTCCTGTGTGCCTCGTTAGAGTACAATTACTTGGAAAATACGCAGATACTTTTGTCACACTGCCAACGGAACTACGTTATTTGCGTACATGCGTGGCTCGATAGCTCAATGATTAAGCGTCAGGCTACAAACCCTAAGCTTCGGGTTTCAATCCTCCGAGATTCCTAGTATTAATTTCTGTCAGTTACACTTCTTCCACGCCTGACAACGATATGTGTACGTAAAAATTGTCAGTGTGCACCGTGCCTCTGAGCCCACGTTGGACCGTAGGTCCCCCGTAACAACCTCAGGCCAGAGGTTGGAGGAAGACCAGAGCACGCACCACCTCCAACAGGAGGACGCCGCCTAGTGGAGCACTGCGCTGCTCACACCAACACTCCGGTTGAGGACAGGTTTACCTCAAGGCGTAACGTTAACGCTTAACGAAAGGTTTTTGTAAGCACAACAATGAAATACGTGTATGTATGTATGTACACTTTGTTAATAACAATAAATAAATCTGCTCAATTTATTGTATATTTGAAAGCTTACAACGAGAAACGGTTTGGTAAATTTTCATACCAAAGAAGCAGTAGCAACTCAATTGCAAATGGCAATTCCAGCTGATTTTTCCAGTGGTACATATATTTACCAGTCTGACATAAAAGGGGTAAACTACGGAAAGCTCTATCGACAATTAGTAGGCGGACGGAGCAGCTTTAGCACAGCTGAAGGGCGAACAGCGTTAGATGGGTTGGTGCATGTGTCGCCGAAGATAAGACGTGTAGGACGAGGAGCCGCCGTCCGAAGATGTGGCACGCGGATAGCCCTGCCTTCTGCCGCCTACTCGAGATGGGTACTGTTATATTTCTTAAAATGTAAGTAAACCTGTTAATTTATAACAAAACTGACTGACTGTTATGAGTCAGCTATAGACTTCCGAAAATGCATGAGGATGCACTGATCAGGTTGTGGTCCCATCTCCCATCCATACCTGAGGCAGGATTTGAACCTGCGACCGTAGCAGCAAAAGCGCGGTTCCGGACTGAAGCGCCTAGAAACGCTCTGCCACAGCGGCCGGCTTCATTAGTCATCGATACTATCTGCACAGCGCTGGGCCGCCTTTTTGTAATGTTGTTTCAATCAGCGTTGCCGCAGCAGGGACGAGGAGGAAAGAAGCTTCTGCAGCACTTGCTCGCGAGGAGGAGGAGAAGGGGGAGGAGATCAGTGTTTGATGTCCCGTCGACGACGAGGTAATTAGAGGCGGAGCAGAAGCTCAGTTTAGGGAAGGATGGGGAGGGAAACCGGCCGTGCCCTTCCAAAGGAACCATCCCGGCATTCGCCTTAAGTGATTAACGGAGATCACGGAAAACCTAAATGGGATGGCTGGACGCGGGTTTGAACCTTCGTCCTCCCGAATGCGAGTCTAACTTACGAGTGGATACCAAGATTACAGTGGAGCAGCTAGTGGTAACCCATCTAATCAGAACAGATCTCAGTTCTCGATTTTTCGTTCTCGCTTCTCCGTTCACAGATGTGAATTCGTTTCCATTGACGAAAACGAGACCAGAGTTCTCGTTTCTCGGATTTGTATTCGCTTTCATACGGGCGAATTCTTTGGTTTGTTTAATTGTTATACAAAGTAAAATACTACATTGAAAAAATGTTTAAGAAAACATAAATTACTGGCGAACCCGGCAGTGCTTCGCAATTGCCGTATATGTACGGAAACTGAAAATAGAGCCTACTCTTGGTGGAACGTGGACTGTGCGCGCGGTTAGGGCTGCCGCCGGGTAGAATGGTCGCCTGGTGCAAGTCTTTCTAGGTGGCACCGCTTCGGCAACTTGCCTGTCAATCAGAACGAAATGGTGATGGGCAGAACACGCAGTCTCCGAGCGGAGAAAATCTCCGACGCAGCCAGGAATCGAACCTGGGCCCCTCCCAAGGCGTTCTGCCGCGCTGTCCCTCAGCTGTGGACACCAGTCTGGGTCAACCCTGGGAATTGCGCTAGAGCACCAATTTCGACTTTTTGTTTCGACTTCGTCCATTTCGAAGGTATGGTCTTGTCATTATACAAAATTTCTTATCAAGGCCCTTTGAGGTAACAGTATGCAATGGTTTTCTGAAATACCGGTTTGTTATAGGACAACATACAAATGACCATGCGAAAAACAGTGTGATCTTATATCAGTGCCAACGTAATTGTCAGATTTTGAGCCTTATTTATAGTTGCCAACGACACCTTGATAGGGTTATTGAACTCGCTTCAAGAGAACGAGTAAACCTGTCACAGTTTTAACCACAATTTTAACCTACAAACAGGTACCGTTACGAAGCGTCGGAGAATTAAGACCGAGTAGTTGCATTACAGGAACGCCGACTTCAATCCTCAAACTGCGTGGCGGGAAACCAGCCGGATTCAGTGAATTTAGAAATTCTTGTGGATACTGAACAGCATCTACAGTATCGTGCGGTTGGTATTCTTTCTGTATTGGTATTACTTTTTGCAGAATAATATTGTTTATTTCAAATGCATTATAAAGTTTCGGACGATTCTGGTTGCGTAGCAGTATTATTATCAAAAGCTGATAAGTAATACGTAGAACTTCCTAATCATACAAGCTTTCTGTTAAAAGCTACTGCGAGGAAGAAAACAAAACAGTGCATTGTTGTGTATACAATTTTTGTTTGGAATTATGTGTACGCAGAAACAATATATATGGGGTAAAAAATTTGTCTAGTGGTTTAGGTGTAATGCTATCGTAGTTAAAACTTCTAAGTTGCCGATGAACGTCACGGCGGTTAGGTTGATGTCTGGCCGGGTGTGGTAACTGTCGTCTGCGGCCGCGGCTTAGTGGCTGGTATAGCGGAGGTCGTGTGTCCATTTTAGCATGTACTATTTCTGAGTGCGGTTTCCCTAAGAATCCAAATGGTAGTGTCACCCAACGACACATTTCAGATGACAGTCATATTCATATGTGAAAAGAAATTTTAAAGGAAAAAAACCGAAAATATGATAAGCTAAATTGCTCAGTTATAAGCGGAGCAATATAACGAGATTCTTATTGCTTACTATCTGGATAAAAATACCGCGAGGATGAGCCTGGTCTGCACATTTACTGAGGGAAGAAACCGAAGAGGAATTCTTTCTTATGCAAGACACCGTTTTAAAGTTTCGTTTTACGCAGTCATGTTTCAACACTTTATGTGCTGCTTATCGGCGGGGATGGCAACAGGAAGGGGTTACGTGCATCGCTAAATGACCGATGTTAGTCCACTGTTTTTGTCGTCACTAGGATAAGTAGTATTTGACACTTAACTTGTAGCACTACATTTGCTAGCTACTTAACTTCTAGAGGGCACACATCCTTCTTTAAGGTGTATAAAGAGTGGCAAGTGAACTGCTCACAAAATAATGAATTTGTATTCAGTTATTTCGGTTTCTAGAACACAGTTCCCAATCCCTCGAAGTTTTCGTTGTCGGCCATCTCTACGTCGAGCAGCGTTGCACAGCGTCAGCCACACACGGCCGCAGTGGGGCAAACGGGAGCGACGCGACGGCGCCGGCGACATGGCAGCTCTTCGTGGTTACTTTGAGTGTAGCAAGTTGTCGCTTTGAATGGATCGTACGTAAATGTAACTTGCATAGAAAACGGTGCTGTTAAATTTTGTCGCTTACACCACTTTGCATCAGAGATAGGATTAAGGGCGCGTTCTGTCCCGGTCAACGCTAACAAGCAGAACTAGAGATCGAATGTGTCTCGTTCGAGACTCTCGACAAAAATATCCGAATTATCCAGAAACTAGAAACAACTCGACATGAGCCGGCCAGAGTGGCCGTGCGGTTCTAGGCGCTACAGTCTGGAGCCGAGCGACCGCTACGGTCGCAGGTTCGAATCCTGCCTCGGGCATGGATGTGTGTGATGTCCTTAGGTTAGTTAGGTTTAATTAGTTCTAAGTTCTAGGCGACTGATGACCTCAGAAGTTAAGTCGCATAGTGCTCAGAGCCATTTGAACCACCAACTCGACATGGGCTGAACCGTGCTGCGCGTTCTTGACCAGGAACGCAAAACAAACCTTCTGTCAGTGTAAGAACAACTCTGTAGGAGAGCAGCTAAATTTGTGGGACATCTTAGAACCTTGATCCGTACAAGCACTTCCAGAAGCGTGTGGGAAAATAACGGCACGGAAGATATCTAGGCTGCTACAATCAATTAAAGCAATGCTTCAAAAGAGCGTTTACGGAGAAGGTAGATGACTTTTACGATGTCGCTTAGCCTGACACGAAGTATCGAAGTATACAGTTTGTAGTATTCTCTGATTACTTTTGTAGTCACATCACAGTCTCAGACTTTCAGCCTTTTCTGTATTTTTTGTGCTCTCAGAGTAATTAATTCCCACAAAAGCTTCAAATCGCGTTTATGCCAAATCATTTTTTTTTGTTCCCAAATATATTTAGTCCACTTTAGCATGAGAATATGACCACAGCAATTATTTTTTAAAAAAAGGAAGACTCTTGACGTCCGAATACATCTTGCCTGAGAGGCGCGGATTGTTACCTAACGTTTCATTTTATTTAAAACAATGTTCCATTTTTAATTTTGTGTACGTCACGTATAATAATAAATATTGTAGTAACTACAATCTGTGTTGCACGTTCTTGGTAGCACAGTAATTTTACTCCTAAACACGCTCCTAAGCAGACGAATCAAGTCATCGCAATACATTTTGTACTCGTTAGCTGTTAGTCGATTGCTGATTGCTCTGAAATATTTCATGCCTCCTGAACTTGCGATTAGTGGCCATTGTACAGGGTGTATCAAAAAGAATCATCCTATTTTAAAAAATCCTAACTATTATGTTATTTGAGATATGTGCGTGAAAAACTTACTGTTCGAAAGTGCAAACTCTCGAGTTTTACATGGTTCCCGCTAGATAGCAGCAGTGTGTGCCCACTTCAGTTCTAGTAGAAATGGTGTCGAAACAACAGAAAGCATTTTGTGTCCTACGTTTTGCGCAGTGCTGGTCAGTAATAGCTGTTCAGCGTGACTTTCGTACTAGGTATGGTGTGGATCCTCCTACAGCACAGAGCATTAGACGATGGCATGAACGATTCTGAGAAACAGGTTGTTGGTGTGAAGTCAAATTGCAGGACCGTCCCCGAGTGTCTGATACAGACGTCGAACGCATCCACAATAGTTTCACAAGGAGTCCGCAAAAATCTCCTCGCCGTGCAGCTCGATAGCTCAACATGGCCTCCATGTCCGTCTAGCGTGAGTTGCGTCGACGTTTACACATGAAACCAAACAAAATTCAGCTACTGCTAGCTCTTCGTGAAGGTGACAAACAACATGTGGAGTTATGTAATTTCGTTCTTGGGAATTTGATAGTCTTCTTCCACGCTTAATGTTTAGTGACGAGGCAACATTTACGGAACAACCGCATGAAGTTGTACAACTTGAGAGGGACTCTCTGAAATTTAATGTGTTTTGTGAAGTTTCACGGGAAAAGGTATATTGTCCATTTTTCTCTGCCGAGAACACTTTACAGAAACCACATATCTCGATAGTCTTGAGAACTTTCTTTTCCCACAGTTGGAGACTGATTCGAACGACTTCATTTACCAACAGGATGGGGCACCACCACACTGCCATCTGGAAGTGCGGGGATTTTTAAACCAAAGGACTACTGAACGATGATCGGTCACACAGGACCAAATGATTCAGCCTTATATTAGTTGCCTCCACGGTCACCGGACCTGACTATATGTGATTACTTCTTGTGGGAGTTTATAAAAGACTCTTTATGTGCCTCCATTACGAATAGCAACGAGTGAACTGAGAACACTGCATAACAGCATCTGTGGGAGCTGTAACTCGAGACATGCTAGCTGCAGCGTGGGAGCAATCCGAATACCGCATTGACATATGCCGAGCATCTCGAAGCAGGCATGAACACCTGTGAAAAGGTATGAAAAAAAGTTTTTGAATTTCCCGTTCATCAAAATACAAAATCCATTGTATATATTTATTAGTTTCGGAAATAGAGACGTGCCAAATCGTTTGATTCTTTTTGATGCATCCTGTATTTCGGTGTTTGAAACTAATACACCAGAAAGACACGAAACTGCGACTGCTTTTCAGGGACGTCCGTGACATACTCCCAGACCATGATTTCCTCATCGTTGGCGTCAATATCCCCTACAAGTATCGCTTTCAGTACAGCTCTTTTCGATCTACGCCAAACGAAAGCTGGAGCTCATTTGGAATGACGAGTTTTCTTCGCGTTTTTGCCGTTGTTCGCCTGCCAAATTGGAGCTAGAGGTATAGTATTCGCTGTGAGGAGATGATCATGTAGTTCCATTCCAGAAGACGCCCGAGCCCGTCGTTCTCAGAGTGGGGGCCGGTGAGGCGTAGCGCCAGAAGCGTGTTCACGTACCCGGGAGTCTCACGAGACGTGCATCGACAAACTGTCGAGTTTCTTGGGACGTGCGCTCTCATTTCCCGTCCCTTGGCAGAACACCGGGGAGTCATCGTTTGTGCTCACAGCTGACTACACTTGCAACATGTGACATAGTACTGCAACCTACCTACACTAACTGCATCCTTAATACAATCACACCTGAAAAACTTAAATCGTTAAACCAAAATAAGGACGCATATCGTCCTCATCAATTAAAATCACGTTACTTTATCGTTTGAGGCATCCAGAGGCCAAGGGGTTATGATAAGTCCGCTCTTTAAAAATACGAGTTACGTACAGAAACATACATAAAAATGTACTGACTATGGGATATACACTACTGGCCATTAAATTTGCTACACCACGAAGATGACGTGCTACAGACGCGAAATTTAACCGATAGGAATAAGATGCTGTGATATGCAAACGATTAGCTTTTCAGAGCATTCACCCAAGGTTGTCGCCGGTGGCGACACCTGCAACGTGCTCACATGAGGAAAGTTTCCAGCCGATTTCTCATACACAAACAGCAGCTGACCGACGTTGCCTGGTGCAACGTTGTTGTGATGCCTCGTGTAAGGAGGAGAAATGCGTACCATCGCATTTCCGACTTTGATAAAGGTCGGATTGTAGCCTATCGCGATTGCGGTTTATCGTATCGCGACATTGCTGCTCGCTTTGGTCGAGATCCAATGACTGTTAGCAGAATATGGAATCGGTGGGTTCAGGAGGGTAATACGGAACGCCGTGCTGGATCCCAACGGCTACGTATCACTAGCAGTCGAGATGAAAGGCATCTTATCCGCATGGCTGTAACGGATCGTGCAGCCACGTCTCGATGCCTGAGTCAACAGCTGGGGACGATTGCAAGACAACAACCATGTGCACGAACAGTTCGACGACGTTTGCAGCAGCATGGTCTATCAACTCGGAGACCATGGATGCGGTTACCCTTGACGCTGCATCTCAGACAGGAACGCCTGCGGTGGTGTACTCAACGACGAACATGGGTGCACGAATGGCAAAACGTCATTTTTTCGGATGAATCCAGGTTCTGTTTGCAGCATCATGATGATCGCATCCGTGTTTGGCGACATCGCGGTGAACGCACATTGGAAGCGTGTATTCGTCATCGCCATACTGGCGTATCACCCGGCGTGATGGTATGGGGTGCCATTGGTTACACGTCTCGGCCACCACTTGTTCGCATTGACGGCATTTTGAACAGTGGACGTTACATTTCAGATGTGTTACGACCCGTGGCTCTACCCTCCATTCGATCCCTGCGAAACCCTACATTTCAGCAATATAATGCACGACCGCATGTTGCAGGTCCTGTACGGGCCTTTCTGGATACAGAAAATGTTTGACTGCCGCCCTGGCCAGCACATTCTCCAGATCTCTCACCAACTGAAAATGCCCGTTCAGTGGTGGCCGAGCAACTGGCTCGTCACAATACGCCAGTCACTACTCTTGATGAATCGTGTTGAAGCTGCATGGGCAGCTGTACCCGTACACGCCATCCAAGCTCTGTTTGACAAAATTCCCAGGCGTATCAAGGCCGTTATTACGGCCAGAGGTGGTTGTTCTGGGTACTGATTTCTCAGGATCTATGCACCCAAATTGCGTGAAAATGTAATCACATGTCAGTTCTAGTATAATATATTTGTCCAATGAATAGCCGTTTATCATCTGCATTTCTTCTTGGTGTAGCAATTTTAATGGCCAGTAGTGTAAATGAGAATTCGACACGTGTTGATACCAGTGGCAGCAAGTTGAAGTACGAAGAAAACCAAATGATATCCTTGGAAGCCAACAGGGATATGTGAAGCATTTACCCCATTGGCTTCTAACAAAACAACTGTTTCGTGAGGTATTGCATTGACATGTAGCCAATTTTGTGGTGTTCACTTTGAAAGTGTTTCACGTCTGTTTAGCACATTGTAACTACAAATGAGCACAGAACGGTAAACAAAGCATTTTTGTTGCTTAATTTTAAACAAGTTATTCAAATGACTATCTGTGGTTTAAAATTGAAGTCATTAGGTTTTGAATTACGTTGTAGCCAGTAGCCAGATCGAATGTGGTTCATCAGTTTGTTTTTGTACCAATCATTCCTTTATGGGGTGGGACCAACATTTTGCTTTTTTCGAAAGTGCAAACAAAGCATGTCCAAAAGAGAGATTTTTCTCAGGATATTAATAAATGGCTCTAAGCACTATGGGACTTAACATCTGAGGTCATCAGTCCGCCAGACTTAGAACTACTTAAACCTAACTAACCTAAGGACATAACACACATCCATACCTGAGGCAGGATTCTAACCTAGCAACAGCGCGGTTCCGGACTGAAGCGCCTAGAACCGCTCGTTCACAGCGGCCGGCAATATTAATAAAGACTTGTACCAAAGCCCAGCTGCAGATTTCTAGTAGTTGATATGCACGGTTCTTTCGCGAACTTGGAAGGCTCTCGAGGCAAATACCTTGCGTCTAAGATACCACGAATACATAAGATGACATGGTCTCGACTGAAAATGGAAGATTCTTTTACATTATTTGTAAAGTCTTTCATTGCACCCATGGCTTTTGCCAAAAAAGATCTTAACAGTAAGAAACCATTGGGGACAGAACTTCAAAAATTTCCAGTACTTCAACGAAGAACCATGTTGAATACTATCAAATTAGCAGAATATGATGACCTTCAAAAGCTTCTGGATGTCATCCCCGCCATCCGCCTCAAATTCTAGAAAGCACTAAAATATGTAGGAAAGTCAGGAAATAAAGGAACAGAAGAGAAATAAAACTTTACGAAGAGAAAAGATATTACTGATTCTGATCAGTGATAAAATGCCATCTGATGAGTGGAAGGACAAACACTGTTGTTTGTTGCGTATGATTATTTTAAATATTTGCCAGACTAGATTGTTGGGTTCCTTTCCTTTCTGCAGGGAAAACTTTAGCCAGAGGCACTATGTTTGGTTTATTCTTACAGTGCGTGGTGCCGCAGTGGTTAAGACACTGGATTCGTATTCGAGGGATCTGGATACGGATTACACGTCCGCACGAATTTAGATTTTGCATGGTTTCATACGTCACGTTGGGCCAGTGAAGACATGGGCCCGTTTAACAAACCCACGACCAACTCCTTCCCACACCCTCGTTCACTCCGAAGCAGACATTAAAATTTAAAGTACTTCAGCCATTGTTTTTGTTTCACACTAAATTTGTCGTAACTAGCGTAGCATTGCTTGTCGTAGTTGCATACCGCCAGAAACATAAAGATAAGCGAAATCGTCTCATACATGCGAACGACGTCAAATGTTTGGCAGAACAAGAAGGTGAAATTTATAAAGCAAATGTATTCCTTAACTAGAATATACGAAAAAATAGCCTATGGAAATGACAGGAAAAATCGTTTGACTTTTAACAGAACAATGACAAGAACAACAACTATTATTGATGATCGATATGCATGCAACAGTATGCGTACTGAATATGTTCCAAACGTTGCGCATAGGAACGGGATTTATCCAGTGCTCGTACCTTGGCTGCTACTAGTGATAAAAAGGTAGGGCTAGTGTTTTGGATAGCCCTTGGACTAGGGACCATTTGTATATCCAACAGAAGGATCGTCTTAGGGTCACTATCCTACAGTACAGACTCAGAGTATGAATATTATGTACTTCCTCCTGCTTAGGCAAGTGGAGCAAACTGGGTGGCTGTTTTTACATTTGATGTGCTCTACGATGGGCTTGTGGGACTTTTGAGGTTCCATTAGTTCATGGGCGGTTCCTCGGAAAAGCCCGAGGAACGTTTTTTTTACTACATTTTCGCCGTCACCAGTGGACCAAAATCCAGCTGAGGATTCCGAGACGGCTAAGCACGGCAGTTGGCTGAAATTTTTACCATATATCCCTAAATTCCCTCTCTCGAACAGCCTTGAAAATTTCCTTGATATCTTTATCCGTTTCCAAGACAAATAGGTTCAAAGTCACCAAACTTCTACACGTAAAATCCGGTATGAGGCAAAATCTAAATAATATATAACCACAGCGAATTGCTCAAATTTTAACGATGTATTTTCTAGACATGTGTGTAGAAGAACTATTTCCCCGTTTTCAAAAATCTTTATCCTTTATCGAGAAACACCCCAAAAAATTGTTTATTTCGATACCCTGTAAGTGAGACAACAGTACTAGGAAAAGAGTGAAGAAGACGGTGTCACGGGGATGGTGGGAGTAATAAAGAGAAAGATAAACTTAAAGTGTGTGAGAGATAGTAATAATGAGACACAGAGTGTATGACAGTAACGACGAGGAAGAGAGAAACAGTGACGGCGAAAGAGACAGCAGCAGCAGCAGGAAGGAAAGAATGAGACATTATCGGTAAGAGACAGCAAGGAGGAGACGGTGGCAGTGAGAAGAGACAGCAGAAGTAGGACGGAACGAAGGCGACAGTAGGTGTGCCACAGGAGAAAGTGACAGCGAGAATGACAATGACTTGGGCTGAATGAATGATTGAGAATGAGCAAGTGGAACTAGATGGGTATGAGCGACTTCCAGCGATGGACTAGTGGGTGTGAGTTAGTTACTGTTAGGGGAGCTTTTGTGAGTCCGAGGTGTGAGTTCTATGTCCGAGAGGGAGCGAATATGTTCGCAGAAAAAATTTTTGAGGCAATTCTTAAAGGTGCTGAGGAAGGTACACAGAAGCGCCAAAGAAAGTGCGATAGGCATCCGTATTCAAGTACAGAGATGTGTAACCAGACAGAATACGGTGCTGCGGTCGGCAACGCCAATATAATTACAACAAATGTCTGGCGCAGTTGTTACATCTGCTACTGCTGCTACATGACAGATTACCAAGATTTTAGTGAGTTTGAACGTGGTATCGTAGTCGGCGCACGAGCGATGGGACACACCATCTCCAAGGCAGCGATGAAGTGAGGATTTTCCCCTACGACCATTTCACGAGTGTACCGTGAATATCAGGAAGCCGGTAAAACATCAAATCTCCGACATCGCTGTGGCCGGAAAAAGATACAGCAAGAACGGGACTGACGACGACGGAAGAGAATCGTTCAACGTAATAGAAGTGGAATCCTTCCGCAAATTGCTGCATATTTCAGTGCTGGGCCATCAACAAGTGTTAGCGTGCGAAGCATTCAACGAAACATCATCGATATGGATTTTCGGAGCCAAAGCCACGACACAAAGCTTTACGCCTCGCCTGAGCCCGTCAACACCGGCAATTGACTCTTGATGACTGCAATTATGTTGCTCGGTCGAACGAGTCTCGTTTCAAATTCTATCACGCGGATTGACGCGTAGGGGTATGGAGACAGCCTCACGAATCCATGGACTCTGCATGTGAGCAGGGGACTGTTCAAGCTGGTGGAGGCTCTGTAATGGTGTGGGGCGTGTGCAGTTGGAGTGGTATGGAACCCCTGATACGTCTAGGTACGACTGTGACAGGTAACACACACGTAAGCACGCTTTCATGCCCACTGTGCATTCCGATGGACTTGGGCAATTCCACCAGGACAATGCGACACCCTACACGTCCAGAACTGCTACCGAGTGGCTCCAGGAACACTCTTCTGAGTTTAATTACTTCCGCTGGCCACAAAACTGCGCAGACATTTCCGTTATTGAGCATATCTGGGGTGCCTTGCAATGTGCTGTTCAGAAGAGATCTCCATCCCCTCTTATTCTTACGGATTTATGGACTCTCCAGCAGGATTCATGGTGTAAGTTCCCTCCAGCACTACTTCAGACATTAGTCGAGTCCATGCCACGTCGTCTCCGCACTCGCGAGGGCCCTACACGATATTAGACAGGTGTACCAGTTTCTTTGGTTCTTCTGTGTAGAATGAGGTAGCTGGTACCCCACATATCAGTCGGAGTCTTTTAAATAATCAGGAACATATTCGTATATATTTTGTGCTCCGATTGGAGCACTTTTCCGTCTGTGTATACGAGTGTCGGAAGAAGTTAAATATTCAACTGTTAGCTTAACGTGATGGTGCTGTGGGAAGACAGTGGACTGTTTTCCGTCCTTTTTTACATTTTATTTGCAGAGGTTGTGGTATTACTTACAAATACTGCAAGTATATAGGAAAAAAAACTAAGAAAATTTACATACATATGTGGATCCATAAACAGATGTCTGCAAAAAGAAAAAAAAGAAAAACAGAGGGAGAGTATAGAAATTTTGTAAGGCGTTACAGCAGAAATTTTGAGAGCGAAAAAAGGCTGTAATTGTTTCTCACAATTTAGAAATGTCCTTCGGAGTATCTGTGTTAAACACCTGTAGACTACGAAGTAATATCCACATGAACTAAACAAAATGCAGAACATGTTAGCAAAATAATTAGCTGAAGATAGTCAAAATCAAAGATAAAAGCAGAAAGGACGAAATCAAAAATATAAAAATGAAAGGAGAAAAGCCAGTGAAGTACTAGGGAAATGTTGATGTCGCAGATTCCCTAAGCTTACAGAGTGCGACAAGAAATAATGGAGTAGTTGGTCTGAAAGAGGATGCCGCTTCGAAGGGAACAGCTCATGCCACCAACATGACTGGTCGTCTCGAAATATTCTTGTGAAATGTATGATTTCTAACACTCATGATGTGTGATGTTGTTATCCGTAGGAAGAAAACTTATCGTATTCTCTGTGATGTCTGTTTGGCATTAACAGAAAAGAGAACAATACTGGCCACGGATGTGGTTGGTTTATCACCAAATCTGATGAGCCAGTTTCCATGGAAATGCTTCGCGGGGAACCCTGTGACAGCATTGTAGAAACACACATATGAAACTTAAAAGTTACACTGCACATTGCTTCCTATCTTTACATGGGCGTTTCTTCGGCAGCAAATATACTCTGCTAGTTGAAACTGACAGATCATAGTAGATGGAATTACTGAAAAAATTGGAGAAACTGGTTAAATTAAACAAAACATCTGACGTGCACAACTCTCTCAACTCAAATGTGGTAGAAGCCAAATTCCGTGATGTAATGGAAATGGATATCTCAGAAATTAAACAAGAACGTGCATCATGGGGAATAGTCGACGTGGGAGAAATAAAAGTAAGAAATAATAGAGGTTTAATGTTGAATAACAAGTAGTCTATTTTTGTTGTACTGATTTTTGTTTATTTCTAACTAATTGTCGGCTTATTGGGCCATCTTCAGGGAACAACTGAGTAGCCTCCGGAAGGAACGGTAGCTCTTAGGCAACCAAATATTGTAAGCAAAGATAAATCCAATTGCACAGAATGGCTGCACCATTTTTTAACGTTGTAAATTGCACTTCACACAATGAACAATATTAAACGCAATAAAAAAACTAAACTGCTTAATATTACAGTATTACTGGTTGTAGGATTATAATGCCAAAGGTTATTAGATCGTGACATTGGACGAGAAACTGTGAGCCTGAGCAATCTTGATGTATGTCGTGCAACAAACTTCTTTTACGTTGTAAATCACAGTTTACCCAGCGGACAGTACTAAACAAAGTACATTATTGAAATACACAATATTATAGTATTACAAGTTATATTGTTATAGTGTTTAAGTTTGAGAGGTAAGCAAGGAGAAGAATATAAAATTCTGTTTTTTGATTTTGTGTAGCAGTATGTGTCATTGTGACGATCTGTGGATATGTGACTGGTTAATTGCATCGTGTGAAGCCTTAAAGTGAGGATGTGATCAGCTGCAATTGATCATTTAGAATCAGCTGGGGGCTTTAAGCTGAATGTTTGTGTACTTCAACTGCTTCTAACAGGCTTAGTTTTCTTTCTTTCTTGGCTGTATTTAGCACTTTTTGTGCGTGGACTTCGTATCTGTGTCCTTTCTTCTGGCCATGTTCGGCAAAGGTGGAGTCTAACTTGTGGAATCTCCAGCTGCGTTCGTTGAATAAAACGTGAGCTGCTGTGCCTCTAACATAAAATTAAGTTTTATAATTGCAAGGTTTGAGAGTTCTGTCTAATTTGTCGAACAGTTTTCGTAAATATGGGATTGCACACATGTTGGTTTTAGATATGACAATTGCTGCAGATGGGGAATACACATATTGTAACAATTTTCTTCATTGTTTCTTATGTAGACAGTTGTCAGTTAAGTCAGACATATGTTTAATGCTGTGCAACTCTGTCTGAAAATTCTGTTGTGACATTGGTATGGTTGCAAGACCATTCTTGAAGATGGCCCAACAAGCTGAAAACTAGTTAAAAATAAACAAAGACTAGTAGAACTATTACAGCTTACTTGTTATTCAACCCTAAATATGGAATTGTTCTACCAATAAGTGATGGCAGAATCCTTATATAAGATTAATAATTCACAAACAAAAGTAATAGAGAGCCGGTGGAGACCTCCAACCAATCGCCCCCAGCCCTATCAATTCCATTGTGGCTCATAATACCCCGCCGTAGCACGAGTACATCACGGCAGGTTTTGTCCGCTTTCGGGTTACACCTGACTTCTATAACCCATGCTGACGCTTAGCCATATTAGAATGAGCTATACAGGCGAAGCAGCGCGCGAAAAATTCGGAAAGGTATTTCATTATCCTGGAACTGACTGCGCATCTACAGCCATATGCATCAACTACATAGTATGAACCCAAGGCCGCCCAATATTCACACCAAACTCTAGAAGTAAGAGACATATCGCATACTCTACGCGGAAGCCAAGAAATAATTTTAAATGGTGAAACCTCCAAGCTCTGTGATTTCATGTGCTTCCTTATTGAGGAAACATGTCGCTGAAGCAAATAGGTGTTTGGACATAAGTAACATCTAACGATGCAGAAACCAACACCATCAATATGCAGCTGTAATTGTACCTGTAAAAGCAAACAGGATAAAGAAACGTCAAAATGAGTTGGCACAGGAGAGGTACAATAGAAGGCAAATTTACTAAGTAAAGGTATAGAAGGCGTCGCAAAACAGCGGGCTTTCTAACCTATCCTGTCCTCATGGCCTGAAAAAGGACTCATAATGTCGTTCACAACACTTGCACTAAGCTAATGCGAAATTACAAACACAGTTTAAAAATGAATCCCTTACCTCAGTGGCACGTAAATGATTCCAGTAAACGTGTGAAGGAGTCGAGACTACTTTCACAGCAAAGACTTCGCTGATTGTGTCTTCAAGAGACATTTTGAAACTACCGGCGCTACTTCCTGGTGACGGGGTTGACCTGAGCTTCCATGAGGCCTGTGGATGTAAGGTATCCTGGTAGTAATCGAGGGCACCGTGACAGCTGTGATCTGCGTCAACATTTTCCTTAATCTAAGATAAGTCGTAGGGTCAGTATTGCCTCACGCGTTCCAACATTTCTACGGAATCCAAACTGATCTTCCCCGATGTCGGCTTCTACCAGTTTTTCCATTCGTCTGTAAAGAATTCGTGTTAGTACTTTGCAGCCGTGGCTTATTAAACTGATTGTTCGGTAATTTTCACATCTGTCAACACCTGCTTTCTTTGGGATTGGAATTATTATATTCTTCTTCAAGTCTGACGGTATTTCGCCTGTCTCATACATCTTGATCACCAGATGGTGGAGGTTTGTCAGGACTCGCTCTCCCAAGGCCGTAAGTAGTTCTAATGGAATGTTGTCTACTCTCGGGGCCTTGTGTCCATTCAGGTCTTTCAGTGCTCTGTCAAACTCTTTACGCAGTATCGTATCTACCATTTCATCTTCATCTACATCCTCTTCCATTTCCATAATATTGTCCTCAAGTACATCGCCCATGTATAGACCCTCTATATACTCCTTCCACCGTTCTGCTTTCCCTTCTTTGCTTAGGACTAGGTTTCCATCAAAGCTCTTGATATTCATGCAAGTGGTTCTCCTTTCTCCAAAGGTCTCTTTAATTTTCCTGTAGGCAGTATCTATCTTACCCCTAGTGAGATAAGCCTCTACATACTTACATTTGTCCTCTAGCCATCCCTGCTTAGCCATTTTGCACTTCCTGTCGATATCGTTTTTGAGACGTTTGTATTCCTTTTTGCCTGCTTCATTTAGTGCATTTTTATATTTTCTCCTTTCATCAAATAAATTCAATATTTCTTTTGTTATCCTAGGGTTTCTACTAGCCCTCGTCTTTTTACCTATTTGATCCTCTGCTGCCTTCATTATTTCATCCCTCAAAGCTACCCATTCTTCTTCTACTGTATTTCTTTCCCCCATTCCTGTCAATTGTTCCCTTATGCTCTCCCTGAAACTCTGTACAACATCTGATTAAGTCAGTTTATCCAGGTCCCATCTCCTTAAATTCCCACCTTTTTGCAATTTCTTCAGTTTTAATCTACAGTTCATAACCAATAGATTGTGGTCAGAGTCCACATCTGCCCCTGGAAATGTCTTACAATTTAAAACCTGGTTCCTAAATCTCTGTCTTACCATTATATAATCTATCTGAAACCTGACAGTATCTCCAGGTTTCTTCCATGCATACAATATTCTTTCATGATTCTTGAACCAAGTGTTAGTTATGATTAAGTTATGCTCTGTGCAAAATTCTACCAGGCGGCTTCCTCTTTCATTCCTTGCCCCCCATTCCATATTCACCTATTACGTTTCCTTCTCTTCCTTTTCCTACTGTTGAATTCCAGTCACCCATGGCTATTAAATTTTCGTTTCCCTTCACTACCTGAACAATTTCTTTTATCTCATCATACATTTCATCAATTTCTTCACCATCTACAGAGCTAGTTGGCATATAAACTTGTACTACTGTAGTAGGCGTGGGCTTCGTATCTATCTTGGCCACAATAATGCGTTCACTATGCTGTTTGTAGTAGCTTACACGCACTCCTATTTGTTTTATTCATTATTAAACCTACTCGTGCATTACCCCTATTTGATTTTGTATTTATAACCCTGTATTCCCCTGACTAGAAGTCTTGTTCCTCCTCCCACCGAACTTCACTAGTTCCTACTATATCAAACTTTAACCTATCCATTTCCCTTTTTAAATTTTCTAACCTACCTGCCCGATTAAGGGATCTGACATTCGACGCTCCAACCTGTAGAATGTCCTCCTGAGTAGTCTCCGCCCGGAGATCCGAATGGGGGACTATTTTACCTCCGGAATATTTTACCCAAGAGGAAGAATTATTATGTTGTGGAATATATCCACGAACTCTCTGACCTGGACCCAGATTTCACTTTCATATCCAGCATGTCGGAAATTTGTTCCTAGTTTTTGGATAGCATTCGTATGATTAATTTTTTTCATGATTCCAATGCACACAGTTTACACAGTAACCAACATGCGAACTCTCCAATAGAGCTTTAGCATTTAAGCAACTTGAGAGCTTGTTAGTGACGCCGTTCAGAGCCGACACGTTTCCATTGACCGACGGTCGAATCTCGGTGCTGCTGTGCCCACTGCAGCCGTATTTGACGATATCCTTGAGTCAACTTGTGAACACGTAGGGGTCGGCTGCCGCGAAGCTCTGTATTCAACAAAGTAGGATGGACGGTGTGCTCCGAAACACTTGTGCCTGCACCAGCATTGCGCTCTTTCGGCAGAGATGCCACAGATCACCAACTGCCCAACGTTATGGAGCAGACCGGCCTCCGAACCCCACGTGCTTTCAAGAGCCGTGGACGTCCAACCATCTAGCGCCCAGTGGTAGCTTCACTGTCCTCCTACCTCTCTAAGTATTGCCGCGCGGTCTGAGGCTCCTTGCCACGGTTCGCGCGGCTCCCCTCGTCAGAGGTTCGAGTCCTCCCTCGGGCATGGGTGTGTGCGTTGTCCTCAGTGTAAGTTAGTTTAAGTTAGATTAAGTAGCGTGTAAACCTAAGGACCGATGACCTCAGCAGTTTGTTCCCATACGAACTTACCACAAATTTCCAAAAAAAGTCTTTAAGTAGATGGTCACGATAGTAGTACGAGAACATACGACCAGCTTCGCCGTTTTCTAAATACTCTTTCACGGGGTCTGGGTAATAACTATCTGCCCATTGTCAAAGTCGAATATGTCATTGGATTTCTGCATTTTCAGCCAATGTTTTGTCTAGGGTGATCCCCCTTTTGTGTCTACTCCGTTTACATACTTCTGTTACTGCGTCACTTGCCCGCATTGCCACCAAGTGGCATCCAATGTCGCGGTGGCTAATAGTAATAATGTTTTGGCTGATCAGTAAGTAGGAGGCTTAGGGCTCATCTCAGCACACATAATTTGCTGTCAGAATCTGTTTGCCGCCACGAAGGAAGTATACACAGAAAAAAAATCTTTCCTGTGTGCATGAGGCCTAGAAAGGCTAAACGATGTGTTGAAGGTTGCAGCTAGGTTGTTTGATTCAAGAAAAGCATTTGATTCTGAAGTCCTTAGAATACTTTTTCGTAGTCCGGAACGTCATGGGATTAGGGAAAAAGCCACTTCGTGTCTGTGAAGAAGGAGTGGAAGTTGTCCACCAGTGTCCACAAAAAAGAAGAGGTTTGAAAGTGTCTGGGCTCATGCAAAGTGGGGGTGGGGGTTCCCACAGGGTTCTGTTCAGCGTCCACTGCTTTTTGTTGAGGTATATATGACACCGATCTCCCATTTTACATGACAAATAACAGAAATATTTCTGTCCTTGCAAATGTCAAGTGTCATTGTGAAAAAAGTGGAATGTAATATAAATGATGTAGCTAATGAAGTAGTCAGTAGTCAACACATGACTTTCGGCGAACAGATTAACTCTTTAGTCTAACCAAACACAGTGTATACAGCTTCTTACATGCGGTTCTTGTAAATACGACATTTTATTACCTAAAGGTGGTCAAACTGTCAGTTAAGTGGAACATTTCAAATTCTTAGTACTAGAAGGTAGATGCAGGCTTTGTCGGAAGTATCACGCTCAGGATCGTACTTAGAACCTTACTGTTGCTGTCCTCACTATGAGAATCATCTACGGTGTCTATGACTGTGGAACGCCAAGACTTTTTTTTACTTTCACTCTCGTTATCTGGTATGGTGTTATATTTCTGGGCGACTTTGTGCACTCGTCAAGCATATTGGTAGGCCAGAAATGGGCGGGCAGCCTGATCTGCGGTTTCAGTTCACGGATTTGTGTAGGCGGTGGTCTGGAAGTCTCGGGATTAGTAGTTCCGTGAATCTTCCACATATACTACATCGTAGAACGTGTTGTTGGCAGTATGGACTCAGTCAGGAAACAATGCGCAATGTTCAATCAGTGAGCGCTAGACAGAAAAACTAAATACACTTGGATAACGAATGCTTAAGAGTAGATGGGTAGATCAGGTAACTAATGAGGAGGTACTGAATAGAATTGGGAAGAAGAGGAATTTTTGGTACAACTCGACCAGAAGAAGGGATCGCTTGGTAGGACGCGTTCGGATGCAGCAAGGGATCACCAATTTAGCGGGGGGTAAAAATCTTAGAGGGAGACCAACAGATGAGTAGACTAAGCAGATTCAGAAGCATGTAGGTTGCGGTAGTTACTCGGAAATGAAGAGGCTTGCACAGGATAGAGTAGCATGGAGAGCTGCATCAAACCAGTCTTTGGAGTGAAGACCGCAACAACAACAAAAACACTTTTGTAAGCACTGGATAGAAAGCGGTTTATTATTAAGCGGGTTTCATTTTCAGTACGCTTCCAGCGGCCTTAAAAGAGTTGAGTCATAAATCCGAAGTATTCAAATCCAAGTTGAAGATTTCCTTGTGACTCACTCTTTCTATTCTGTACAGGAATTTCTCGTTAGCAGTTGACAACTTTTCTCAGTAATGTGATATTTATTCGTATACTATTTTTCGTGTTTTATTAATTATTTATTTTGTTTATAAATTTTGTGATCAGCGTTTTGTAATCTTTGTACTGACTCGTTCCATGGCTAAGTAACTTTGGCTCGGGTGGGTACACGGAATATGATAAATACGTAAGCTAAATAAAATAAGTAAAACGTATTGTTGGTTTTTCTGTATAGCATGCGCGTATCGCACTCACTGCAGTTGTATTGCGTATTCAGCGAAATATACCGGACAGCGTCCTCATGTACCCTAATATAGTCTGGGTGATGGTCTTTCAGTTCGGTACAAACACACACACACACACACACACACACACACACACACACACACACACACACACAGAGAGGTTGTTGTGTTGGCCACCCTGAGACTTCACCTCGTCTACACAATTTTTTTTCTTTAGTGATTGCCTTATTTTTAATTTTTTTTTCTGTTGTCGTACAAACGTGCTGTGATGCACGTCTTGGCTAATCTGTTGTAGTTGTTATGACACGTGAGATACGCTGGTGCACAAATTCTCTTTTAAGCATGAAAACTGTAAGAACGGCCCTTGCCTAAAACTCAGGATGGCGAGAGTTGTGCAAGAGCGTGCGAGCCCTCCAGCTCGTCGTGGTGACACCACATTATCGTGACGCGGCCGGTTGCGTATGTGCTATCGACTAAGCAACAGCTTTACAGGACATTGTACTGCGATAGCTGTCAGTGATAAGTGGTAAAGGGGGTTTACTACTACCAGCAACGATTTACAAGTTAGCAGAAACAGTTTCGTTATCACAGCCGGAGGTGGAAGAAACGAGCGCATTGCACCCCTTTTACTTATTGCCTCTTACGCTAAGACTGCAGTTTATACTATTTCGCAAAGGCAGTAACGTCAATCCACTCTGCTTTCAGTATCTCTAAGGAAGAAAAAAAAAGAATAGGTGAAGAGGAGGTGCGCCTGTTTTATGTCTCTTTGTAACCAATACTATTGGTAGTTTATACTGATTCTGTCTCACCTGATGATTATCTCTGCAGGATGCCGCATGCCGTATTTAAGCAAAGGCGCTGCTCATTCGTCTTCGCTTGCCGTTAGGGGGCAAGGAAAACAAATTATACAGATCATAATGGAAAAAAGAGGCACCGTCCAGGTCACTTGCTATGTTTTTATTTGGGTAGCCAGTTTCGATCCGAAATACAGATCATCTTGACATCCAGTGAAGCCTTAGGGAACGTTACTATTTCAGCCATCCGACAATAAGCGCAATTTCATCGTCCTCATATAAGTGGAAGAGACATTCACGAGAGATTAAAATGTTAAATTAATAACACAATGTCCGCCGCTCGTGGTCTCGCGGTAGCGTTCTCGCTTCCCGAGCACGGGGTCCCGGGTTCGATTCCCGGCGGGGTCAGGGATTTTCACCTGCCTCGAGATGACTGGGTGTTTGTGTTGTCCTCATCATTTCATCATCATCCAGAAAAGTGGCGAAATTGGACTGAGCAAAGATTGGGTAATTGTACGGGCGCTGATAACCACGCAGTTGAGCGCCCCACAAACCAAACATCATCATCATCACAATAACACAAAGGAACATAAAGACTGAAAATACATTTACTTAATATACGACAGTTAATACGTATGAATTATTACGGAATAGGGGTACAAATGCACAAGTTTACGAAAGATAAAAGAAGTTGGCCACGAGAATGCACCACCTGCAGTAAGTTGGGCGTCGAGAGGTGCATTCGTGTCCTCATTGTTCACGAGTTATTTATTACTCTGCGCGTTTCGAATTTTTCGCCAGTTTTCTTTGATCTCATTTAATCTCATTACGTCTTCATCGATTTCATTCCCTGTCGATCCATTCACTTATTTTAGCGATTGTAAATCAATTTAAAACGAATGTTGCTGAATATAAGTGTGTACGAGGATTTATGTCGGATTTTCTTTTAACTTCTCAGTGTGCAGATGCTGTGCACATTGTCTTACAAACTGCGCTTTGCCTTGTCCTAGTGATATTGGAAAGTTTGTTGTATAAAATTGTATGAAATGTGTTTTTTTTTGTGAGTTAAGTGAAATTTTTACATAAAAATAGTTATTTTAATTAAAATGCGTATTCCTTTCCGATTTCGGTTACAACTTCTGTGAACTTGATTACGGTGCTTGTTTCTCCACCGGAGAATTTCCCTACTTTTATCGATATAAGACAGGAGACCTTGTGTATGTGAAGCGCACGATGGCGCACTGACTGGCAAAACTTGTGGCAAGCAGTGGCGGTGGCGGTGGCGATGACCCGTCCGTGACACAAAATTAGAGTTTCTGCAAAAGCATGTACAGAGCAGTCCATCTGCTGGTACTGTCATTTATGTACTACAAGATCAATAGATAGATTTTCAGTGGGATGGCCCTTTTGTAAAGCAAGAACGTAGTATGATTATGTAACTGATGGGCTCGTTGTTTGGCGGGCATATTTGTATTTTAGACATCGCTCTTCGTGTAGAAATTTTTAACCGCACATAAATCATAATGGACATTGCACCAATGACTAAGTTTCTGTAATTTGTTTTCTTTTCAGTTGTGGTAAAGGTTCACCTACGCTGCACTTAAACGGTAACTTGCCAGAAGACAAACATCTGTTGTGTGTTTATAAAAATCGTTAAAACTCATTGGTCATTAATGAAGTACGAGGTTCTTTCAAGAAAGAAAAGCTTTCCTGCCGTAGATTCAGCAGATAGAGTATTGGAGAGAGGGTAAGGCAGACTTAACGAAAGCAGCTCAGATAAAAGCCATCTGTGCCTTACCTACAAAAAATGAGATCCTTTAGGTTTAATATGACACACGGAACAAAAGAGTAAATATAATGTGCACTGAACTGATACATACCAAGTGAAGTAATAATGGACAGTAATCGTGGAAACGTGCTAAGAGCTCAGAAATTTGCAGAAATTATGCCTCTACGTATGGGATCGCCAAGGATTTTCACATATAACCTTTTGCATTTACAAAAATTCTAATTTCATATAATTACAATCTTTTTCAAGAAACCTGTCAGTCTAGACACTAAATACATTCTAAGACGCACCTCGAAGAAATTATCTGAATGGGACGGGATCCTGTACAGACAAACAAATTATTACAATTTCAGAAAAATTAGATGATTTATTCGAGAGAAAGAGCTTCACAAATTGAGCAAGTGAACAACGCGTCGGTCCACCTCTGGCCCTTATGCAAGCATTTTTGGGCATGTTATTGACAGAGTTGTTGGATGTCCTCCTCACGGACATGGTGCCAAATTCTGTCCACTTGCCGCGTTAGATCTTCAAAATCCCAAACTGGTTGGAGGACCGTACCCATAATAATGCTCTAAACGTCCTGAATTGTGGAGACGACATTGCTGACCAAGGTAGGGTTTGACAAGCACGAAGACAAGTAGTATAAACTCTCGCACATTGCCTTGCTGAAATGTAAGCCCAGGGTGGCTTCCCACGAAGGGCAACAAAACGGGGCGTACAGTGCCGCCGACGTACCGCTGTGCTGTGAGGGTGCCGCGGGCGGCAAACAGTGGGGCCTGCTATCAAATGGGAATGGCACCCCAGACGATCACACGTGGTTGGCGGGCGACGGGGTTAGGCAGCGTCTCCAGATGTGTCTCCGCTGGTCGTCGAGGCTGAATTCGTAGCGGGACTCATCACTGAAGTTAATTCTGCTACATTCAATGAGATTTCAGGCCGAATGTGCCCGACACCACTGCAAACGGTCTAGCTGGCGTACAGAAGTGAGTGACAGTCGACGCAAGAGGCGCCGTGAACTCAGCCGCCTGTTCATGGTTCTTGTGCTCATCGAAGTACCAATTACGCGGTGGATCGATGATAATGATGAATGCCTCTCTCTGGCGATTGCTCGACCCTCTCTTTCTGTCGTCTCTCTAGGTCGACCGTTTCCTTCTGGAAGCCGTGTTTGGGCACGGTTCACCCACTTCTGGCAACGTCGTCGAATAATGGCACTCCTCCTATTCAACTATCGAGCGATTCGCCGATTACTGTAACCGGCTTATTTGAGCTCAACTGCATGCCCTCTCTGAACCTGCTTATATTGTTCACGCTCGTGTCTGTGAGGCATCGATAGATACCTGTGTGAATACCAATTTGTGACCAATTTGCATAACTCTTTCGTGATGCGTATTTTTTGCCGTAGAGTGTATGTTCCATATGACTCCAAACGTTTTGGTACATGGACAGTCTTTTGGGCTGCCAAGAAATCAGGAGGAATATAGCATGATAATGCAGGGTGTATGCGACCCGGGACAACCGGGAGATCCGGGGAAAACCCGGGAATTTTTTCTTCCGGGAGAAAACCAGGAAAAACCCGGGAATTTTTTAGAATTCCGGGAATTTTTCATTGTTTTTGTTTTCAGTTAAATTTTTGTAATTTTGACTGGTAAGAACCGATACTCTAACAAAGGATATTACTGTATCCCGCTACTGCAGATAATACTGCAGCACAATGAAACATGAACGAGAGAAAAAACGAAAATAAAACTTAAATTGCAAAGGAACTGCGCCATATACAGCAACAAAACACAGTGCTCATACAAGCGTCTTCCAACAGCAAAATGTGTCAAAGGCTTTAGGAAGAATTCGTAACAACAAATTGCCTCCGATGAGCGTGACGTCACAGCTGTTTACATTAGCTTCGTTTTAGCAGTTACGAGCGGGATCAAGCGCATGCGCAATAGAGTAGTACCTTCCCCCGCTTCTGGCTGCAGAAATGTGTCTGTTGGCTGTGTAAGCAGTCGCAGCAAGCAGCTAGATGCTACCGGTAAAAATTTTACTGGAGCACCCAAGTTGCCAGATTCATGCATGCGCAGCAGGTCCAGACCAAGGAAGGGGGGGGGGGGGGGAGGCAAATTCATATTCTTAAGGGGAAAAAAACTTTTTGCACAAAGCGACTAGTATCCAGCGCACGTAAGTCTATCGATTATTCATATGACTTTGAAACGCATCCCTATTGGTTTTCTACCATTTTTGAACACATTCTAAGTTGATTTGTGAATGCGTGCATAGTGTTCATGATGTCTCTGTCAGGGGAACCCACGTCGCATGTAGAAACAAATTTTCCCACAGACAAAAGCGGCTACACGAGCTGACCGAGTAAAGGCGTACGGCTGAATGCCAACCGCTGTCTGATGGTCTGGTTGATCGGGTTTGCGAATGATGAGCGTTGTTATAATTATTAGCGAAATGGTTCAAATGGCTCTGAGCACTATGGGACTTAACATCTGAGGTCATCAGTCCCCTAGACTTAGAACTACTTAAACCTAACTAACCTAAGGACAGCACACACATCCATGCCCGAGGCAGGATTCGAACCTGCGACCGTAGCAGCAGCGCGGTTCCGGACTGACGCGCCTAGAACCGCTCGGCCACAACGGCCGGCTTATTAGCGAAATCAATAGGTACAGACTAGAGGAGTGGAAATAAACGAATAACAGGTAAGAAAGATTACTTATTACCTTCTCGGTGTATCGAAGAAAATGAAATTTTGTCGGAAAATGTTTGGCCAGATCGCTATACTAGTAAGGGCCAGTTGTACAGTCCCCATCTAGCAGCCGCTTTAAGTTCTATTCTGGAAGAAGCGCGGAAAACGCGCTGTACGAACATGTTAACAACGCCTAACCGGAGAATAATCGCGGGATAACTAAACCGGTGATTCTGGCAGAGTTAGTGACGCTAACCTGTGAGTAAGCTTTGACGTTGGCAGGAATAGTTACAGAATTAGTGATAACAAGACTGTTTGTTAGAACAAGGAAGGAAAAGAAACGAGGACATCACACAAATTATGGAACAATATGACGATTCCAAGTTTGTATAAAAATTTCGTACTACTACTTTTCGATCTCATGCTTGAGAAACTGGAGCGTATGAATGAAGTGTGAAACTACTCCCTAACGTAAAGCTTTTTGCTTGTAGTAGGCCTAATAGGCATTTGATATTGGTACTTTGTGAATTATATTCTGTCGTTACAAAAAAGACCGTTTGTGCCAAAACAGTCTCGTTTATTTAGTGTGTGTTGCAATTGTTGCAGTATTAGAAAGACTTAGTTTGTTTTATCTAGCAGACAGTGACAAAATAGACGCAATCAGATCGGGAAACCACACCAGTCCTGGGCCCTATTTGTATTAACAGCTTTTTCAGTATTAGACAGCGACATTTCGATTTTTCATGTAGCAAAACGTTTGACGAACTTTCGCAGAAAGGAAAGTACGTCATGCAAAGCTGTAGCAAGATTAGAGAGAGAAAAATTCTAGGAGCTAAGGATTGAATAAATGTGTATTGTCTTGCTTGTCTCATGTCATTAATGGATCTGTGTATCCTATATTTAATTTTATGTCACACAAAGCAGCAAGTTGTTAGCTGATAGGGAATGAAGAGTGCATATTTTCTGAAGAGTTTTTTTTTTTTTTTTTAATGAAAAAGAGGGACAGGATGTCAAACTGGCTGACTGTAAGCAAGAGAGGCAGCACAGGACATTTTAATTTCCATTGTCCTGAATATGATTTGATGGCATCCATTACAAAATATACACGTTTGAATTCCACATAGCGAAATACAGTGACGTGCGGTAGAAGAATGCTGTGTAGGGAGGCGAGGCACTGCACTTTGGCGCACTTAGACCAAATAACATGTTTTACATTTCCTCGAACACATATATTTTATGCATCAGACTCTTCAGAAAACTGTGCGCTACAAAATGAAAATATTTTGATTTTTTTTATGTCCTATCTGAAACGCTCGAGGGAATGGCGGGGTATTGCCTCTGTTCGGAAATATCATAGACCCGGGGCTGATGGGCAGAGCAGTCTGAGTTATAGTGGGGAAGTGGGTAGTCTCCACGTGACCCGTGTTTACATTTAGTGATTTTGCTGTTTCCTCTTCGTTTACTGCTCTCACGTCAAATGAAAACAAAACAGATTTCTGTAGCCGTGAGATATCAAGTGAAATAAAATACATTCACATAATTATGGAAGGCTAAAATATGTTGTTAGTTGCAGATTTTATTTTATTTTCGCCTCCCTGACAGTCACGAAGTAATTGCCTTACAGAACAATGAAGTTATTTTTGTCGGTTTGCTAAAGAAATTTTCTTTTATTAATCTTTTCCGCTGAGACAGACAATATATTTGAAACGAAGTGTTTAATTCCACACACTGTTCGCTGCATTTCAAGTTCGCGTTTTCAACTTCTAGCACGTGTGGCATTATGCCGATAACTCAGTATTGGTACTCCAAGAAAATTTACGTCCCGAAAACCACATTGATAAGCTTAATACCAGGTCGTGGCCTACTTCACTGGGAATCTGCACATACGAATGTGCACTTTATATGTGGACATTTTAGTGTGGGTCACGAAATTCCGATGCTTTTGAAGTATCCTCTGATGTCTTGTTTCTTTTATGACATAATGTAAGATCTTTTAATGTTTTACACGTTCGAACGTATGGGCACCCTAAGGCATCGTAGCTGCGCAAGCGCGGTGACGCATGTCATCTGTCGCTCTCTGACAATTGTAGAAACGAACCTATTTCTAACAGGTCACTTGAAAATATTCCGAATTATGGTTCGAAAAGCGTTACCATCAAAGCAAATTTCCTTTTACACAAGTTGAACTTTGTGCGAGAATGTACGATTAATTTTTAAAAAAATCAAAAAGCGTTTGACTTTCATTTAAAAATCAACTCTTTTATGACGAGTCATTTAGATGAATTTCGAGCCCAGAAGATCAGACATTTATGTCGTTATTAAAAATTTTACTGACACATTTGTGTGATACATCGTAAATTGTATTACGCGTATAAAAACCAACATTATATGTGAAAGCATAGCTTCTGTTTCAGCGTATTAATCTTATAGACCTATATTATATGTGAAAGCTTTTCGTTTCGTGTAGCAACACTATGTATGTTAATTTAAGCCATTAACTTTTTCTGTTTGTGTGTTCGCGCTACTTAAGTGATGTTGCTATTGGCTGACTACATCACGTGTTGTAAGCTCTGAATACCTGCTGTCATCAGCTGGAGGAGGAGGAGGATATTAGTGTTTAACGTCCCGTCGACAACGAGGTCATTAGAGACGGAGCGCAAGCTCGGGTGAGGGAAGGATGGGGAAGGAAATCGGCCGTGCCCTTTCAAAGGAACCATCCCGGCATTTGCCTGAAGCGATTTAGGGAAATCACGGAAAACCTAAATCAGGATGGCTGGAGACGGGATTGAACCGTCGTCCTCCCGAATGCGAGTCCAGTGTGCTAACCACTGCGCCACCTCGCTCGGTGTCATCAGCTGGCGAGATCACGTGACATGAGCTATGACTGTCTTACAAAAGCGCATCACAAACTCGATTTCAATTCTTCGGAAAGTAACATGTGGTGTTCGGTGGAATTCGAATATATACTTTCGTAATATGAAAATATGCAGTGTACATGTTGCTGCACACCAAAAAATTTTTTTCCTTGTCCACGTATACACCCTGTAATGAGTGTTTATTACAGTAACTGTCGGGTTTTACTTGACCCTCCAACACACACACACACACACACACACACACACACACACACACACACACTTGGTGTAATTGTGGCATAGCACCAGCGTTACACCACCTTGTTTATGCCACAATTATACTGTTGTTAAAATTATTGTCTTTGTACCACCACAATACCTTCAAGCAGTGTTATTTAGTAACCCTTAAGAAAAAAAGAGCCAGTGTATGAAATGCAAACTATTGTCTACCTGTCTACAAACATGCACTGTTGCTCTCAGCCAATAGCTTTAGAGCCTCTACTGCTATTAGAGAGAGAAGACTTTGCATCATTATCATTATTATTATTATTATTATTATTATTCCAATTCATGAGTTTTCGACATTCGCTGTTGTGAGAAGACCATTAACAGCAGAGTTAAGAAAAAGTGCTTTGACTCTGTAGTGGGTTAGATGTCATAGCATATGACGTTATGTTTTATGACAACATGGTAAAAAAGAAAGTGAGAACTACATCTAGTAGTCACCTGGCAAAGATATAGATACCTAATATGTTGAGCAGACTTAACGCATTACATATATTAAGACTTAGTGCTCTAAAACTAGAACAGTTAACATTATATGTGTAAATGTGCCACAGTATCACAACGCTACACTAATGTCAGTATCCATTCATAAAAATACCTGTGATTACCCGTCATGTTCGATCGGTTTTATAAACATTTATCACATGCATAACATGTTATGGTCTTTTTGTGGTGTGTTGTGTGCAAAAATAAGGAATTTTTTGTCAGTTTGGGACACTTTCCAGGTTGGATAAATAGCTGTGGGCATAATCATAATTAGAAAATATCATTCATGGAAGCCTGTTTTTATTGTTTGGATGGTAACCCAGTCCAGTGTTTACAGATACACATGTCGATCAACTTACTCTCCAGATAAGGAGAGCTGGGAGGAATCATAGCATTTTATCATTGTTTAGGCAAGCATTCGGTAAGCAGTGAATTGGTTGTGGCCATCCATCTGTAAATCTATGTTTTATGATGCATTAAATACTGAAAAACACTCAGTCGATATAGGTGTGCATCCTAAGCACTTACAAAGAAATACCTAATGTAGAAAAAGTGTGAGCACCATATGTCAATATCATAAACAGCAATGAGAACACACCACAAACTATTATTAGTGTGTGTAGCCTACCACGATTTTATAGACATACTGGTGCTGACCAATGCTGTTCTGTGGTCATGGAGTGATATTTTGTAAATATCAGTAGGCATAAATCTGTATTTAAGATCTGGGTATAGTTAGCAATCCATACATGTTTTACTGAGCGAGGTGGCGCAGTGGCTAGCACACTGGACTCGCATTTGGGAGGACGACGGTTCAATCCCGCGTCCGGCCATCCTGATTTAGGTTTTCCGTGATTTCCCTAAATCGCTTCAGGCAAATGCCAGGATGGTTCCTTCGAAAGGGCATGGCCGACTTCCTTCCCTAATCCGATGAGACCAATGACCTCGCTGTCTGGTCTCCTACCCCAAACAACCCAACCCCCAACCCATACATGTTTTCTTAGTGTATGCCTATTTGTAAGTGGACCTTGGCGGTTAGTTTCGGGTTGGGCTAACATTTGGAAGAAGTAAGTTTGTTGTTACTCTGACTAGATGATAGAAATATCTACCCACACCAGCAATAAGAACATATGAATTTACATATAGAATACTTGTCTATTGTGTGTAGCAGTGGGCAGTAAGTAAGTGCTTCTAGGAAAAAAACATCATTATGCCTTTATTTTACAGTAATTCAGTTCCCTGCTGCACTCACAAATGTAGCGGAGGGAAATACGTCTCTCTACATACCCCTGTACTTGGTGGTGCAGATGTGTCCCTGCTGGCAGTAGCTGGGTGGTGAGTAGCACAGAATATTGGAGAAAATCGACTTTCGAAAATGTGCTGTGTGCTGAATTCACAGTTCCCATATACGGGGTGATGCAGCTTTGTTTTTGGCGAGTTGAGACAGGAACAGGACATAGCCATTGTCAAATGCACTCAGTATAGTGCTGGCTGGCTGTGTGGCACCCATGTGGTGCACAGCGTCTAAGTTAATTTATTGGTACATTTTAAGGTGTGCTGCCAACACATGTGTGGGTGCAGGGTGCACATTATTCCAAGGGGAAAAAATGAACAACACACTTATTATTAAATTATGTTTTCTCTTACACATCTAGTGGGTTGCACGGCTGGCAGTTCTGTCAGGTGAGGTGGTAATGAGGTTGACAAAATGTATCTATGCGTTTCATATAGGTGTCACATGACAGGGTGAATCACATTGTAAACATGTGAAACTTTCTTTGCTGTAAGTATCAGTTTACTGCATGTGGATGTAAATGATGGGAATGCATTGTAATGGTTACAGACATAGTGAATAATGAAAGTTTGTCTTTATTTATAGTAGAGGCAGTGCCCATTATTGTGTTAAAGGCAGCCATACAGGTACTTAAAATGAGATTTGCTATCTTAATGTCAGGTAACTAATTCTGCCGTTTTTACACTTGCGTTTTGGGCCATTCCGCCACCTTTTACAACTGGTCTACATTTGACAAGAATTACATGTGAACATGCTAATGTCTCTTTTTTTTACAATGCACACACAGTACAGTAGTACAATATCCTCTTCATATGTGCAACGCAAATACTGTAGTTATAAATGGAAGATAAACACACAAAATAAATCAACCATACACTGCAAGATATGATGTGACTGTGTGTTGATTTCCTCATTATATAATTAAAACTAAAGACAAGAAGACAGTGGTTAGCGTTTGAGACACTGGTTCTTATTCATAAGACCTAAAATCTGATTCGATCAATAGATGGAACATCCTGACAAGCTGGGGCTTACAAAATTACTTAGTCAGTACATTTAGCAGTCACCTTCTCAGTACCCCTATGCGCTGTCAGGGGCTAGAATACACCCACAGCCCTTTCTTGCCTGTCATAAGAGATGACTACCAGGAGTGGTTTTATTTGGTCACTTATTACTTTGGTATTTTGACTATCCTTTGGACTTCTGAAGGTTTTCGCTCTTTTTAATATGTTTAAGTCTTTTTCCTTTGGCTTTTTCAGCTTTTTAGTTTCTGGTCCCCATTTTGGGTTTGATCTCGACTTTCCAAATTGTACAAAAATGCGCACCATTTGGGAAAGGACGCCTTACTGTGGTGCATTAACCCTCCACTGTGCACTGTTATTAGTGTATCTAACTCTGCAACCAAAATCCAGTACGGTAGCCAGTTAGCCAGTCCATCGTGGTGGGAATGTAATGTATGCTCTCGGTGGTAGCCGGGACAACACAGGGATGGCACTGTTGATGCTTGAGCTGTAACTTCCCCATGTCAGCCGAGGGATAGGTGTCTATCGACTTTGGGGTACCAGGACTCTGGGCAACGGCTGCTGCGCCAGTTGGACTTTCATTGGCAGCGTGGTGGCGCCCATGCGGAGAGCCTCTAATCAGAGTGGGTGGCTTTGAGGCAGATGATCCGCAGTGAAACAGATCAAACTTAACGGTGGCTGTGCCAACACAGCCGTCTCAACAGCCAGCAACAGTGATTTTAATGCAGAGGTTAACAATCCTATGACATTTCCATCTTTGACCATACCTCAAGACGAGGGCCAGCTAAGGAGATATGGAAGTGGACAGTTTGCCAAAGTTATTGGTTTCTTCCCGAATTGACGGTGAATCTTTCGCTACAATGAAGCACTGTTTTTCGTTGAAAGTACTGAAGAACGAATTTGGGAGGTTGCAGCAACAGAAAAGATGAGGAATAGATCTTTGCTGATCGAAACGTCACACGCCAACCAATCACAGGCACTTCAGGCCTGTGTCAAGGAGGAGACGTGCTAGTCACCATTTCTCCTCATAACAAGTTCAATAGAATTGAAGATGTTATGTTCCGTGGGGATCTAACGCTACAAAGTGATGAAAAGCTGCATACTAATCTGGCGCAGTGTGGAGTCCATTTTGTTTGGCACATCCAGAAGGGACACAAAGATAATAGAATGGACACTGGAGCTTTTATCCTAGTCTTCAACGGCAACATTTTGCCTGTGTAGGTTAAGGTCATGGTTTTTAGGTGTGATGTCAGGCATTTTCCTCCTTCGATGAGATGTTTTAATTGCCAGAGGTTCGGACACATCTCGCACAGTTCTAATGAGGCTATCTGTAGGGCATTTGGGCGGGCATCCCATGAGGGCAGCCCTTGTGAGCAGCCACTCAATGTGTCAACTGTCTGGAATCGCACCCTCCTCATTCACCGCAGTGCTCAGTGTTTAACAGGATAAAATTTAGGAGTCTAGAACACTTGACCACCTGTCTTATCAAGATGCAAAGAAAAATGTTTGAAAGGCTTCATCCGACTGATATGGTCTCAAATTTTGCGACTGTAGTGTCACAGTCCATATGTCACGTGATGACAAGTCTTCGCATGACACCTCCTGGCCTTGGTCGTATTCCAGGGTCTGCCCTGCAGCTGAGGGAGGGAATGACAGCTCCCATACCCCCTAACTCTGCAGCATCGGTGGTTCCCAAACCAACGGTGTGGCCGGAAATGCCTAGTGATCCTCGGATTAGGACACGTGTCCAGGTGACACCCTCCCCCCCCCCCCCCTCCTCTCCAGACAAGGATCAGCTACCGCAGGCTGCAGGGCCAAGGAAAGTACAGTCTTCTTTGCTCCCGGAAAATAAAATGGGGAAATCTTTACAGAAATTGAAGTCTCACAAGGATAAGAAGGAAGATACCTTCTGAGGTTTCAGATGTTGCACTTCTTACTCCCGTAAAAGTCAAGCCTATGCACCTTGACGACATATCACACAATCAGGTAGACTGCAACCTGGTAATGAGGTAATCCCACCCATCTTTTCCTTTCGCCACTTTCTCAGACCTGACTCCAACGCTCCTTCAATGGAACTGTAACAGCTACCATCAGCATCTGACTAATCTCCATCATTTACTGGCCACTTATCCGTAATTGGCAAAGCACTTTAGGAAACACCGTTTACGGCAACTCACCTCCTGCTCTGAGAAATTACAAACGCTACTGTAACAATCGCATTAATGGCGAGAGAGTGCCCGTTGGGGTTTGTGGCCTCATATGCTCTGATATTTGCAGTGGGCAGGTGCCCCTTACCACTGAACTAGAGGCCGAGACCATCTACCTCTCAGTTTCGATGACAATCTGTAATATGTATCTACCCCCAGATGGACCTTTCCATTATCACAAGCTGTTAAGGGTTAGTGGAGCAGGTACCTCCCCCCTTCCTCTTAGTGGGGCACTTTAATGGCTATAATCCTCTTTGGGGCGGCAACACTTCGTCTTGCAGAGGTCGAGTACTAGAACACATCCTTTCACAATTTGGCATCTGTCTGCTCAACACTGGAGTTGCAGCACATTTCAGTATGGCCCACGGAATGCACTCAACTATTGACCTCACAGTTTACAGCCCAAGTATCGTATTCCTGATTCAGTGGCGCATCCATGGCGATCTTTGTGACAGCGACCATTTTCCTGTCATTCTCTCCCTCTTCACTCACTGACATCTGGAACATGCTCCACATTGGTCGCTTTGGAAAGCTAACTGGCAGGCTTCCTCCCCTACAGCACTTTTACAGCCAGTTGTGCGACGGATATCGATGAAGTGGTACAGGATACTATTATTCATGCTGGAGTGGGAACGATACCCTACACCTCCGGTGCATTCCAACGACTGACGGTGCCATGGTGATGTGAAGATACAGCCGCAGCTATCAGGGAACGCTGCATGACACTTTAATGGCACAAGCGCCATCCCTCTGTGGATAATTCAGTATCATTCAAGAGACTCTGGGCGAAAGCATGGTTTTTAATAAAGAAAAGGAAACAGGAGTATTGGGAGCAAAATGTATCACCTGTGCGGTGCCACACCCTATTGTACCAAGTGTGGACTAAACTCCAGCTGTTCCTGGCATCCTTGTCAATGGTAACAGCTGCACTGATCCTGTGGTAATTACCAAATGTTTTGTCTTACACGTTGCCGTAGTGTCCACTTGCAGTAATTACCATCCTCATTTCCTGGTCCGGAAACACCTTACTGAACGCCACCCACTATCCTTCTATGCACACAGTTCTCGTTTGTCATACAACACACCTTTTAGCGAATGAGAGTTTCTCGGTGCTTTGGCAGAGTGTCGAGATATGGCCCCATGGACCTGACAAAATACACAACCAAATGCTGCAACCTTCATGTTGATAGCATGAAACATATTCTCACGCTTTTTAATCGTATTTTGTTGGTTGTTGGAAGGAGAATTTCCCTCTCAATGGAGGGAAGGTATTATTATTCCTTTCTGCAACTGGGAAACTGTACTTTAACTAACAACTGGCCAATCTCTCAGACGAATGGACTGTGTAAGCTATTCGAACATGTGGTCAACTACCGTCTTTGATGGCGCCTTGAAGCTGGAGGGCATATATCATCATTCCAAAGTGGCTTTTGGGCATCCTGGTTCGTCTGGAATCTGCAGTGTGCAATGCTTTTGTGCGTCGCCATCTGATTGTTGTATTCTTGACCTACAGAAGGCTTACAGTAGCACCTGGAGGCATCTCATACTATCTATATTGCAGGATTGGGGTTTTGGGGCAGTATATCCGTTTTTATTCAGAGTTTTTAGTCTCTCCGACTTTTTCGGGTCCAGACATTTTCGGCTCCAGGTTCGACTCTCAGCAACAAGTATTCAAGTACGCAGGAAACTGAGTCCCTCAGGGATCGCTTCTGAGCATACTGCTGTTCACTATCGTCATCAGTGCTATCGTAAATGCAGTGGGTGCCACAGCCTCTCTGTCACTGTAAGTGGATGATCTTTACCTGCACTATACCTCTGCATCACTGTGCACTGTTGAGCACCAACTGCAAGGGGCTGTTTGGATGGTACATGGCTGGACTCTGGGCCCCGCATGACAGCTATCAATTTTCTCCTGCAAAATAACGAGTCGTGAATTTTTGCTGACTCCGGACTGTGGACCCGCTGCACTCGGAAGTTTATCTGGTTGACCAGTTACTTGAAGCTGTTGAAACTTTTCAGTACTTAGGTATTTTGACAACAAGCTAACTTGGCTGCCACTTGTCCGTCAGGTCAAGGCAACTTGCATGATAAAATTAAATACGCTCCGTTTTCTTAGTAACTCTTGGTGGGGTGCAGACTGCATTGTTCTTCTGAAATTTTACGAAGCTCTGGTTTTGTCCCGCTTGCGTTATGAATACGTTGCCTATGGGTCGATAGCATCGTGTGTACTCAGCTTGCTGGACCCTGTAAATTACACTTGGCTGCGGTTGGCAATGGGGGCCCCCTGTGCGAGCCATATTGACAACTTGCTGGCTTAAGCTGGTGTCCCACAGCTGGGGGTTAGATGACGGCAGCTTCTGGCTAATTATGCAGTCTCAATCTGTCGGATGACAACTCACTCATGACACTCAACCAGTTCCATAACCAACAGCTCACCGCCCAAAACTGGGTAAACTCCACCAGCCTCGTTTAATCTGTGTCCCTACAGCTCCCACTCGACACTCCCCGTGGCCTGTACGGATGGAACTCTTTTGTGACCCCAAGAAGGATGCTGATCCTACCTTTCTCCGACACCTGCTTCGTTCTATCCTCCACGATTATTCTAATTTGATATGCATGTACATGGATGGATCGAAAGTCAACGACAGGGTTGGTTACACATTTGCACATTCGAAGGGACATGAGAGGCACTCTCCGCCGAGTGCCTGCAGTGTATACACTGCAGAGTTCTTTGCCATATCTCAGGCTTTGCGGTACGTCAAATCCCTGGCCACGACGGATTTCTGATCTGTAGCAATTCCCTGAGTTGCTTAAAAGGCTTATCCCAGTGTTATCCAAAAATATTTTGGTCGCTAACATCCACGACGTACTGGTTGACCTCTACAGCTCTTGAAAGACAATGACCTTCATCTGGATACTGAGCCAAATAGGCCTTCCAGAAAATGAACTGGCAGACCGTAGTCACGTACATGACTGCAAAATAAGGAAACAATGATCATCGAAACGGAACACCGAGACTTCCGCTACCCTCTCGCTATAGAAGACGAGTTGACTGTATAGGTCATCACCTTTGGATAGCTGTTGGAAACGCTCTACAATGCTGCAAACTCTTCCAGTCTCCGTATGTTGCATTGTCTTCGACATTGTTGTCAATGAGAAAGATCGCCTCTGTGCTTTCTTTCTACCGACCTCTGTGTTGTGGGAGTTGCATACTTGACACCTTGTGAGAGCCAAAACCTGTGAGATCAAAGGATCGAAGGGTATTAATATTGTTTTAGCACCTGACACAGACCTAGAAGTCATGATAGAAAAACAAAGCGTATGGCAGTGTATAAAACTGTAGTCGTACCCGGCTTGGATGTGTTACAGCCGAAAAACAATGTATTAAACTGCTTGTGAATGACCAATACAGGAACCCTCTCTTGTAACTGATAATCTGCTGGATATGGCCTTCCTCCAGTACAGTCGGCAAAACTTAAGCAGATCTGTGCAAGCGATTTCGAGCACTGGCCCATGCTCTAATGGGGCGCTACGTATATATGTAATGTGCTCGATGTGAACATCCAGGCGGTATTTGTTTTTTCGATGTATCGGAATAGAGAGATGCGGTAAAATCTTATAGGAGGTTCTATTATAAGGAGTGGTATAACTGGTTAAAGTTTGGATGTAGATAGTTCTCTCAAAACTACACCGATTTTGCTCATAAAACTAATAGAAAGCGGATGTATCTATCCTCGTGGAATCATGCCTGTTTTTATTATTATCGTCACGATTCGGTGCAAAAACATAGGTGTTACCACAAATCCTGTGTTTTTTCATACTTCATAACCTGTAATTATAAAGTAGACACCGGTTGTATTATACTCGTTGTGGAACCCAGAAATGATAGTGTTGTTATTCCCGACATATGAGTAGATTGCGTGAAACAGGCTGTGATGACCAAATTGCTACAGAACTAGAACACGAGATTCTACGGTATGATAGAAAGTTTTCAGACACGTCGGTAGAGCAAAAAATGTCAAATGTAAGCACGCAGATGGTAAGAGAGATAGACACGGTAAAATCTTGTAGGAGGTTCTATTTGAAGTGTAATTAGAACAGTGATGCATTTTTTTGCATCAGTTGCGGTAGCGTGTATTGGCTTCGATTACTTGGACTGAAGGAGATTGTCGAGCAGGCGTCTGTAGCGAACTCTGGCGCCAAATGGCAATAGATACATTCGTCAGCTTTATGCTGTCAGGTAATACACTTACTAAACTCTCTGCCCAATACCACATCTCGCCAGTTGAATATGTTTCCCACAAAAAAAAACCTATCACTTCAGCCTTTTTCCTGTCGGCTTGTAGGTGTAGTGTAGAGTCTGAGTGCATCTGCCTCTAGTTTCGAGTCGTGCTGTGAAATTTTTTTTCCAGCAGGATAACACCATTTGTATGGCGTCGTCAGTTTTTGAGCTGAATTGCGATTCTGGGCAGTCCTTGTGTAGCGCCATGCATGCAGTTTTGTAATTAGGCCCAATCTTTATGACAAATTACGTAATTAGGACCGATCTTTACTTCAGTTTCCGATCTAAAATAAATAAATTACACTAACCTAATCTTTCTCTCCCGCATCTGTGCAGTTTCCATGTGTTTGGGGGGGGGGGGGTGCACTTGGGCTTTCCATCCAGGAGGATCAGGGGTGGTCGAGCGGTTCTAGGCGATACAGTCTGGAACCGCGCGACCGCTACGGTCGCAGGTCCGAATCCTGCCTCGGGCATGGATGTGTGTGAGTCCTTAGGTTGGTTAGGTTTAAGTAGTTCTAAGTTCTAGGGGACTGATGACCTCAGAAGTTAAGTCCCATAGTGCTCAGAGCCATTTGAACCATTTGATCAGGGTTCGGGTCCCAGAAAGGACACTGTCATTTTAAATTTCCTGTCAGTTCCCGGGTGGGAGGGTGGGGCGGGACGTCACCACAGTCCTGGGACAAAGAAATTCCCACCAAAATTCGAAATTCACGCCAAAGTTCGAAATTCTCACCAATATGGTATGTGGGGGAAGGGAGCGGGAACCCACGTGCAGGCTGACGAAAACGCATGACGTTGAGGGGTGGTAGTTAATTGATCAGTTTAATTACTCTGCATATCAGTTTGATATCAAAGTTGTGGTGGTGACCACAATACCCTACTAGTGTCGTTTAGTTCATGCATACCATGGGTCTAGGTGTATTTCGGCCAGCTTCAAGCACACGATCGCTGGTCAGATAGGTAGTTAGTGTTCCTTCTAGTCGCCATTTACGTTGGTTCCTGATCCTCATAAGCAGGTCACAGTTTTGCCATGACACTTTCCAGAGAACTCATTATCGCTGTGCCGGGGCTGTATTTGATGGATCTAAAAAAACCCCGTCTCCTGTGGATTCGAATGTTACGCGTTAATATTTAGGTAATTACTTGAACAGAAAAATGACCTTAGTTCGCAAACTGTTCACGAAATTTTATAATAAAAATTACCTTTTTAAGTAATCTTGGCAAAGGACCCCACGAGTGACGACAGGATTGTAAAATGCATGTAAGTTGGTGCAGTATACAAGGAAGAATGGTTGATATTCAGGGATATGGCAGAGATGATCATTCGAAGCAAAAAATTCTAGTAAACATGGGCTCTAAAGTACGTACCTTAAGAATTTACGAACATCTTCGACTGTGAAATACATCTCTTCTTCTGAACAATTGTTCATATCTCTTGAAGTATGTATTTTACAGCTCATGTTTTGCTTCGAATGACGGTTCCTGTCTTGGTCCTGAATATTAACCATTCTGCCAGAGACACCCTGTGTTACAGAGTACGTTAATTAAAGTTTTATCTCCCCTCTGGAATGACTGAACTGTGATGGTCTAATCGCATCCTCGCATTCCCTGTGTCGAGAATACTGGGATATACCTAAATTCCTCACTTAGAACTGGTTCTTTAAGTTTTCTAAGCTGCTATTTATGAGTTAACAAACGTCTTCCTTCTAGCATCTGCCAATGAAACACTATCAACAATTCTGTGACGCTCCATATTTTGTTTGATGCACATTAAAGTGCTGCACAAGAGTGGGCCTGGAATAAGCGACTGCAGAGGCACCCTCCTGCATGCTGGCGTGTCTGACGTCAGAACGCCGTTGTGTAGCCAGTATGCGCAATTCTGACCGCCATTAGCGAAAAAAACATGACGAGGAATCCCCCACGCTAATAGCGCTGAGTTACGTAAGCCTCGAGTATCATGTTACTGCATCACTCGCGAGGACATCAGTCTTAGCAGCCGACCGACTTGAATGTCGGTTACTGATCCCGAAAGAGTGAACTTTTTGCATTGCACCGGGGCTGCTGTTGTAAGCTCCAGGTCTCAAGCCAACCGACCGTAAATTATGCTGGTCGCGTCTGGAACCGCAACACCGTCTTGCGGAAGAGTGAGGCGGACCAGCGACAGAATTTTGCTCTTCTCACTTGAGTCTGCCTGACCTTTCAGTCGTGGGACTAACACGATTTCTGTCGTATTGTTGCCCGGAAATTTCCTACGTCACCATATCTGAACAAGGCTACGAAACTCTTCTCATCCTGATCCTACTCGTTTAATATGAGCAAATGTTCAGTGTGTGACGACCTCAGACAACAAACCATGAGAAAAAACTGAAAATGGAGACGGAGCTCGAGGTAAAAAATACAGATGAAACGTATCTGGCAACTATCCGACATCCGGCCTATCCTGCTCAAGTTTACTATCCGGCCGGAATCTGTACAGTGGGCCAATATCTGACAGACATCGGTTTTATGAGCTTGTCATAATTTGTTGATTTTCTTTAATTTGTGTATAATACACTCTAAAGACAAATAAAACACAATATCTCCAAATCAAACACCGTGTATTAGAAAATAAATTAGTACTCGCACTGAATGAGATGTAAATTATG